>NC_142025.1:125036267-125356267 GCF_049901735.1 Notechis scutatus
CAACGTTACAACTCTCAAGTTGTAGCCTAATTTTATTTCAATGCCTGGAACAACTGATCTCTATTATTTGTATTGGGCAGCCACCACAGTTCTTTAAAAAAAAAAAAAAGACTTCCCCTCCTTTCTTAAGTGTTTTTTCCAATGAGACCAGTCTAACAGGGCAACCTGGTCTACCCAATTATGGGATGGAGCATAGGACTTTCACTTCTGGCTTAAAAGTTAGTATATCTACTGTATCTAATATGCAAGTACCTGGATTCAAATCCTAGAAGAGTTTTATTTATTTAGTGTATGGCACATGTTAGCCAGGGTGGCTGGCTATCTCTGTAAAAGGAATTTTTTCAGGTGTTACCTTTACTCGCAGGACGCCTGAATGCTGGTAGGCATTTGGGGGAGGCTCCTTTATTCTCTCATGGGAATTGAACTGCCAAACTGCCGACCTCAGCAGTGCACAAGCCCAGCATCTTACCACCTGAGCCACCACAGCCCCCTCCCAGAAGGGTATGGCTAGCTGGTGAGAGCTAAAAAGTGTGAAATAGATCTATACTAGTCTGCCTTTGTTTCTTTGTGGGTAAACATAAATGCAGAACCCTCCTTTCTTACCGTCAAGGGCCTCCAAATTTTCACGGTGCCATCAGCACCGGCTGCAGCCAACATAAAATCTTTCTGCCCTGCGGGAGGGGGTAAAAACAAAAGTCTTTCATACCAACTCTGCAGTGAGTAACTTGCATGGGTGGGATTCAAAAATCCCAACAACCAGTTCTCTGCCCGATTACGGGTGGGAGTGGGCGTGGTGGGCATAGCCCACCAGAACTTCCGGGAGAGCAATTTTTCATCTTCCCCAGAGTCCGGAGGCTTCCCTTGGGCCACTGGGAGGGAGAAAAAGGCCTCCCCGGCCTCCAGAAGCCCTCTGAAAAGCAGAAACAGGCCAATTTCTGGACTTCCAGAACTTCCAGGAGGGCCATTTTTCGCCTTCCCCAGGGTCCAGAGGCTTTCCTCAGGTCTCTGGGAGGGGAAAAAATGGCCTCCCCCGGCCTCCGGAAGTCCTCCAGAAGCCAGAAACAGGCCCATTTCTGGGCTTCCGGAACTCCCAGGTGGGGCGTTTTTCACCCTCACAGAGTCTCTGCACGGACCCTGCACTTACCTTCATCCAAAATGGGCCACATGGAGACTCCTTAGAGGGGTGGGGCAGGGGGTAGGGTAGGGCCAGCCTGTCACTTCAACTACCGGTTCGGCAAATCAGATGTAAATTTAACATCCGGTTTGCCTGAATCGGCCCAAACCTGTTCTGGTTCGCCGGCAGCAGGTGCAGATGGCTAAGGTCTCAGAGCGAAGACTCAGATGAGGGGCCTGCGTGTGATGTAGGGATGGGACCAGGACCATCAAGGAATGGACTGCTGCCTTCAGAGATTGTGGAGGCTGGCAACAGTGATGAAGAGGTCCCCAAGGAGCCTGTGCCCAGTGAGCATGCGCACAGGGCTGCTTGAAGAAAAGAGCAGCTGCAGCAGCACAGGCAACTCAGGAATAAGGCTGCAAAGTAATGATCCCTCCCTCAAGAGATAAAAGCCAGCTGAGAAACAGGAGTTCTTTGCAGGAAGCAAAGAAGTTTTTGCACTCAAGCCTTGTGGACGTTTGGAATATCTTGGTTGGTGTTTGGAGACTCTTTGTGTTTGAAATATTTCTTAGTAACTTCATCTAGTATTCTTGGCAGCCTTGCACAACCTTGGCACAACCTTGGTAAGGCTCGTTCTTATCAGAGACAATTAGTTTGAAACAGCCTTTTAACCGTGAAGGAACATAATTCATAAAGAATCATTAAAAGGTTTTGCTGTTACCTCTATTTCGTGTTTGTTTACTTGGAACAAGGTTTTGGTCAGAACAAAACCAGCTGAATCCCACCCTGGTAACCTATGGGAAAGCCACATTGAAATACTCTACAACAAAGTTTCTTGTTTAATTCCTTTAATACTTCAACTTCACAGCAAGATTATTTATTTATTTCTATCCTGCCTTTATTATTTTTACAAATAACTCAAGGCGGCAAATATATGTAACACACTTTTCTCCTCCTATTTTCCTTACAACCCTGTGAGGTGAGATGGCCTGAGAGAGATTGGCCTGAAGTCACCCAGCCAGCTTTCATGCCTAAGGTGGGGCTAGAACTCACAATCTCCTGTTTCTAGCCTGGTGCATTAACTATTATATCAAACCACTAGATCAAAATGTAATGTTTGTGTCTCCCTGGGCTTAAGGGAAGATGGCCAGTCCAAATGTAAGTACATTTTAATGTATATTTTTGCAACCTGAAGCATCATCTGCATCCAAATTAAACCCTGATATAAAAATATTACACAACCAAAGTTTCATTTGCATTGCAGGGTAAACAATACTCAAAGGAGTTTCACATTCCCCAATCCCAGACTTTCAAAACAGAACCACGTTTTTGCAAAACAGTGCCAAGAAATCTCTTACATGGATCCCTGAAGCCAGTGCAGTGGTTGGTCTGGCTCGGGTGAGCCAAGAACTGAGTTTCTTCCACTCCCTGGAGGTTCCATGTTATCAGCAGCCCATCTCTGCCCATGGAGATGACATGGTCTTTCTGTACAAGGATCCAGAAAAGGAACAGTTCAGAGGAATAAAACAAGAAGCATGGCCAGGGATAGTTACAGTCGTGATATGTGTAGCAACTGCTCTCTGGGAATGGCTGGGAACTTCCAAAAAGTCTTGAAGCTGGCTCCAGCACAGAGAAGATTTTATAAATGGGATACACTTCAGAGCTGTGCAGAAACACAATTCTCAGAAGACCCCCACCAGAATACTAGTTGGATAGGCTGAGAACTTATGTCCCACATCTGAACATCCTTAGAAAGTAATAAGCCAGTTAAATAAGCCAGGAGTAGATAGCTAAAATGAGGAAAAGAATCAAAAGACTAACAAGAATCTACTATGAATTAGCCACAGTTAACAGAAATAATTATTGTACCAATTCTACTACTAAATGGTGATAATAGTAGTACTGGTAGTCCTTGATTTACGACCACAGTTAAGCACAAAATTTATGTTGCTAAGTGAGACGTTGTTGAGTTTTGACCCATTTCATGATCTTTCTTGCCAGGGCTGTTGTGAATTGCTGCAGTTGTTAAGCTGGTAACAAAGTTGTTAAGTGAATCTGGCTTCCCCATTGACTTTGCTTGTTGGTAGGTCACAAAAGGCGATCACATGACCCCAGGGACACTGCAACCATCATAAATATGAGTCAGTTCCCAAGCGTCTGAATTTTGATCACATGGAAATGCTGCAATGGCCATAACTGGAAAATAGTCATAAGTCACTTTTTTCAATGCCGTTGTTAAGTTCAAACGGTCACTAAACAAATTGTTGTAAATCGAGGACTACCTATACACTAGTTATCAGCAATAATAATATTACTTTCTGCACATTTTAAGGTATTAGTTTTCTTATACTCTTAGGAAGAGGCTTCTGGTTGAGCTAGATAGAATATAACATCATTCGTTCATCATCCATCATCTATCCACCCATTAACTAATTCATTAAATTTGTTTGTCTTGCAAGCCAACTCTTTACACCTGGAAGCGTGCAGATTATATAAATGCAAATAGCAATTTCAGGCCAATTTCAATCCTCAAACATTAAAGCATCAAGTTAGAAAGTTTTTAATCCCTATCTGTGTGTTTGTTTCAGGCCTTCTCCAAGTCACGGTTCATTTCTTTTTCTAAATACAGCCTTGAATGCAAAGCTGTTTTCTGTTCCACCCTCATCCACAGAGACCGTGTTCTAGAAGGGCCCACAATGTTTTGAACCTCAAAACCGCTCGTTCTGAATTTGAAAGAGGCTGTGGCTCCTCCCAAAGGGATCATGTCAAGCTCAAGACAACTTCTCTGAGCTCAAAAGAGTGCTGGATCAATTCTGGAGAGATCAAAATGGCCTCTTTCAAATGCCAACAAAAATGATTTCCAATTCCAAACTCTTTGTGCTTCTTTACAGAGTTTTCAGTTTCTAGTTCAAACTCCCTCACTTCGTTTTAAAGAATTACTGAAATGCTTTTGTTTGCAGCAGGAGGAGGAAAAATAGTGAAGGGGAGGCAAAGACATATTTAGGAAAGAAGATTTGAAAATAACCTTTGGCCTATCCCCTTACCTCAGTTGTAATACCACAGATTGGGCTTTGGTGACCCAGGAATTTCTGGACACGCTCGCTAGTTGTCATATCCCAGAGACAAACGGTACCGTCATTGGAGCCAGAGAGCTGTTGCCAAAAGAACAAGGGTCAGAAAGAGGAGTTAGGAATGCAGAGAGAGAGGGAAAAAAACTTTAAAAATATTAAAGTAAAGGCAAAGGTTTCTCCTGTTCAATCATGTAGTTTCCTAGTTCCATTGTTTTCCCTTTTTTGAAGATTTCTGACTCTGGGGGATGGTGCCATCTGAGTTTACTAGCTAAGGGAATCAATGTTGTCCAAAGAAACTTCTGTGGTCATGTGGCCAGCATGACTATAAGCCAAGGCTCACGGGATGCTGTTACCTTCCCACCGAAGTGGTACCTATTTATCTACTCACATTTGCATGCTTTCAAACTGCTAGGTTTTCAGAAGCTGGGGCAAGAACAGGACTTAGAATTAGAACAGGGGTGCCAAGGCCCAGGGGCTGGATCCGGCCAACGGGGTGCTTAGATCTGGCCGCAAGTGATGTTGAGCTGGCCACACCCACCCTGACCACACCCATCCCGGCCCCCCAAGGTCAAACACAACCGTGATGCGGCCCTCAAATTGAGTTTGACACCCCTGACTTAGAATAACTTTATTGTGAGTTTAAATATACACTAATCAATGTACATTAAAATGAAATTTTGTTGTATACAGCTCTCAAAGGGTCACCAACCTCCAATATATACCAGTATTATGGTGGGATTCAAGAAATTTTTACTACCAGTTCTGTGGGCATGGCTT
The DNA here is from genome assembly GCF_049901735.1 of Notechis scutatus. Lineage (NCBI taxonomy): Eukaryota > Metazoa > Chordata > Lepidosauria > Squamata > Elapidae > Notechis > Notechis scutatus. Next base: position 125,041,230 of record NC_142025.1, read on the forward strand.
GGTGGGCATGGCAGGGGAAGGATACTGTAAAATCTCCAGTCAGAGGTGGTATTTGCTGGTTCTCCGAAGTACTCAAAATTTCTGCTACCGTTTCTCCAGAACTGGTCAGAACCTGCTGAATACCACCTCTGATATACGCTATATAAACACAACTCCCCCTCCCCCACCGCAAAATGAGCTCACGGCATCAAATGAGTTTGAGTTTCGAACTGCCGACCTTCCGGTCGACAAGTGCAGCATCCTAACCACTAGGCCATCTGACTAAAAACCGAACAAACTGATGGATTGTCAAATAAATCAATCAAGATTTCTCATTCAAGACACAAAGAACCAGGCTTCAATGATCCTACTTTTGACACATAGTGAGGAGACCCAGCTGTGTGGTCACTAAGAGTGACTTGAAGGCATATAATCAATCAATCAATCAATCAATCAATCAAAAGTTGTGTTTTTGCCCCCAATGGGGATTACTCAGCCACTGAGGGTCAGCGATCATATTTGAAATGTGATTGCTGACCCTTCATGATCCTTTGAAAGCCTACAGATGCTGAAAGGACATAAAAGCCACAGGGTTTACCTTATCACAAAATGGCTGCCAGAACTGATAAGTGAGTGAGGGCTCCTACTAGGAACCCAGAATTGATTGTAAGGACAGGCAGCCTGCCAAGTGCCCAAATTTTTTCATGTGACCATGGGGTGGGGGATGTTGCAATGGCCACAACTTCAGGTACTGGTTGTAAATCTCTTCGTTCAGCAATGTTCTAATTTCAAACGATTGCTGAATAAAAGTCACAAATCAAGAACTATCCATGTTTCCCAAAAATAATGCCAGCTCATATTAATTTTTGCTCCAAAAGACACATTAGGGCTTATTTTCCAGTTAGAGGTTATTTTGGGGGAAATATGGTACTAAATGCATCCATCTGGCTGATGATCTTAACTGGAGCTTATTTTTGGGATAGGGCTTATATTACTAGCATCCTGAAAAATCATGCTAGGGCTCTTTTTTCAGTTAAGTCTTATTTTCAGGAAAATAGGGTATGTGTAAGTGACTAAAAGGAAAACTTTTTCTTTTTAACCCTGCAGGACAGTCATTATTTATTTTCACTTAGATTATTGCATCTTAGTCCTTTTTCCTGAAAAAGGGGACACAGTTCTGCTATATAAGCAACTACCCACAACTTCTTGGGTCTGAAAATGTGTCCTAATTTCTTTCCCTTTTTTTTTTTTAGCCTTGTGTATTTTCATTTTCCTCTGTTTTACTTTCATCTGTCTGCTGGCATTATGGCCATAATAAAGATTTGATGTGTCTGAATAATGATAAAATCTAACACTTAAATGCTCCAAAATTAATGCAACAACTATTTAGGCAAACCCAGCAGATATTAATGGTAAGAGAATGCTACCTCTTTGATGGACTCAGAGGAAAGTTCTCAACTGCCACACATTTTATTTTATTTTTAGATTTATTTCCATTTTTAGAAATAACTCAAGGCCATGAACATACCTAATACTCATCTCTCTTCCTATTTTCCCCACAACAACAACCCTGTGAAGGGAAGAGGACTGTGAGAGAGTGATGGGCCCAAATTCACCCAGCCAGCTTTCTTACCTGGCAGGACTAGAATACACAGCTTCCTGGTGATTGGCCCAAAGTCACCCAGCCAACTTTCATGGCTAAAGCAGGACTAGAACTCACAGTCTCCTGGTTTCTAGACTGGCTCTCTTTTTTTACTGATTCACAACAATGGATTTGCAAATGCTACATCAATTGCTAGGTGGTGCGTCTTCCTTCTCGATCAATGACCGAAACTAACCTAGCCCTTTCTCTGCCTTGGGAACTCTTCCTCAGGAGAACCAGAAGCGCATGCTCTGTGAATTTCTCCAAACTCACCAACATGGTGCCAATCCAAGCACAGCTGGAAATCCAGTCCTGGTGGCAGAAAAGCAGGGATCGCAGAAGAGAAGGAGTCTTTTGAAGAGGGTCCCTTACGTCCCATAGAAACAAGGCCTGAGATTGGGAGGAGATACATTTAGTACAAAACAAAGAACTGCAGCTGTTTTTGCTCTATTCATTTCTTGCCAAACCGCCTTTCTTTCACCACAGTCCATATTTGCTTTCTAAAGCAAGGAATGGGAATGTGGATGGGGATTGGGATGAGGATAGAATGGAATGGAATAGTAGAATAGAATAGAATAGAATAGAATAGAATAGGATAGGATAGGATAGGATAGGATAGGATAGGATAGAACAGAACAGAATAGGAATAGAATAGGAATAGGAATAGGAATAGGAATAGAAATAAGAATAGAATAGAATAGAATAGAATAGAATAGAATAGAATAGAATAGAATAGAATAGAATAGAATAGAATAGAATAGAATAGAATAGAATAGAATAGGAATAGGAATAGGAATAGGAATAGGAATAGGAATAGAATAGGAATAGGATAGGATAGAACAGAATAGGAATAGGAATAGGAATAGGAATAGGATAGGATAGAATAGGATAGGATAGAATAGAATAGAATAGAATAGAATAGAATAGAATAGAATAGAATAGAATAGAATAGAATAGAATAGAATAGAATAGGACAGGACAGGACAGGACAGGACAGAATAGGAATAGAATAGAATAGAATAGGAATAGGAATAGGAATAGAAATAGAAATAGAAATAGAAATAGAAATAGAATAGAATAGGATAGGATAGGATAGGATAGGATAGGATAGGATAGGATAGAACAGAACGGAATAGGAATAGGAATAGGATAGAATAAAATAGAATAAAATAGAATAGAATAGAATAGAATAGAATAGAATAGAATAGAATAGAATAGAATAGAATAGAATAGAATAGAATAGAATAGAATAGAATAGAATAGAATAGAATAGAACAGGACAGGACAGGACAGAATAGGACAGAATAGGAATAGAATAGAATAGAATAGGTGTCAGCTTTCAAGATGTTCTCTTTTTTTTCCCCTTTGCTTTGCATCTTTCGGCTGTCATAAGTACCAGGGGGAGGAGTGGGGACATGGTTATGGGAAGTGAGCTGGAGGTGTTACAAAACAGAACTGTATAAGTTGGCGGGGGGAAGGTTCTTGCTTAGGCTTCTATCCTATGCTATGCGCAGCTGCAACTCTTTATCAAAATATGTCAAGGTCAATGGACAGAGGCCTCATCACCACCTGGAGATGCCCACATAATGACTTTTAATTGGATGAGCCAATTGAACTATTGGGGGTGGGAACGTTGCCATTACTTTGTATATGTGATTTACGCGCCCATTTTCTCAGATTGAGAATTATTTTGTTGCTATCACTTGACTTCCAGTAAAAGATATCTTTTCTCTAATTAATGGAGTCTAAGTATTTCTGTCTTGGAATTTGAATGGAGCACCAGCTGACAATAGGAATAGAATACAAAAGAATAGAATAGAATAGGAATAGGAATAGAATAGGAATAGAAAAGAATAGGAATAGAATGGAATGGAATGGATTGGAATGGAATAGAATAGAATAGAATAGAATAGAATAGAATAGAATAGAATAGAATAGAATAGAATAGAATAGAATAGGAATAGGAATAGGAATAGAACAGAATAGAATAACAGAGTTGGAAGGGACCTTGGAGGTCTTCTAGTCCAACCCCCTGCCTAGGCAGGAAACCCTATACCACTTCAGACAAATGATTATCCAATCTCTTCTTAAAAACTTCCAGTGTTGGAGCATTCACACCTTCTGGAGGGAAGTTGTTCCACTGACTAACTGTTCTAACTGTCAAGAAATTCCTCCTTAGTTCTAGGTTGCTTCTCTCCTTGATTAGTTTCCATCCAGGTTGCTTCTTGTCCTGCCCTCGGGAGCTTTGGAGAATAACTTGACTCCCTCTTCTTTGTGGCAGCCCCTGAGATACAGGAAGACTGCTATCATGTCACCACCGTCCTTCTTTTCATTAAACTAGACATACCCAATTCCTGCAACCATTCTGTGTATGTTTTAGCCTCCAGTCCCCTTCTTCCTACTTTCTTAGCCACCAATTTTTCAGAGGCTAGAAAGATTAATATGTAAGCTATGAAGGATTCTAGGCAGTTGAGCAAACCATTACAGCAGACATTTGTTAGGAGATGGAGCCTCACCATCCCACTGCACAAATGATGAAGGCATCGATATTCTTGGATTGGAGTATTGGGGGGAAGTAAATTGGGTGTGACATTGAAACCATATCCCAGAAGCCCCTTCCTTTGTTTTCTTTGGGACATGCTAAAGTTCTTCTGCCCTTGGATCAAGGTCATTGGATAACCTTACCCGGTCTTTGCTTCCAGTAGCGAGGTAGTTGCCGTCCAGGCTGAAGGCACAACAAGTCACCCCAGAAGTGTGACCACGGAGGATGGAGAGTGGCGAGATGCCGGCATCCAAAGCAGGTGCTGGTCTAAGGGTCTCTGAAAGCCACAGCCCAATGGTGAAATCCTCTGGAAAAAGAAATATATACAGTAGATGAAGGTAAAAGTGAAAAGAAGCCAATAGTTTTGTAACTTAGAAGTTAGGTCAATATATGTTTCACAGAACATATGGCAACCTGAATTCTTTCAACATCTTCTTCCGGCCCAGATAATGATATTTTAAACTCAAACATGAACCCCATTCTCCTCCTTCTTCCCCAAGTGGTATTGTCCTTACAAGTACTGCCTCTCTATTGCAAATCTGCATTGCAAAAATTAAACAAATAAAGGGGGACTTAGTGACTTAGTAATTAAACGCAAGCATTCTGAACACACCCAGAGACACCTTTTGCAAATATTTCATTCCAGTTTCCATAACTCATCTCTGCTCCTGAAAAGAGCCTGGCTGGAATTAGGAGGACCAAGAAAACCAATTGACTGCCAGGACTTAAGGTCCAAGCTGGGATCTTAAGAGTAATCCAGTTGCCATCAAAACCAAAAATAAACTTGCCTGTACACAATACACCTCCCCACATAATTCTAACTATACACATCTCCAGCAAAACCTATAGAAAGAAGGGTTTATGTTACCTACAGAGAGAGGTTCTTCCTTTTTCTTGCTATCACAAATTTGTAAATATATGAGACAAATATCTGTATTCACCAAAAGAAGAAAAGTGAAATCTCCTTGAAGTCAAGTTCAATTCCTAAGTGACTTCATGGAATTTTCTTGGAAGCAATATGGAAGTATCTGTAGGGATTCTCAGTCATCCAGGTCATGGTTGTCGCTAAGGTGATTTTTCATGAGGCAACTGGACTTTCTGGTTTTTCTTTGGAAGACGTTTCGCTTCTCATCCAAGAATCTTCTTTAGCTCTGACAGGATAGTGGGGAATGGAAGGATTTATAATCCTTGCAGACAGCTGGTCATTTGCATCCTTTTAGAGGGTCATTGAAGCACTGCATCCTTAGAGTCCCCTGAGTAGCACTCCTGGTTTCTGTAGTCTGCATTTTTTTTCCTCGGAAATTCTTCTAAATATTTGGGATGAACACCCTTTGAACTGTGTAGTACTAGGAATGGATTCCCAGAGGAAAAATTGCAGACCATAGGAACCAGGAGAACTACTCAGGGGACCCTAAGGATGCAGATAAACCTCCAAGTGCTTCAACGACCCTCTAAAAGGATGCAAATGACCAGCTGTCTGCAAGGATTGTAAATCTTTCCATTCCCCACTATCCTGTCAGAGCTGAAGAAGCTTCTTGGATGAGAAGAGAAACATCTTCAAAAGAAAAAAAAGGAAGTTCAGTTTCCTCCTGAAAAAGCACCTTTGGGACAACTTGGAAGTGGTTTGCCATCATTGCTATAGATTTTGGCTTCTAAGCCTGATCTAAAAACCTGGGATTTCCTGCTAATCTGCCATCCAAGTTCCAACCAAGCTGGACCCTACTTAGCATGTCCCAACTTAGAACTTTAGCATGTCCCAACTTAGTTATCAAGCCTAGGCAAGGTTAGCCAGATACCGTTACCTGCAATTTCACTGAATTCTCCCAGGGGCATCTCCCTTTTTTTGCGCAATCATTTCTGGTTCTTGAAGTCTTCAAAGAAACCCCTGGTTGGACTCACCTGAGACAGAAGCCACCATTTTATCAGACACCCCAAGGCCCATCACAGCTTTCTCATGAGCCTTGAACTTATGGCAGCAGTCAGAGCTGCTCTCAAAAGTCTTCCAGACACAAAGGGACCCATCGCCGAGGCCCGCAACCAAAAATACATGGTGTAACCAGGCCAGGCTACAGACAGCCACATGACTTCCTTGCAAATGAATCGGGGTTGTCTGAAAGCCTGCAAGAAAAAAAACAAGCATGGATGAAAAAAAATAAGGTTTCATACTCTTTGTCATTAAAGAACCTGTTAGGGGCTGGATGGGGAGCAACCGGTTCAAACAGAATCCCAGAAAGATTGAGTGGCTCTGGGTTTGGGTTCTTTGGTCCATGGAGAATTGTCACTTTTGGTCTTGGATGGGGTGGCACTGTCCCAAACAGACCCAGTGTATAATTTGGGGGTTCTCCTGGACTCACAACTGACAAGAGCGGATGGCAGTCGTGGCCAGGAGGGCCTTTGCACACCTGTGGGTTGGGCTGTTCTTCCAATGGGCATTTTTGCCAGGAAATTAGGCTTCCACTAAGTTCTTTTGACCCAAATTACAGTTCACCTAGGACATTGATCATCATGTAGAATTCAGATGAAACAGCCAGTAAATGAGGATTACCATCCATGAAGCTAAAAATTAAATATAGTTTCTACACTTCAAGTAATAAAGACTGGTGCTCCATTTCAGACATCAAACAATTGGGAAGGGAAGTAGGGGATGGATGGATGGATGGATGAATGGAGTAGATGAACAAAAGGGAGGGAGGGAGAGAAGGAAGGAAGGAAGGTTGGTTTTCCATAATAAATGAAGGCACCAAACTGCATAATTGTCTTACGCCAAGGTTGACTGTAGATCCAGATGCCATCTGAATGGTGTCCCACAGCCAGTTGGCTTCCATCAAGATTTGAGGCCATGCACAGGGCTGGGGAAAGAGTTCTTGATCCTAAAGTGCTCCAAAATTGCCCCAAGTGGCCTTTGCAAATCTGAACCTGTGCATCAAGATACAATGATCAATTAGGCAACACAAAAAGACATGAACATGGGAGATTACCAATATTTGCATATTCCATTGGGAGGAAAAAAGAATTAACCAGCAAGTTTTAAAAAGGGTAAGACACCCCCACAAAAAACCCTCAATACAATTTATTTTTTAAAGAAAAGGTTGCATTCACAGTTATACATCATTGGTTTGTCCTATTTGGGGCTAAACTCCAATGTAGACTGCATGGGATTTCATATGAATGGGTGTGGTTTTCTTTAATAAAGAAATGGGTTGCTAGTGGAATAAATGGATTAGAAAATGAGCTTATTCTATTCTATTCTATTCTATTCTATTCTATTCTATTCTATTCTATTCTATTCTATTCTAATCTAATCTAATCTAATTCTATTCTTATTCTATTCCTATTCTCATGATAAACTGTATATCTATATCTATCTATCACATTATATATTATGTGTGGATGTGCATGTGTATGGGTATATATGTGTGTGTGTGTGTGTGTGTGTGTGTGTGTGTGTGTGTGTGTGTGTGTGTGTGTGTGTGTGGTATTCAGCTTTGTTCAGGTATTTTCCCACGTCATTATAGTTGTGCTCTTAAAGTTGTAGCAACGTTTCGGCAGAATCTCATCTGCCATCATCAGGCTTCTGTGTTGTGTTCGTCGGTGAGTCAGACTTTCACAGCCTGTGAAAAAAAGACTTTCACGGCTTTCACGGCTCACAGACGAACACAATACGGAAGCCTGATGATGGCACATGAGATTCTGCCGAAACATTGCTACAACTTTAACAGCACAACTATAATGACGTGGGAAAATACCCGAACAAAGCTGAATACCATACATGTAAGTACCCAAGAAAACTTAACACACACACACACACACAACACACACAGGTTTGTATATGTGTGTGTATAGATAGATAGATAGATAGATAGATAGATAGATAGATAGATAGATAGATAGATAGATAGATAGATAGATATGCACACATATAGTATATCTCTCTCTGTGTGTGTGTATACACATACATATGCACACCCTATGTACATATATACATACATATACACATATGTACAGTACATACACACACACACACACATACACTTATTTATTTATTATTTCTGGGTGGTTCCCAATCAGCAATAATCTCCTGTAAATTTATTGATGTACTGATAGAAATTGAAATTATGATTGATCCATTATAAGTGCAATAGAATTTTCTCTTATACCCGTCTTAAACCAGCTCCTCAACCGAGGGCCCTAACGTCCCTCCCATCAGCCTTCAACCTCATTCAGCGTGATCAAAGTTGCACCTTGCAGTCTTCTCCTGCTGTGAGAAGTTCTTCACTGGAAAGGAACCGAGCCACTGAGGTGCATCCAGAGTGAGCCTTGAATGAACCCAGGATGATGTTTTCCTGCCACGACCAGAGGGTGATGGAACCAGCCAATGTACCCGCCGCCAAAACTTTCCCAGTGGAAGAAAAGGAAATGCAGTGGATGGAGGCATCATGATCCTCCATGACCTGCAAGAGACAATGATGGTCAAAGGTGGCCATCTGCTTCCACAAGACTTCCAGAGCCAGTTCCATTGATTGACAGGTCTTCATCAATCACCCATCTCCCAGTTATATGCCGAGTCTCTCTCAACCTCACCGAGATCTTATTCATTCCATTTGTATCCAAGACGGTGACCGATCTGTCCCATCCACCGATAGCCACCAACTGATTCTTTGGATGAAAGGTCACGCAGTTCAAAGGGCAGGAGAAGTTCCACTGGTGGAGCACATGTCCTTGGGCAGCTTCCCAGAGCTGAGAATTTTTTTAAAACAGTGAGAAATTGAAGATTTTGTTAATGTTTACAATTGTTGCAGCTATTACTCTTAGTGTTGGATTTAGACTTAGTGAGCCCCTGTAGTATGAGACGCTATAAATGATTCTATTTAGCAATTGCTGGCCAAGAAGAAGGCAGAGTAACAACTGAACTTGGCAAAAATGCCAGCAAGATGTATATCCAATCTGTGATGGGGTAGAAAGGGGCCCTCTTTGAACAGAAAGTGCAAATATATGCAGAAACAAAGCATACTTCTTTAAAAAGCTATCCACTGCCATAGCAGAACCTCTAAGCATAATCTTTGAAAAATCTTTCAGGACCAGCTCCTTGCCAAAACTACGGTCCCAAGCTACGGTCATCCCAATCTTCAAAAAGGGAGAGCCCAGCCTAGTTGAAAATTACAGCCCAATCTCTTTATGCTGCATCACCTGTAAAGTCATGGAATCAATTATTAACCAATCCATTATCCTCCACTTAGAGACAAACAACCTACTCTCTAATAAACAATTTGGTTTCAGAATAAAACTATCCTGCAATCTGCAACTCTTACATTGCAGAAACATATGGACTACACAACTCAGTCAGGGAAAAGCCATAGACGCAATCTACATAGACTTCTGTAAAGCCTTTGATTCAGTGGTACACGACAAACTACTCCTAAAACTAAAATCTTATGGTATCTCTGGACAACTGCATAACTGGATAGAAGTATTCCTGTCAAACAGACAACAAATGGTCAAAATTGGGAACGTCCTATCAAATTCTGCACCTGTCAACAGTGGTGTCCCCCAAGGCAGTATTCTAGGACCAACTCTCTTCATATTCTACATAAATGATCTCTGTGATCATATTAAGAGCAACTGCGTCCTCTTCACTGACGATGTAAAGCTATTCAACACCACAGACAATACTGCTACTCTTCAAAAAGTCCTCGACTATGTATCAGAATGGTCAATCAAATGGCAACTTCAAATCTCAACAAACAAATGCTCTGTCTTACATACTGGCAAAAAAATAATAATCAGAAAATAAAATACAGGCTGAATAGTCAAGACCTTGTTGATGATCCAAACTCTGTCAAGGACCCTGGAGTACTCATCTCTAATGTTCTAAGTGCTAGAGCCCACTGTAACTACATAGCCAAAAAGGCATTAAGAATTGTTAACCTAATCTTACGTAGCTTTTTCTCTGGTAATATTACACTACTAACTAGAGCATACAAAACATTTGCTAGACCTATACTTGAATACAGCTCATCAGTCTGGAACCCACATTGTGTATCTGATATTAACACAGCTGAGAAAGTCCAGAAATATTTCACAAGAAGAGTTCTCCACTCCTCTACTCATAGCAGAATACCTTATGCCACCAGACTCAAAATTCTAGACCTAGAAAAGCTAGAACTACGCCGCCTTTGGTCCGATCTAAGTATAGTATATAAAATCATACACTGCAATGTCCTACCTGTCAATGAATACTTCAGCTTCAACCATAACAACACAAGAGCAAACAATAGATACAAACTCAAGGTTAATCGCACCAAACTTGATTGCAGGAAATACGACTTCAACAACAGAGTGATCAATGTCTGGAATACTCTACCTCAGGGTCCCCAACCACCGGTCCGCGGACTGGTACCGGTCCGTGGAACAAGTCCTACCGGGCCGCTGGTTTTGCGCGCCGCCATCTTTTTGATGAAAAGTGCTTCCGATGAGCTTTTCTGGGTGAAAGCTCACCGGAAGCACTTTTTCATCAAAAGATGGCGGCGCCCAGATGCGCAACGGCCGCGGCGCCCAGCTGATGCCGGTACCGGGCCGCGGCATAAAAAGGTTGGGGATCACTGCTCTACCTGACTCTGTGGTTTCTTCCCCTAACCCCAAAAACTTTAACCTTAGACTTTCTACTATTGACCTCACCCGTTTCCTAAGAGGTCTGTAGGGGGCGTGCATAAGTGCACCAACCTGCCTACCATCCCTGTCCTATTGTGTCTTTTATATTTTTTTTATTTTTCTTATATGTATCCATGTATTCATATTTATGTTTTTACTTATACCTATTATCTTGTAAGCAATTGACAAACCAAATAAATAAATATTTTAATCAGTTAATGAGGTTATGTAAGCCAAAGAGGAAAGTTTAATTTATGTAGGCTTTCATATAGAACATTATAATAAAACTGTGACAAATAAAAATCTGAAATTGTGAGGGCTCGTCTCAGACCATGAGGCTCTGACAACATGAAGGTGTGTGGATTCCCAGAATTCCCCATGCTGGCTGGGGAATTCTGGAAGTTTACACACCTTCAAATTGCCAAGATTGAGAAACATTGCTTTAAGCTGCATCTGGTTTAATTTATGTTTAAATCCAGTTGTGTGTGCCCTCCCTCCCCTAGACCCAGTCAATAATACCTTAAGAGTGCTATCCAGTGATACTGAAGCTAATAGTTTACAATCTGAACTGATGCAGCAGTCTGTAATTTGGGCCTTGTGAGCATCCTTGCTCAGGATCCTAAAACAATAAAGAAACAGGAAACCTGAAGGTAGCAATTAGATGTGGTGGCTTGTTGACCTGAAATAACGCAGGATCACTATGTCTTTTTTAAAAAATGTATTTATACTTTGTATATTTAACTTGTATATTTATTATAAGTTCTACATCAGGTAATCATCAAATTAAAATTTAAACAAGAAGGAAACCAAAGAAACAGTGCAAAAGAAAAAGAAACAATAGTTATGAAATACAGTGAGTTCCAACCTACTCTGTAACAGTTCCTTATCTACTGTCCCTCTTAACAGAACAACAAATGGCAATCCATTATTTCCTGAAATATTTTATGTTGAAATATCTGAAATCTTTTCCTAGATGTTTGTTAAATCACTTCCACGCCTCACTTAATCTGCATCTTTTTGGTCACCCAAACCATAAATCATCATTATTATTTTTTTCATTCTTTCAGCAACAATTCCCTATCAGCTTTCTAGTCTTTCAAATAAGATTTTCTCATTCTTTTTCTTCTAATTGAACAAATTAACTTGTTTGGTAAAGTCTGACATTTTCACAATAGACTCCTCCATTCTGGCAGGAGTATTAAGCCTCAAAGAAGGGCATCAGAAGAAGAAGAAAAATGAGTATTAGTGAAGAAAACTGAAGACAGAGCAGCCTTTTTTAATCATTTGGCTCTAAATTAAATGCACTTTCATTTATTACATTTCCTATCTAAAATGGACAGAAATTATATCCTGATCTTTGCATTTGTGGTTGGAGGGAGATCCAGAGATGCTGAAAAAGAGGACCCAGTGTCTACAGGCAGCTCAAGACCATCAAATTGCCCATCCCAAGGTTTTAAACTGTAGCCCCATTTTAAATTGTACAAGTACAGGCGGACACCATCCTCCAGTCTCATTAATTCCCTGAATGGCATCTCTATTGCCTTTCTTTTAGAATAACAGACTAACAGAGTTGGAAGGGACTTCAGAGGTCTTCTAGTCCAACCCCCTGTTCAAGCAGGAGACCCTATACCATTTTAGACAAACAGTTGTGTAATCTCTTCTTTAAAAACCTCCAGTGTTGGAGTAAAAACTTATGTTGGCAAGTCGATCCATTAAATACTTGTTCTGTCAGGAAAATTCCCCTAGTTTGGTTCTCTCCTTGATTAGTTTCCATCCATTGCTTCTTGCCCTGCCTTCTGGTGCTTTGGAAATAGGTTGACCCCCCACATCTTTGTGGCAGCCCCTTAGATATTGGAACACTGCTATCAGCTGTGCTTAACTGTTGTGCTGTTTCTCTTCCATTTCAGGTAGTCTTGACTTACAACCATTCATTTAGTGACCATTTGAAGTGTCAACAGCACTGAAAAAACTGACTGGCCCTTACACTTAGGACTACTGCATCATTCCCATGATCATGTGATCAAAATTTGGGTGTTTGGCAACCAGCATCTTGCAACATCTGAAGTCATGCAAACACAATGTTTAACCTTCCTGATAAGGTTAAGGTAGATTCACTTAACAATGACATGATTGGTTTAATAACTGCAGCGATCACTTAACAAAGGTGGCAAGAAAGGTCATAAAATCAGGAATGATTCACTTAATAACTGTCTTGCTTAGCAAAGGCAATTCTGGTCCCAGTTGCAGTCATAATTCCAGGACTATCTGTATTCAAGATAAAAAAAAAATTCCCTCAGCCCATAATACCTGCATCCTTCTCTCAGGCTCCAAAGTTCAAAGCGTCCATTGAAGGTCCCGAGACAAACCGTTGTTTCAGACAAAAATGCACAGGCCGAGATTCCATCACAGGAGGTCAACAACGATTTCTGTTCCTAAATCATCGGAAGGGGGAGAATTTGTGGTCAGAAATCAGATCAATCACTCCCTTCACCCAACCATATTCATCCGATGCAGTTTTTTTGCTTTGTGGATTTGGGCAGATTTCAAAAATAAGAAGTATGCTTTTAGCAGGTTTTCTTCTTTGTTCAGGGTGGAACTTAGTTCAGATCTCCAAGTTCCTTTTTCTTATTGTTGAAAATAATATATTCATTTTATGTGATTAACTTTTTATCAATGCCGTGCTGAACAATAATGGTAGCTTGTTGTAACGTATTTGTCCGTGTAGTGATATTATAACTTTGCATCATTTTTGTATTTTGTTTGTTTTCTTTTTCTTTTTTAAGAAAATTAGTTAAAAATGATTTTAAAAAGTACACACAGGGCATGTACACAGCATCTCTCAGCAGCTCCTTAAACCAATTCCTTCTGTTTCCAAGATTTTGTAACAATCGTGCAGCCCTCCAAAATCACACAATATCTTTGAAGAACTGCAGACATGTTCTAATTCAGTTCTTTCCAAAACCTGGGGAAATTACCCCAAATTGGGTAAAAGTGATTTTTCTTTGGATAATGACACATAAACCTATTATCTATCCCAACAGCACATTTAAACTGACTTGAAGTGTCCCACATGAACTAAAATATATTCAAAAATCTCCCAAGGTATTCCTATTAAGACGAAAATGGATGTATTACCAATGGTAATTTGTTGATATGACATAAAGATCATTCAATGATATCATTTTCATAATACAGGCAGTCCTCAATTACTACCATTTGGTTCATGGCTGCTACAATGTCCTACCAGTCAATGACTACTTCAGCTTCAACCACAACAATACAAGAGCACACAACAGGTACAAACTGAATGTAAACTGCTCCAAACTTGATTGCAGAAAGTACGACTTCAGCATCAGAGTGGTCAATACCTGGAATGCACTACCTGACTCTGTTGTTACATCCTCTAACCCCCACTCCTTTAACCTCAAACTATCTACTATTGACCTCATCCCATTCCTAAGAGGGTGTGCCTATCATCCCTGTCCTATTGTCCCCATTTATTTGTACCTTTTTCCTGTATTCTTACTCATGTTTATACTTATACCTATTATCTTGTAAGCAATTGACAAGTCAAATAAACAAACAAACAAACAAACAAATAAATAAATAGTGCCAAAGAAAAAGATTTACAATTGGTCTTCGAAGTTTGAGAAGACTTTCGGATAAAGACTTGGATAATGAAGGAAAAAGTTTGGGAAGCATTCATCTAAGTGAACACTACCACATAGCCTTCAAGCTTCTGAAGCTAAAACATTGCTGAGAATTCAGATCGCTTTTACCTGTCCGGTCTTCATCTCCACCAGGTGTAATGTCCCCTCCACAGTACCCACAATGGCTATTTTTCCCGAAGGAGCAAGAGAAACAGAAGAAGGCATGGAAGGAAGGTTCAAAACAAGACTGTAAAGTAAAAGAAAGGAGGTCATCCAGTTAGAGTTGTCTGGAAATTGAATCATGGCAACTGGACTTGTCTTTTTGGTATGAAACATTTCGCTGCTTATCCAAGCAGCTTCTTCAGTCTGAGCAAAAATTTGTGGAGATTCTCAATCATTCAGGTCATAGTTGTCTCTAAGGTGCTTTTCCAAAAGGCAACTGGACTGTTTTTCCCCTGAGAAGACGACGTTTTGTTTCTCATCCAAGAAGCTTCGTCGGTTCTAAAGCTTCTTGGATGAGAAGCAAAACTTCTTCTTCCTTAGGGGAAAAAAGAACAGTCCAGTTGCCTTTTGAAAAATCACCTTGAAGTCAGTCTGAGCAAGTTGGTTAGGGCTACCCCATCACATCTGGTGTGGTGTAATTTCTTACCTAATCTGAATAAAAGTGCTGGCTGGAGTAGGCAGAGAGTCATTGGGATGTAACTAAGCAACTTGATAAGACTGAAGGAGCTACTTGGATAAATAACAAAATGATGGCTGTCCAAAAGAGATGGGACAAGCCATTTGTCTCCTGCTTGAGCAGGAGGTTGAGCTAGAAAACCTCCAAGATTCCTGCCAACTCTGTTATTCCATTTTGAACCAACAAAAAAAGGAAGTCCCTTTGACATGACTCAACCTCCAGGGGGGAAACCAATAATATGCATGAGAAGACCTCATTGTTGGGAATGTACGTCACCTAATAGTTGGGTTGGAAAATATATAAACCAGGATAGACATTTTAATACTGTCTCTTTAAGGGAATGCTAAAATCGTAATTGGGTGTGGTTCCTCAAATGGCCATAAGATGGAGCCAGAAACCTGGCTTGATCTGTCCTACTGTTCTGGAGAGTGTTGCCGTTTCTATTGACTGTTACTGTTCATCGTTATTCTTGGGTTTGATGTAAGTCTGTTACTGAACTGTTTTTGATACTGGACTTTGTTATTGGATTATCCCTGGACTGAAAACTGACTGCTTTAACCATGAATGACTTGGACTGTTTGTTGAACTTTGCTTAACCATTTTTACTGGAAGTAAAAACCTACATTTTACTATACAGTGTGGCTGTGTGCTGTGTGTGTGTTATTCTTCACTACTCTCACTACGTCTTCCTGTGTGTGCTCATTCTCCTAACGGGGAATTACTTCAACACTCATCCCTTCTTTAGAGAATTACCTCCTGGTTTGCTGGGCCCTCTCAGGCTTGTTAATCCATTTCAAGAAAGGTTTCCCACATTTCCAGAGCGCCTCCTGGGCTTGTAAACAGAGATCTGAAGAACTGGGTTCATTAGCTGCCTGCTGCAGGAGTAGTAGAGGATTCTGGGAAAGCAGCCCGAAGTTTCTTTGCAAAAAGTCAGAGAATAAGTTGACTGCCTCGTTGGGTTCTGAGCCAGCAGCTGTTGCTACAAAAGACAATGGACAGATTCATATTTTCAGTCATTTTTAGGATCCTTGCATGTCTACAGAATGAGCCCCTTGCAAGGCCAATCAGAGATGCCCAATCTTGGAAAGTTTAAGTCTTCAAGAACTGGGGACTTCAATTCCCAGAATTCCACAGCCGGCATGGGGAATTCTGGGAGGTGAAGTCCCCAGGTTTTAAAGTTGCCAATGTTGGACACCCCTGCCCTAAATGTAGCCTGAAATTTTTCCATCCCAGCTAAAAATCTGCAGCTGTTTTCCAAGTCTGCGATTCCCCAACTAGTTGAGCAGAGGGGAAAATAGGGGAGCCCCTATTTTCAATCCCACAGTGGCTCACCGTAGAGTGCATAGGCTTCAGAGAGGTTGCGGAGAAGGCCGAGATGAAGATGGGCACCAATAACCTTTAAATCAGTCAGGAAAGAAGCCAGAATGTCCAAACGGCCACTTTGGACCTGTGGAAGAATTATAATTCAAGAAGGCCACTCTTTAGAGCAGTTTTTCTCAACTCTGGAGTATAAACTTCAACTCTCAGAATTCCCCAGCCAGGATTCCCCAGCCAGGAAAGCTTTGTGCTTTGGGCACAAAGCTAACTGGATGGTCTTGAGCCAGTCACTTTCTCTCAACCCTAGGAAGGTGGCAATGGCAAAACACTTCCAAAAAACCATGCCCAGTAAACTGCAGGGACTTGCAAGTGAGTCTATAAGAATCAGACATGATTGAACAGAAGAAGAAAAATATTAAGAACTCTATATATAAAAGAATCTGTTTAAAGTAGAACATTTTAGCTGAAAGATGCACTTCTGGTTAGTTATCTACGCAGAATTTCTCTATTTGTTTTTGCTTATTTTTCTCAAAAGGTCTATGAATTGAACTCTCCAAGAAACTGCTTTTATTCAGACAAATTCAGCTTTTCTATGCTGTTGCTTAGAAACATTTGAGTCACTTACCAAGTGGAAGGGCACAGCAGTTAATGCCTCTGCCTCAGATTTCTGGAAGGTCCGGGAGCCATCTGGGTCTGAAAGTTTCCACCAGTGAGCTACAGAGGAGAAAAATGTTAGGCAACTGCTCCCAACAGGTTGATTTTAACACTGTCTCCCACTATAAAAAATACTGCTTCCCTCTAGAGGTTGGCTGGGGTGCTGCAGTGATCTATTCAATGATGGCATGATTGAACCCAAATACAGATAGGTCTCGATAAGTACAGTGAATGAATCTCACCAAATGGTCTCATTATTCTAATTTGCATTATCCAGAGTGATATTTCTAGGGAAAATGTGGGAACTGGTTCCAGCTCAATGGAAATGGGGGATAAAAAAAATTAAATATAAATTTTATGTGTATATTAATGAAGTATTACAAAAAAGAATATAAAGAATATACCTTTAATTTAAACTGTTAATTTAAAGAGTTGCAGAGTAATTACAGAAAACAATATATATATAATCCTTGATTTACAATGGGTTCACATAAGGACCAGGGTGTTTGCTTAATGACGATAGGAAAAAGTTCATAAAAGCCGGTCAGTCAAATGATGACCGTTTTACAACTGTCACAATTTATGACCAAAATTGCATGCTCATAAGTGAAGGACTACCTGTAAAATACAATATAAAAATTCTATCATAGATTCAGGCATTTTAATATCTTTAGCATTGTTTTGGCATTGCTTTGATCATGTTTAAGTTTTTCAATTATATCAAATTTTTGTCATAATGTAATTAGGACAAATTCTTCGTTAAACTTCTGCTATTCTCTCCTGACAGACTCCTCCTTCTCTCCAAAGCATCTGAAGGCAAGACAAGAAACAATGGATGGAAACTAAATAAGGAGAGAAGCAACCTGGAATTAAGTTCCTAACAGTGGGAACAATGAATCAGTGGAAGAGCTTGCCTCCAAAAGTTGTGAATGCTCCAACACTGGAAGTTTCTAAGAAGAGATTGGACAACCATTTGTCTAGAATGGTATAGGGTTTCCTGCCTGAGCAGGGGGTTGGACTAGAAGACCTCCAAGGTCCCTTCCAACTCTGTTATTCTGTTATTTCTTTTGGCACAGATGATTAGCAGTGTGTCAAAAACTGTTCTAGTTGTGGAAGTTATAACCCACCTAGAAAAATGAAATTTCAGAATATACTAAAAAGACAGAATATTTTCCCTAAAAGAGAAGTAGAAACTCAAAGAGGCAGAAACTCAGACCCGCCACCTTTGTCAATGGGCCATTAAGGCCTGAGCCAGTCTATTCTACATAACAAAGATCTACCTCCTCCAGATAGCCATAATAGGAATTGCCCAAAGCCCTTGCATTACATCATCCAGCAAGGCTCAAACAAGCCTGGGACTCAGGACAGCCTACAGACTTGCCCCTGCATGGCCCCATGGGAGTCTGACAACCAATCAGAATACAAGCTCCAATTCAAATCCCAGCAGAGAGCATAAAACCAAGGGACTCTCAGCATTTCTTCCCTTTTTTTCTTCACCCAAGGCATGTGATCCTGTCCACTATTAAAATATCTTTCCAAGCAGTCACCATGTTTCCAGTCTCTTTCTTCCCCACTTGGAACTGAATCCAGAAGAATATTTCTTCCAACACTAGCTTCAATTGCACACACACCAGCCTCAAGTTAACTGAATGTTGAGCTGGATTAAACCAGGGGTGGGATTCAAATTTCTTAACAACTGGTTCTGTGGGCATGGCCTAATTTGTGGGTGTGGCTTGGTGGTCATGTGACTGGGATGGGAGTGGCTTGCTGACTGGGTGTGGCTAGGTGGTCATGTGATTGGGATGGGCATGGCCAGGTGGCCATGTGACTGGCAAACCAAATGTAAGTGGTCCTCGCTTAATGACCAGGTCCTCGCTTAATGGCCAGTTGCTTAGCAAATGTTCTAATTTATGACTGACCTCCACAGAGCTACTTGGCTTGTTTTGGGTGTTTTGATAGCCCCCCCACACACACACCCTTCTAACCCTGCTATTCTTTGATTCTGTAAGGATCTCCTGCTGGAGCAGAGGTTGGACTAGATGACCTCCGAGATCCCTTGCCGGCCAGCCCCAGATTGCTCTGCTGCTTCAAAGTCTTCTGAAGCCAGGGTTTATGTCCTTCCTTCCTCTCCTTTTTTCTCTCTCCCTCCCTCCCTCCCTCCCTCCTTCTATGTATTTATCTACCCATCCATATATCTCAATTACTTTCTCCTCTCTCTCTCTCTCTCTCTCTTTCTTTCTTTCTTCTTTCTTTCTTTCTTTCAGTTCCTTTCTCTCTCCCTTTTTTCTTTCTTTCCTTTTCTCTTTCTTTTCTTTCCTGTATCTTCCTTCTCTCTTTCTCTCTTTCTTTCTCTCTCCCCTCTCTCTTTCCCTGTCTTTCTCTCTCTTTCTGTATTTCCCTCTCTTTCTCTCTCCCCTCTCCTTCTCTCCCTCTTTCTCTCTCTCTCTCTCTCTCTTTCTGTCCCTTCCTCCTTCCCTATCTCCTTCTAAAGCTAGGAAGCCCACCTGAAACACACACACACACACACAAACATACACAAGGGTGGGATTCTCCCAGTTTGGCCCTGTTCTATTGTACTCTGCCTATCAGAGAATAAGCCTGCAGGCAGGGACTGTGCTTTTTAATTTTTGTGCAGGGTCTTAAAAAAATACATGCAATCAACAGAAACAAATGAGGCAGCTTAGAAAAAAGAGGATGCTGGAGCTTCCGGTTTTGCGCGGCTTCGGTAGCGGCAGGAATTCGTGTCTCTGCGATCCCTGCCGCGCTCGCCGCCAAGGTGCCCCCGATCTAAATAGGTCTGGGGGCTATGGCTGCCTTGTAGAGGCAGCCGAAGAGAGAGGGGATCCGGACAGAGGTTTGGGGGTAACGCAGACCCCCTTTCCAGCCGGAATAACCCCTTTTTCCTGAGGTGGTGGAGCGGCGGTCAAAGAAGCCTGCAGCCGGGTAAGATTTGTGCTGGAGGAAGAGGGAAGAGCTGTGGAAGTTGCTTCTGACTGGGATAAAGTTAAGAGAGAGTGCCCTGTAACCTCGAAGGCTGCTAAGGATACTTTGTTTCTAGAAAGAGATACAAGCGATGAACATTTCAAAAGAAAGTTTTTCTTTTTTTTGCCTTTCACTCTCCTTCCTAAGGTGACAGCAATGGAACCATAAGAGAAATCCGGGAATCTGTTCTGGAGGTAAATGAATATTGAAGGAGCAAGGATTTCTGAATATTCAAAGGGGGAAAAAAAAAGAAGAATTTTTTTTGGCTGTGAGTGGGAAGGGAGAGGGGAAAAAAATTGAGCAACCTGAAAATAAGGAGAAGACTGCCTAAAACTTTAAAGAGTTAATTTTAAAGAGTTATTAAACAGCAATAAGACTTCCTAAAGATATACTTTAAAGAGAACTTTGTGATCAAACTTTATCCCAAAAAGAGAAAGTGAAAAAAGAGAAAGTATTAAAAAGAATCAGCTGATTGGACTGTTTGATGACTTTGGATTTTATGAGAATTATTTCAGACTATAAGCACTCGGGTGGTTGTTTTGAAAAAAAAATTTCTCTGTACAATGGCATCAGTTGTGGATGAACTAGAACTTATACACCAAAAATATGAAAGAGAAAAGCAAGAAGGAAAGATGTCTTTGGCACTGTTTTTCAGTTTATAGAAATGGCGGTCTGTGCTTATGTAAAATCGTATGAGCAGGATAAAGAAGAAGCCATTTTTGAAGAACAAGTGACTTTGGTTGGGGAAGAAAAGGAGGAGGAGAAAAAGGAGAAGAAGACTTTAAGACCTGGGAAAACAATCCAAAAGAGAAGAATAAGGTGAAAAGGGGATATCGTGTTAGGAAACAACAGAAAGGGGAAAACAGAATAAAAGGAGGTGGAGAGACAAGGGGTAAAGAGGATAAGAGAGAAGAAGAAGCAAGGGAGAAAGGAAGGGATGAGAAGCTTTAATGGTGGGGAGCAAGATGCAAAAAACAAAAGTTTTTAGAGATAATGGATAGATTTTATTGGAAAAGGGATTCTAGAAGGTACATAAGATTGCATTTTTATATTTGTATTTAGAAATAATTATAGAAGACTGGAAATAATATGCAATTTAAAATGTGATAAAATATTTAG
This sequence comes from Notechis scutatus, assembly GCF_049901735.1. Classification (NCBI taxonomy): domain Eukaryota; kingdom Metazoa; phylum Chordata; class Lepidosauria; order Squamata; family Elapidae; genus Notechis; species Notechis scutatus. The sequence continues at coordinate 125,062,442 of NC_142025.1, forward strand.
TATAATTCAGTGAAATTTTTGTTAAGAGAGGGGAGTACTTTAATGAAATAATGATTTAAGATCGGTGATGTGGGGAAATAATTTTGGAAAGTATAAGAAGTGTTCCCATAAAGGTATGATAATTAATTGAAATGGGTAAAATGTCTAAAGATATAAATGATTGTTAATACCAATGATTAGGCCATGTTATACTAGTGAAACTATTCGTGAAATGAGAGGTTTGAAGAAGGAGAGGGAACATGTAATGTAATAATGATTTATAATATGTGATGTGAGAAGCGGAATTAATATGGCAAATAGGTGCTCCCATAGAAATATGTGACCTAATTGATAAGAAATGTGCTAGATGTTTAAGATATGAATGAATATTAATATTAATGAATAGATTTGTATTGGTTTTGATGATATTGTATAATGTCAGAATGTACCAGACAGAATCCCAACGTAAGTTATGTACTTTAAATCAAGTATTATAAATATAGGGGAAAGAGACATAGGCGTCATACTCCAATCAGTGTACAGGAGAAGGTTTTTCTTTTTTTTCTTTTAAGAAGAAAGATAAACGGATAGTTGGAAATAGAACAGACAAAGAATAATAAATATTATGATTTGAATTGAGAGGAGATAAATAAAATAAAATTGAGAAAATTTAAAAGAAAGGAGAAGCTATATAGAAAAATGAAAATGTAATAAGATATGGAATGGTATGTAAAATGAATATGAATTTGAATGTGTGTGTGTGTACCAAGAGTTTTGACCGGGATTAAGCAACTTTCAGAAAAGAGATCTTTTATGTTTTTATGTCTTGTATTTTTGTATGTTTTATATGTTTTTAAAAATTAATAAAAATTTGTTCAAAAAGAAAAGAAAAAAGAGGATGCTCAGAACAACCCCAGTTCTACAGTATCATAGAATAAGAACAGCCCAGAAGGAAGGCAATAGAAGGAAGGAAGGAAGGAAGGAAGGAAGGAAGGAAGGAAGGAAGGAAGGAAGGAAGGAAGGAAGGAAGGAAGGAAGGAAGGAAGGAAGGAAGGAAGGAAGGAAGGAAGGAAGGACCCTACTGAGGGCTGCAGAATCATGCAGCTTTTAACATTTCAGATTGGTGACCCTTCCTAGATCCAACTGGTGCTTCTTATTGTATCTACAGTACATGAGTTTCAGTCCCAAAGATGCTCCTTCTCCCCAGGAGCCCAACCTTCAATTCTGGATGAATACTTCTGCACCCTTTCACTCTTTGTTCCTCAACATCCTTCTTACATTGGATCACAAGCCCTTGAACCAGATCAGAACCAAGAACAACAGTTGCAGTTATGCTGCAATGGTCATAAGTGTGAAAAATGGTCATGTCACTTTTTTCAGTGCCATTGTAACTTTGAATGGTCAGTAAATGAACTGTTGTAAGTCAAGGATTACCTGCACAAAAATACAAAAAGCTTCTTTGCTTGCAAAAAGCTGTCCTAAATACCAATCATTACATTAAAAATACAAGCAAGCCGGAGTTACAAATCAGGCAGGGTGCCAAAGCACCTTGAGGAATGAAAATAGTTAAAATGCAACGATAACTATCAGCAGCTAACTCTTGCTCATAAAGTGAAACCCTTTAGCAGAGAGGTAATTTAAGCTCTCCAGAAAAAGCAGACCTAGGAATCCTTAGGTCCATTTGCACCATTTAAAAATACCAGCTGGTCTCACTCACCTCACGAGAAATCACCCAGATTTAAGGAAAGGTCACATGTCCCCCAGAAAGGTAGTAAACAAAATCAGTGCCAAGCTTGCATCCTGCCTCTTGGAAGTACACCCCCAAAGGACAGTGCCAGATAGTATTAAAGCAGTAAAGGAAGACCCCCTCCCCAAATAGAAAAAGAAACCACGAGGCAAGAAAAAATTCAAACACAATACAAATAATTAAATCACAACAGTAGCTGTTGCTTGTTGAAGCTGAATAGGGAAAATTATCCTATCAATAAACACAAGATTAAACTTCACCAAGAACAGAATTAAGCTTCACCAAAAAAACAGTTTTAGACCAAAACTCAGAAAGAGTATGTAAAATCACATTTGAATGTCAATCCTTCTAGCTAGCCAAAAAGCCTTGCTGAATTTCACTCATCTTGGTTCCCTGTCACTAAAAGCTTTGCTTCATTATTCAATTATTTCTTCAAAGTGCTGATGGTCCAGGGAAGTATTTCCTCCCAACAGCAATGTAAAAATCTTAAAACAAACTTCCCCTTTAAGAAAGTCAAGCCCAGAGCCTCCTCGCTGACAGACTGTAGATCGCGACTCTCTGTGGCTATGGTCCGTGCTCTTTCGTTGGAGAGCCCCAATTATTACAATTAGGGGCTGAAGCTGCCTTGGAGGGGTGGTGGAGTAAGGGGAAGCCGCAAGCCAGGTTGAGGGGAGCCGCATCTCCCCCCATGGACTTGGTCTTTTTCCCCCTGAAGATGACTGCAGCGGTGGTTTAAAATGGCCACCCCGAAGAGGAGGACTTAGCTGGATTAAGATTTGTGCAGGACGGAAGAAAGAGATGGATAACATCTGAACCGGGACAACTGGGCAATACAACTAAACAAAAGTACCCCGGGATTAAGGTAACATGGAATTTTTAAGAAAAGAAAAGTGAGCGGCGAAATTACAAAGGGACAGGGATAAAAAAAAAAGTCAAGCCCTAGAAGCTCCAGAGACAGCAAGTCTAGGCTGTCTGTCAAGAATGTAATAAGGGTGGAAAAAAACAATTACCGATTCTCCCAACTACTTAGAAAGTTAAAAAGGGGTTCTATAGAACTGGATAGAATCGGTAGAATCCCATCCCTGGTTTAAACACACCTTATATCAATTTACAATTTGCATAAAAGCAAATATTGCACTATTTGAACTCACATTAAAAACAAATATCGTACTTTTCAAACTCTTACTAATTGCGACCTACCTGAATTTAAATATCACCCAAATATTAAGAGGAAAAATTAAGGGAAGGAAAAATGGAAAGAATTGTTACCTGCCAAGAACACATGAACTGTGTGCTCCAGTCCTGGTTTTTTCAAGTAGCGCTGTTCTACTGCCATCCTCAAGGGGGCACCACAGAGTTGCAGCCGAGAACCTGGGAGCTCCGATGGGGAACCGCAGGCTCCAAGAAGACTAGGGAGAAATAGCAGACAGATGGATTTAGTTTTCTAGTTCCTACCCTCTCCAAAAAAATCAGTGCCACCCACTTCAGGATTAAACTACAGCCTCAGTAAAGAATTTAGGCAAGAGTCTCAGCCTCACTTCCAAACTTTTGAACTTATTTTTTTACATCTGTACTCTGCTGCTCCTACAGACAACTATTTTTCAACCTTGACAACTTCAAGGTGTGTAGACTCCAAACCCCAGAATTCCTCAGGCAGCTTGCTGTCTGGGGAATTCTGGGGGTTGAAGTTCACACATCCTAAAGTTGCTAAGGTTGAGAAACTTGACTCTAGACACCCTCAAGAGTCTGCCCTCCATATAGCATTCACAAGATTGAGAGACTAGAATTGGGCCCAAAGTCACCCAGCAAAACACCAAATCATTATGAAGGTGCAGCAATTTGTCTCTTTGTCTCTCCTCTGCCCCCTGGTGGTTGTTTACATTTTTGCAGGCCAGATGACCGCATCCCTAATCTAATTCCCATTTCTAACTTTTATAGGAGCACTTGGTATCCCATACATGAAGAGCCCAATTATGCATCTACCACACACAACAACCCATACACAAAGGACAATTATATTCGTTCAGCCAGAACCCCAAAAGTAAGTTTCTCACCCCCTCAGGCTCCGCAGCAGATCAAAAAAAAGAGCTGTGGGGAAACTGCCAACGTGTCTTCCAGCATTAATGGCTTTTTCCAAGGTTACAGTGGTCCCATTTAATTTCTTCCACATAGCGAGGACAGAATAAAGATCTTGCTCCATTAATCCTTCAGGGATCAAAGACAGAATAAGGGAGCAGATTAGAACCTGCCAGATATTTTACATCAAAGTATCACCTTAATTGTAACTATACATCTCCTTCTGAAAGTCTCACCTAATTTTAAACTCCACAATCCTTGAGAGGTTGGGCTGAAAGAGAATGGCATGACCAAAGTCACTTGAAACGCCTTGAAACTAGATGAACTGTGGTGGTGCAGTGGTTAGAATGCAGCACTGCAGGCTACTTCTGCTGACTGCCAGCTGCCTGAAGTTTAGATTTGAATCTCACCAGGCTCAAGGTTGACTCAGCCTTCTAGCCTTTCAAAGTCGATAAAATGAGGACCCAAATTATTGGGGGCAATACGCTGACTCTGTAAATCACTTAGAGAGGGCGGTAAAGCACTGTGAAGAGGTATATAAGTCTAAGTGCTATTGCTATCTTCAGGTGTCAAGTTCAAATCTTCCATCACAATATGCATCATCTCCAATGGCTTCCTTCCTTCCCATCCATCAAAGATCATATTAATAAAGAATATTTGTAGCCCAGTGTTGAAATTGGTTCCCTCTGAGTTTGGGTGTTGTTGGTTTTTTGCAGACTTTTCATTACCCAACTAGGTAATATCAACAGTGCTAGAACTGCCACTCCCTTCTAGCACTGATGTTAGCAATAGCACTTAGATTTATATACTGCTTCACAGTGCTTCACAGCCCTCTCTAAGCAGTTTACAGTCAGCCTATGGCCCCCAACAATCTGGGTCCTCATTTTACTGACCTTGGAAGGATGGAAGGCTGAGTCAACCTTGAGCCGGTCAGGGTTGAACTCCTGGAATGAGTAGTGAGTTAGCCCTGCAATACTGCATTCTAACCACTGCGCTACCATGGTTCAGATGTTACTTAGATGTTACCTAATTTGGGGTAATGAAACATCTGCAAGAAAACAACCGAGCTCCGAGAACACAAAGCATCCCTTAAAAGTCTTACTTATGACCACTGGCACCCGCACTCCAAAGCCAGTGACCCTCTGAATATTCGCACATAACATCCCCTTGCAATGTACCATCTCTGCTGGCCCAGAGAGACACCAGGGTGATAGTAACCAGCTCCAGCCCGTGATCTTGCTCCAAGCATCCCAACAAGTGTTGCATCATCAGGGGAAGAGAAATGGGAAGCTTCTGGATCCGTTCCGAGAGCTGAGTTCAAAATGATGGATATATTTTAAAAGAAAAAAGAAAAAAAATGACAGATGAAGGTTCAGATGACTTGTTTTTCCAAGCCTCTCTTTCTCTTTAAGAATTCTTGTAAGGCAGGGGTGTCAAGCTCGATTTCATTGAGGACTGCATCAGGGTTGTGTTTTGACCTGGGGGGACAGAGTGGGCATGGCCATGGTGGGGTGTCGGGGTGCCTGTGGTGGCCCTAGAGGAACAGCTTGCCCTTGGAAGTTCTGGGAGCGCCATCACTTGAGACCTTCAAGAAGAGATTGGACTGCCATTGTCAGAAATGGTGTAGGGTCTCCTGCTTGGGTGGGGAGTTGGACTAGAAGACCTCCAAGGCCCCTTCCAACTCTGATTATCTGTTATCTATTCTGCCAGTGAAAACAGGCTCCGTTTTCGGCCACAATGGCCTTCTGCAACCCTCTGCCAGCTCGGGGGACTCTATTTTCGCTAGCAAAGGCACCACAGTATGGTCCTTTGTTATTTGCAGGGTGGCCCCGTGGGTCAGATGTATGACACCCCTATTCTAAGGGAATTCCTTACCTTCTCGTAGAGGGCAAAAAGCCTCAGGTCCTGGATTAGCAAGCTCAGGTATAAAGGCTGCCGAGAGCCACGTTTGAACAGCACGAGCCGCATCTGTGGAGAGAAGAGATTAGAACCCCATTGTGCCTTTCCATCAAAGCCCTCTATCTTCTGCCTCTCTCTCTCATTAAGCCTGTGTCAAGGATTCCCATAATTCCCAGCTAAGCTTGTTAGGAATCTATCCACCAATTAGTTGGGTTGGCAATATATAAACCAACAGTGTATGTTTTTAGCTTTAAGACAAAATCATTGTATTGATTTATACTACAGTATATTCCGATTGGTTGATTATATTGCAAATTACCATAAGAGGGAGCTAGAGATCATAGCTTGCTCTCTCTGACATTCTGTCTCTCTGACATTCTGTTGCTATCTAAGGTTCTCTGTTGTATTTATGCTGTACTTATACTTTGAAATCTTTGTTTACTGTAAATGACAAAGGCAACCGGTAAGAAGACTTTGTAATGGATATTCTTTGGACTGTTCAACGTATATGACCTGGACCGTTTATTGGACTGTGCTATTTCTTAAAGTAAACTTTAACTCAATTTAGTGTATCTGTGTGTGGCTGAATAATTATTCATAACTACTCTCGTAAACGTTTCCATGTGCATATCCTTGTTACTCAAGGGTTATTCTGTACGTATCATAACAAAGCTCCTATGCAGTGTCTGGAAGGCACCAACCTATAGAAGGAGAAGATCCTTGTTTTGTTGAGTTTCATCCCACTCTTCATCCCATTCCTCTCGAATTAAATGGGTTATGACAGGGATGGCTAACCTTTTCCACGTCGCGAGCCAAAGTGCATGCACGCTTGTGCTTGTGCGCCTGCATCCATGATGCAATGCCTGCCGCCCCACGCACCTGCGCATGATCCCCTATGCCATGTGCCTCTGTGCATGTGCGCCTCTGCGCGCAACCCCTGCACGCCCCATCTCCTGCACATGTGCACCCATCTCCTGCGTGCATTTCCCCCCATGCATGCACGGCAGATACTCAACGATCAGCTGGCAGGCACAAGGTGCACATGTGGAGTGGGGCTCTTCCAGGCGACCTCTCGCATGCCAGCAGAAATGGGTCTGTGTGCCACTTCCAGCAAATGTGCCATAAGTTCGCCATCACAGGCAGGGATGGGATTCAAATTTTTTAACAACCAGTTCCGTGGGTGTGGCTTAGTTGGTGGGCATGGCTTGGTGGTCATGTTATTGGCTGGGAGAGGCCAACTCAATATCACTCACATCGAGGCACACATCTCCTTACCTGGCCTCTCATGACTGTGGGGATGCTTCAACAGTTGTAAGTGTGAAAAATGGTCATAACTCACTTTTTTTAGTGCCATTGTAACTTTGAATGGTCACTCCACACAAGCAAAGTACCAGCAAAGGAGGGGAAAAAACCTCCAGAGACGTTCCTGAGACAGGAAGTCTAGTCCTGCCAAGAACGTAATAAGGATTAACGGAAAGACAGTTTCTGTAAGCAACACCAGAATGTTTCCTTCCTGCCTTCCTTACAGGATTAGGCCAGTAATTTCTTCTAACAACTGGTTCTCCAAACTGCTTAGAATGTTAACCGGTTCTAGCGAATAGGTGGAAACTGGTAGAATCCCATCCCTGATCTCGTGGCTATGACTTCGCTAGCCTATGATCTCCCGATAAACTTCAGGAAGGGGTGGAAATTTCAACCCGTGTCTCCTTAATGCTATAAGCCCCTGAATTTTGAAGGCTCTGCGTCAAGTGCCCCATTCCATTTCATTTGCACTGTAGGAATAATGTGGGTAGTCCTCGACTTATGACCACAGCTAAGCCCAGAATTTATATGGCTAAGTGAAAAAATGTGGTAAGATTTGCCCCATTTAACTACTTTTCTTGCCACATTTGTTAAGCAAATCACTGCAGTTGTTCAATTAGTAATGTGGTCATTAAGCGAATCAGCTTCCCCACTGATTTTGCTGGTCAGAAGGTGGCAAAAGAGGATCACGTGACCTTTGGAGACAGCAACCGTCATAAATGTGAGTCAGCTGTCAAGCATCCGAATGTAATTCACATGACCATGGGGACGTGGCAATGATCACGATAGTGAACGATGGTCATAATTTTAATTTTTCAGCACTGTTGTAACTTCAAACGGTCACTAAGTGAACTGTTGTAAGTTGAGGACTACCTGTATATGCTGGAGGCATGACATATGGCTATTCAGCTGTTGTGCTTGTACAGAACGTTTGGGCATGACCATGATTAGATGTGCAGAATTGCCATTTAGCGATCGCAATAACAGCCCTCTCTAAGCAGTTTACAGAGTCAGCCTATCTCCCTGAATAATCTCGGTCCTCATTTTACCCATCTCGGAAGGATGGAAGGCTGAGTCAACCTGTTGTGGCTTGTTGGCCGCCAGCCCCTCCAGCAGCTGAATCAGATGAGGAGGAGGCATAGGAGGCGTGGGAGTCAGGATCAGCATCAGAGCAACCTGAGAGCTCCGAGGGGGAAGAAGGGAATGGAACTGGCAGAGAGAGACAGAGGCGGAGCCTGAACTGTCCATCAGTCCTCAGACGGAGAGTCAACAGCCTTCAGGTCTGGAGGTGGCTGATGAGGAAGAGGAGGAAGAGCTGGGTCCAGTGCCTGATGCATGGATGCGCAGAAAGCAGAGGAGAGCAGTGGAAAGCTCTGGGCTGATCCTGGGGAAGGAAGAGCCACTGTTTTGGGGATAAAGGGCAGGGGGTGGAGATGAATAAGTGTGGCAGACAACTATTCATCTTCCGGCTGGCTGGCCTTGTTAGCCTGCGAGGGAAACTTTTTGCCAGAGCTGCCGGCATTCCTAATAAAGGAATATTTTGAGTTCACGTCAGAGAGTTTATCGTATTTGGGGAGCTGGTTCAGAACACAAGTCTGGTTTACCTGGTTATTAAAAGCCGACTCCTCCAATTTTTTCCCATGCTGGGCCAAATCTTTGCGGACGATGGCAGCTCGGTCTGGAGGGGCCAAAGGCTCAAGGGGAATGAAGACGGTATCCTTCCGTTGCTTAAGAGATTCAAGCAGTGTGGAGTCCGCAGAGACGCTGAGAACTAGGCTGACTCGCTGCAGGGAGAAACAGAGCCAAGGAAAGATGTGACTCTATAAGGACCAGGCTAATGGAGCCAAGGATATGAAAGGAAACTACAGCTTACCTGGGGCATGTTTTCAGGCAGCCAGTCAGCTACCAGCTCTCCTCCAGCAGCGTGGATCAAGTCAGCACCGTCAATCAAAAGCACCAAAGACTGGCGCCGTTTCAGCAACTTGGCCACCGCATGGAGAAGACATTCAAACTGGGTTACAAGCCCTCTGTAAGTCAAAAAATAAATATCTCTTCTTTCCTTCTTGTAAGATCAGGATAATTCAGCGATTCTTAACCTTGGCTATTTGAACATGTGTGTGGACCAACTCCCAGAATGCCCCACCCTGCTGTGATTGACAGAGACAGGACAAGCCACTTAGAATATAAACTGAGAGCAAACCCCACCCCTTAGTAGCACTGTGATGACCCGGGGCATAGCACAAAAGCAACGAAGTCACAAAAGTAGGTAAAGTCCGTTTAATATCTCCAACTTGGCCCCAATGTCCAGTTATCATCAGCTGGAGATAAAACTCTCCCAAGAACAGTTTTTAAAGGGAAGAAATTCAATCCGAACCCAAAGTACATATAGATTATAAATAAAAACCAACACAAACCACGCTGCAGCAATTAATGAGACAGGGCAGGATAGGGAAATGCAGACTTCAAAAGATAACGAAACACACACAGTTGGAAGGACACCGGAACCCAGATAAGACTTGACAAAACAAAGATAATTCACACTTTGCTTCCAGCAAGGTTCTGTGCGCAAACGCCCTTTTTAAATCCTGTTTTCCCAGCTGCAGCTAATGAAGGGAATCAGGGCCCTTTTCTCCCCTGTAACCTATGTAACTCATATTGCTCCCTTCTCCGTTCCTCCCTGCATGCCCTAGGATGAAAAGGGGGTGGCCCTGGGTCTTCCTCTGAAGGCCCAGCCAGACTGTGCCCTTCCCCCAGTTTCTTCCACAGCCACCAGAGCCACACTCCCACACCCTGTCAGCTGCTCGACCTCTCCCTCGGAATCAGATTCAAACAAGAGCATAACAAGCATTGATGATGCTACCCAGTTCAGGTAATGAAACGTCTGCTAGAAAACAACCAAGGTCAGAGAGCACCAAGGACCCCCTCATTAACCAATTGACTGGGAATTCTGGGTTTTGTTGTAGTGTGAGGATGAAGGTTCATTTTCTGAACTTGTGGGTTGGTTTTCAAACATTTCATAACTAGGCTACGTAACATCTTCAGTAGAGTTTAGGGGATGCCAGTGTTCTTCTCTTTATAAGGGCTTCACGCAGTTCCAGATTAAGGCTCACTGGTGCCCTAAGCACTGACAAATCTTGGTGCGCCCACCCACCCACCCCGCCTTGTACATACTGTACAAACAAAGCCAAGCTTAGGCTATATAGAAGTTTTTTGTGGTGTCCCCTTTGGGCCTGGTGCCCTAAGCAAGTGCTTAGTCTGTTTAATGGTTAATATACACCACTGGCTTCAGGTGTGCATGTGTTAAATGAAGGTCTTGTGATAGGGTTGAACAAAGAAGAGGAAGTCAAGCTATTCTCCAACGCATCTGAAGGCAGGACAAGAAGCAATGGAGGGAAACTAATCAAGGAGAGAAGCAACCTAGAACTAAGGAGGAATTTCCTGACAATCAGAACAATGAATCAGTGGAATGGCTTCCCTCCAGAAGTTGTAAATGCTCCAACACTGGAAGTTTTTAAGAAGAGATTGGACAACCATTTGTCTGAAGTGGTGAAGGGTTTTCTGCCTAGGCAGGGGGTTGGATTAGAAGACCTCCAAGGTCCCTTCCAACTCTGTTATTCTATTAAGTGTTGATGGCAGGTGAATTCAAGGCCTTGAATAGTTGAATTATCTTGTCAGAAGTGAGGTTGCATCAGGTGAGGGTCATTGGGAGGCGAAGTGCTGATGGGGAGGGGATTGTGTGGGTTGTTTGGGGGTCAGTGCTGTCTCCGGTTGGCTGTGCGGTTGATTTGGATTCTGAGCAGTTCGTAGGCTGGTTGTAGGTCAGTGTGTCTGTTGATGGAATTGCTTATGGAGTGCCAGGCTTCGATGAACTCACGGGCGTGTGGGGGTGTAGTAGCATGGCCAGTGATTTTTGTGTTGCTAAAATCGAACTGGTGCTGTTTGGTATCGGTGTGGATAGAGATTTAGGATTTGGGATCGTGGCATTTGGGCCGCCAGCCGGTGTTTGTTGTAGTGCCAACACTTGGAGGGCAGAGGGCAGTCTTGAGGCCAACTTCTCATGATGCCCAACATTTTATTTATTTATTTATTTTATTTTATTTTGTCAAGCATGTATGAGAAAACAAGTGTTAGTATGAACATAACATATAAACATGTAAGTATAAACGGGTATAAGTATATGCATACTAAATAAGTATGAATAAATGGGAATAGTAGGACAGGGATGGTAGGCAGGCTGGTGCACTTATGCACGCCCCCTTACAGTCCTCTTAGGAATGGAGTGAGGTCCACGGTAGACAGTTTAAGGTTAGAGTTTTGGGGGTTTGAGGATGTAACACAGAGCATAGTCAAGCCCAGCTGTGCAGAATTAGGACTCCACCAACCTGTAACTTCTAGGGGGGGTCGGAGGATTCTCTAGCAACTTCCTCAGCAAGGCACAGAGGTGATCCAACACGACTTGGGCTTTGGTCTGATTGGGCCCCGCCTTGGTGAAATGCGCTACAACATGATACTTGGGGGGAGGGCCTTCTCCTTGCAGCGGGACCATCTTCCTGAGCTTCTCTGCAAGCGCTGCCTGCGGAGAGAGGAAGAAAAGGAGGGAAACCTTCGGTCATGGGTCCCAGCCGAGGTAAGCCTTCCTTCCATAATCCCATCAAACCTGGAATTAAAGCGGCCAACCTCAAACACCAACCCAACCACTGGTTGTAGAATTCTCTCTTGGGGAGCATTTCAGGCCAACAACTCCAGCTTTAACAAAACACAAGGAGGCAAAGTCCATCTCTCATAGAGAGGAATAAATATAAAAATAAAAATAAATAAATATTTCCACAGAGAGGAATAAAAGCACCTGAGGGCAGCACAAGAAGCAGTGGATGGAAACTAATCAAGTAGAGAATCAACCTAGAACTAAGGAGAAATTTCCTGACAGTTAAGAATAATTAATCAGTGGAACAACTTGCCTCCAGAAGTTGTAAATGCTCCAACACTGGAAGTTTTTAAGATGAGATTTGATAGCCATTTGCCTGAAATGGTATAGGGCAGTGATGGCTAACCTTTTCGGCACCAAGTGCCCAAAGCAACTGCATGCATGTGCATCCCTAAAATGCAATGTGTGCGCACCCCGTGCATGAGCCCTGCCCATGCATTCGTGCATGACCGCACATGCGCCCCTCCCCTGTGTATGCATGGCAGAAACCCAAAGACCAGCTGGCCAGCAGGAGGCACATGCGTGCATACGCAGCAGAACTGAGCTGGGGCGACAGCTCGCGTGTCCAGAGAGAGAGCTCTGTGTGCCACCACTGGCATGCATGCCATAGGCTCGCCATCACAGGGATCGGATTTCCTGCCTAAGCAGGGGATTGGACTAGAAGACCTCCAAGGTCTTTTCCAACTCTGTTATTTTTTTGTTCTAAATATGCCACAAACTCTTCAACAATTTGTCTCTTATGCATCTTCAGAACTAACACGAATGGATCTCTAATACAGGTAGTCCTTGACCAATTGAGCCCAACATTTCTGTTGCTAAGTGAGATAGTGGGTTAAGTAAGCTTTGTCCCACTTTACCATCTTTCTTGCCATGGTTGTTCAGTGAATCACAGCAGATGTTAAGTTAGAAACATGGCTGTTCCCCATTGACTGTACTTGTTAGAAGGGCTCAGAAGTTGATCACACATGATCCTGGGACATTGCAACTGTCATAAATATGAGTCAGTGGCCATCTGAATTTTGACCACGTGAACATGGGGAACATGCAATGGTCGTAAGTGTAAATCATATTCATAAGTCAATTTTTTTCAGTGCTGTTGTAGCTTCAAACAGTCACAAAATGAGCTGTCGTAGGTCAAGGACTACCTGTATTTTTCCATGATCTGAAAATTCAAGTCTGTCCCTTCTCCCGCCCTGAGCTACTAGTATTTCTCCTTGCGTGCAGGTGGTACTATTTTAATCATACCAGAACATATACTAGAAACCTGGTTAGAATGCAGTATTGCAGGCTAACTCTACCCACTGCTTGGAGTTCAATCCTGACCAGCTCAAGGTTGACTCAGCTTTCCATTCTTCCAAGGTCGATAAAATGAGGACCCAGATTGTTGGCGGCAATAGGCTGACTCTATAAACCACTTAGAAAGGACTGTAAAGCTCTGTGGAGCGGTATATAAATCTAAGTGCTATTGCTCTATACTGAGCTTCCATATCTCCATGTTTTCCAGATCTCCCCACTGCTTCAACCTTCCCTTTACTCACCAAGAAAACTGTTTTTCCCTGGCCAGGTTCACCGCTGACAACATAAAGCTTGCCACCGCGCATCTGAGTCGCTGTGGTATTCAGAAGTTTCGTCCGGGCACAAAACCTTCTTTGCTGTGATTCCTGGAAAGATTCTTGCAGAGCGTTTCCTTCTTCTTCCTTTGAGCCTGTTGTGAGTTCAGATTCACTTCCCTAAGTTGAAAGATGAGAGAAATAAAGCTCAGTTTATTTCTGAATAAACTTTCCTGACAAGCTCAATTATGGAAGAGCTCTGAAAGAGGGCAGATGTGAAGATCCTTGTTACTTCTCTGAGCTTGGTTGTTTCCTTGCAGTCCTGATGATACAGTGCAGTTCACTTCAACTGCTTGGAAATTCATCAAATTTGGTATTCACCACATTATGACGAGAAAATTTTGTCCCAGAACTTGTCATTTATTTGGTACTCAATGTGCAAGCTAGAACTTGTTACTCTTGTTTACCTCATGACCCGCTATCCTTTCCAGTTGAAACAGAAGGTGACGCATTAGTCACATGGTAGCTCTTGCCCTGTGTACCTACCTTGAAATCTTATCTTCACTTCTATGGTCCTTTTGTGTATTTTTCCCTTTTTTTCCCTCATCAATACAGGCAAAGTGAAGCTTTTGTTCTATTTAATCTAAGTATGTATTAATTTTTAGAATCATTTCTCAGGTAGTGATATACAACTCTATCTTTTTGCCTATTGTCTCAAAATGTGCATCGCACATTTTGGTTTGAGAGCACGTTAAAATTTATTTATATTGTTCCTTATTGGAAAAACATGTTTGGTATTCATCTTGTTTGGTACTTATCATGCCTCCTGGAACCAATTAACGATGAATACTGAGGTACCACTGTAGTTTGGTAATGAAACATTTGCAAGAAAACAACCAAGGTCAGAGAGTGCCAAGGAACCCTCATTTCAAACCTAAGCTATAAATATTCTCCTTTATTGGTAATTTTATTGGTTTGGATCAGGGGTCCCCAAACTTGGCAACTTTAAGACTTGTGGACGTCAACTCCCAGAGTCCCTCAGCTGGCTATGCTGGCTGGATAATTCTGGGAGTTGAAGTCCACAAGTCTTAAAGATGCTAAGTATGGAGACCTCTGGTTTGGACAAAGCTCAACAGCATTTTTTTTTGTGTGTGTGGCTGTTGATAAAAATAGGATTGCCGAAATGATTGAGATGACAGATATGTCACAAGAAGAAGAAGACTGGTAGTTTTCAGGTACCTCAATGAAGTGGTGCTGGAGGCATTTCCACACATCCTGCATGACTCTGTGGCCAAAATCTTCAAGGCCTTTCACAAAAGGCTGGCCTTGGGCTACTCCACCCCACTGACAGGAATAACTATGAAAGAAAGGTCAGGTTAGGACACATTACAGGTAGTCCTCAACTTACAATTATTTGTTTCGTGACCATTAAAACTTACAATGGCACTGAAAAGTGACTTATGACCTTTTTCTCACTTACAACCTATGGGCACACAATCAAAATTCAGAGGCTTGGCAACTGGTATGTACTTATGACGGCTGCAGTGTCCCAAGGTGACGTGGTCACCTTTTGCGAACTTCTGACAAGCAAAGTCAATGAGGAAGCCAGATCCACTTAACAACCATGTTACTAACTTAACAGTTGCACTGGTTGACTTAACAACTGTGGCAAGAAAAGTAATAACATGGGACAAAACTCCTTTAACTACCTCACTTAGCAATAGAAATTTTGGACCCCAGTTGGGTTCGTTAATTTGAATTAATTCAAGTCATTGTAGTTCTCCCTCTTACTCCTCAGATATCACAGTACATACACAATGATCACTTCCTTTACCTGCTAAAGGCGGCCAAGCTTCCATGTTTCCTGAGATGTCCCTTCAAATCAGCCATGTGTTGGGCAGCTTCTTCCGATTCAGCCCCAAAATCTTTCTTCCATGCTTCTGGAACGGAACTGGAAAGAGCGAGAGAGACAGACAGCTCAAAATGTACGAGGAAGACAACCCAATCTGTTGAGAATTGCTGTTTGGGTTAAAAAGCACCACTGGAAGGCGTGGAATGAACTGGAGAGAACAGGTAACGTTATCAATCTGGGGGCGCAGTGGTTAGAATGCAGTATTGCAGGCGAAACTCTGCCCACGGCCTGGAGTTCAATGCTGACAGGGATCAAGGTTGATTCAAGCCTTCTATTCTTCTGAGGCCCGTAAAATGAGGACCCAAATTGTTGGATGCAATAGGCTGACTATGTAAACCGCACAGAGAATGCTGTACAGCACTGTAGACTTAGACTTGTCTACACTACACTAACCGGCATACATTAAAATGAAATTTTGTTGCAGACAGCTCTGAGGGGGCCACTGCCTCCAATATACACCACATAAACATGATAAAAATATGAAAGAAAGAAAGAAAGAAGAAAGAAAGAAAGAAAGAAAGAAAGAAAGAAAGAAAGAAAGAAAGAAAGAAAGAAAGAAAGAAAGAAAGAAAGAAAGAAAGAAAGAAAGAAAGAAAGAAAGAAAGAAAGAAAGAAAGAAAGAAAGAAAGAAAGAATCATGTGGCTTGTAATGCCTACAAATATATTCTTTTTATTAAGTACCTGAATTAGATTTAAGTAACAATAGCAATAAGACTTATATACACTGTCCCCTAGCACTTTGTAGTATTCTCCAGGCAGTTTACAAGATCAGCATATTGCCCCCAACAATCTGGGTCCTCATTTTATCGACCTTGGAAGAATGGAAGGCTGAGTCAACCTGGAGACCCATCAGGATCAAACTCCAGGCTGTGGGCAGAGCTAGCCTGCAGTACTGCATTCTAACCACTGAGCCGCCAGGGCTCCTAGTAAGCGGAAAGGTGCTCATAGGATCTGCAAATTAGTTGAGAAAAACAATTTACCCAAGAAAGTCAGGCTCTCGTAGATAGAAAAATGCCCTAGATTCTGCTGTGGGATCATGGCTACCATTCAGGAATTGAACAGCCTCCAGTTCTGTGATGGAGCGTCCTGATGGATATGTTTTCACCTGCAGGGAGAATATTCAAACAGTAGCTCTTACTCTTAAGAATCATCTCAAAAGCTGTTTTGTCTTTGATCACATTTAGCTCTGGGTAAGACTTGATTCCCTTCATTTTCTGCCTTTTCTGTCAACACTGATTAAGCCCACAAATTAGGCCCAAAGTGCTATCTTATGTCTAAGTATATTTACCTATGTTGTACAGCTCTAATAGTATTGTTATCCTTCTCATTTTCTCTACTACCCTCTCTTATTAGTATCATTATTATGATTATTATTATTCTATTGCTCTGCATATACACTTGGACAAATAAAGTGCCCTGCCCTGCCCTGCCTTGTCCTGTTCTACCCTACCCTACAGTCAACATTACTCTACCCTCTACTCTACTCTACCCTACCCTATCCTACACTCTACTCTACCCTCTACCCTACCCTACCCTAATCTGTTTCTATGTTATTTTC
This sequence comes from Notechis scutatus, assembly GCF_049901735.1. NCBI lineage: Eukaryota > Metazoa > Chordata > Lepidosauria > Squamata > Elapidae > Notechis > Notechis scutatus. The sequence goes on from NC_142025.1 coordinate 125,079,170, forward strand.
CACAGACCTTGTCCCAATAATTGTTGGGGCCACTAAATCCCACCAGATCTGTCTGCTGATAAAATACACATTATGCAAATCTCTGCCAATGTGAACACCCCCTACAACAGCAAATCCTAAATCACTGCTTTCTGCACACCAATTGATGTTTACTTTTTTATTCATTTGGGAAAGGAAGTTTATCAACCTCAGCAAACTTCAGATAGGTGGACTTCAACTCCTAGAATTCCCACCCATTTTAAAGTCATTGAGGTAGAGAAACACTGTTCTGCACCGTCAACAGTCAGATGCTGGCTGGGAAATTCTGGGAGTTGAAGTCCACACATCTTGCTGAGGTCAAGACACACTCTTCTGGATCATCAACATCCCAAGGTTCACATCCGTGTTATCTCTCACCCATTCATACTGCGGTTCCTCCGGCAAGGAAGTCTCTTTTGGGACATGGCCGTAGCGCTCCCCAAGGATTCCAATGAAGAGGTCACTCCGGGAGACTTCGGACAGACACAATTCCACCTGCCTAAAGAAAGAGGCCTTGGTGACTCTCTTCTCCCACTCCTCAGTTTTGCTTCAATCCCCTCTTCTTCCCACACGGGGAAACCCATGCAAGATGACTTTTTTTAAAACAGACTTTGGTGTCTCAGTACATCGTAGGGTGCTGTGCTTTATTAGCTGCAGAATAATAGTTGCAAAAGAGACTTCAGGAGTTTAATGGAATGTGTGAATGACCGTGGGGGCCGAGGGAAAGACCTGCTGCCTTTGAAACAATCAGACAAGTGAGGCAGGAGCAGGGGTGGGCTTCAAAAATTTTAGTAAAGGGTTCTCTGCCTGGTTGCTGGGTGGGCGTGGCCATGGTGGGTGTGGCCTAGCCAGCCTCCTGCACCACGGGAGGTGGGGTTGCCCTGTCTGAGCTCCAGAGGCTTTTTCAAGTCTTCCGGCTCCAGAAGCCAGAAATGGGCCCATTTCCGGCCTTCCCGAACTTCCAGGAAGCCCCTTTTTCACCCTCCCTGAGCTTCCATGTGTGCCTGAACTTAGCTGCATCCAAAATGAGCAGTGTGGGGACTCCGGGGAGAGGAGGGGTGGGTGGGGCCAGCTAGGAGTGGGACTTGGAGGTTCTCTGAACTGCACAGAATCTTAGCTAGGGGCTAAGAGATCAATGGTCACAGGGAGAAATTTAGAAAGAACCCATCCTAATTGTTCAGGTAGTTAGAACTGGCGGCACTTTCGCTGTCTTCAAAGACAGCCCCAAGCAGAGTGTATTACAGTAGTCTAATCCAGCGAACCTTCAGGGTCCCTGAGACTCAGTTCAAGGGTTTCACGAGGCCAAGCAAATACTTTAAAATACTCAGTTTAATTAGAAACACAAAAACAGAAAAAACTGACATCATAAACAAGACCTAGTGCTCTATCCAGTCTACCCTTCGAGTTTGTTTTTTATTTATTTCTTATTCATTTTTATGATTTATTTTATTTTTTATTTTTTGAGGCAAATGGCCAGGAAACATATTGAAACTCAGTTACAGATTATCAACCAACTACCTCCGCTAGAAGTTGGTTCCAAGCTTCCACTACCCTTTCTGTGAAGTCATACTTTCTAATACTATTTTTGAACTTCCCTCCTGTCAGTTTGAGGTTTTGCTTAACAATTTCTAGCGCAATTGATAGGTATAACCCACATAAACCAAAGGTTTTTGTAGTGCACCATCATTATCAGGACTGTAAAGAGATCCTGAGACCAAAAACTTTGAAATCCACTGGTCCAACCCAGAAAAGATAACATACTTCTTGCACATATTAGAATAACAGAGTTAGAAGGGACCTTGGAGGTCTTCTAGTCCAACCCTTGCTCAAATAGGAAACCCTATACCATTTCAGACAAATGGTTGTCCAATCTTGTCTTAAAAACTTCCAGTGTCGGAGCATCCACAACTTCTGGAGGCAAGTTTTTCCACTGATTAATTGTTCAAATCGTAAGGAAAAACATTTTTTTCTTCAACATGTATTCTGATTTACTCGTCCCCCACTCCTTCCCCATAAGCACCCCACATACTTGTTCCTCTGGCTCTCGTGCTCCGTGATTCCCCAGCGCAGATCAATCTCCTGGATTGCTAAGCAGAACCTGGCTGCTCGTGCGCGAAGCTCGGGAAAAACAGAGCGAATAAGCAGGTCACGTTCACCATGCATGTCCCGGAAAGTAGAGGAGACAAAAACCCTCACAGAGCGCCACCTGCAGGAAAACAGGAGTCAATACCCAATTCTCCATCCAGAGTAATTCATGGCCTTTCTCACTAAGGTAAAGATACCCCTCCCACATACGTGCTAGTCGTTTCTGGCTCTAGGGGGCGGTGCTCATCTCCGTTACAAAGTCGAAGAGCCAGTGCTGTCCGAAGATGTCTCCATGGTCATGTGGCCAGCATGACTAAACGCCGAAGGCACACAGAATACTGTTACCTTCCCACCAAAGTGGTCCCTATTTTTCTACTTGCATTTTTAATATGCTTTTGAACTGCTGGTTTGGCAGAAGCTGGGACAAGTAATGGGAGCTCACTCTGTTACGCGGTACTAGGGATTCGAACTGCTGAACTGCAGAACTTTCTGATCGACAAGGTCAGCGTCTTAGCCACTGAGCCCCTGCATCCCCTTTCTCACTACTTCCCCTGTAAAACCACCTGCTCCGGGGCAAAGGGATCAAGGACACAACTCCAGGTTCCTGCTGAGCTGTCGCTGTTCTCTGCTGCTTGGGCAAGCCGTGAATCTCGTCAACTTTGCCAACGTGTTCCAAGAACCGGGAATTGCCACATTCAGACATAAACCTGGTCAAAGTAAGAAACGTCTTTTGAAATCTAGAATTTCCCAGTAGACAGTAAAGCGGACACCAGACACCAATTGGCTACTGAGAATTCTGCTTTCGTTCCAACTGCTTCTTTAAACAGTCACTAGTTATCAAAGCTCATTTTGTGGCCTGGTGGCGCAGTGCTAGAATGCAGTACGGCAGGCTAACTCTGCCCGAAAGTCATGCCGACTAGACAACATTACAGTGGAAATGTGGAAAATAAGCCTAAACACAAATAGAAGCAATCCTTGAGTTATGCCCACTTGTTCAGCAACCAGTCAAAATTAGAATGATCAATCTTCACACTAGTCCTGGAGGCGCAGTGGTTAGAAGGCAGTAAATTATGATTATCTTGTAAAACATGAATGAATAAAAGTATAGTCAAATGATTAATAATGATACTAAGGTATTTGATTTTTGATTGAAAGTATGAGATTATATGCAATGTGGTTGTGATTGAGGACTGCGAAATGGAAGCACAAAACAATTTGTGGACCAACCGGCACACTGTATGTATACATATGGAAGATGGCTTGATGGTTTTATGTTTTGTTTGTTTATGTTTGTTTTTAAAAACCAATAAAAACTTAAATTAAAAAAAAGATTAAAAAAAAAAAGAAGGCAGTATTGCAGGCTAACTCTGCCCACAACCTGGAGCTCGATCCTAACTGGCTCAAGGTTGACTCAGTCTTCCATTCTTCTGAGGTTGGTAAACTGAGGACCCAGATTGTTGTTGGAGGCAGTATGCTGACTCTCTAAATCACTTAGAGAGGGCTGTAAAGCACTGTGAAGCGGTATAAAAGACCAAGTGCCATTGCTATTATGTAAACTCTCTGCAGTACTTCCCATTGTGGAAACAGCCTTCTGTGGTCCAGTGAGAGCAACCCCATAACAAAATGTAATCATTCACACATCAAGCAAACCATCCACATTCATTTCTATCCACTTGTCTAGCTCCAGGGCTTACCTGAACATCTGCTCGCTGAAACCATGGATTACCACATCCTTCCTGGATTTAAAAGTTCTCTTCTCCCTAAAGGTGGAAGGCAAAAAAAAAGTATACCTTTAATTGCGCAGCACACTGCTACTTCAGAATTCTCTTTAACTAGACAACCTGTGTCCCCGTTGGGCTATTTCAGAGATATTCCTTACCTAAACAGAAAAACAGAAGGACCAGAGGGAGGCAAAAAAGCAGTGGGAGCAACTTTCTGACTTCCCAATAGCTTCCCCATTGACTTATCCCATAGGAAGCTAGCAGGAAGTGTTGAAAAGAACAATCACATGTCTGCGGACAACTACAGTAATATGGTAACACTGAAACAGCCACAACTTTGCCAAATTTTAATCCCATGAGAACTGTAGGTCCTGGATTTTTGGGTACATTTTGTAAGTTAGTCCATTTGAGGTACATGGGTTCAAAAATTATAGCCCTAGGTTGCACTGTTTATCCCAGGTGAAGGTTACAAACAAACAGACACAAGAGTTTTAGTAATATATGGACTTTGGAAGTGCTTCAGAAAGGGTACATCAAGAAAAATAAAAGTAAATGAACAGTCTAAGGAAGGACCCATTTTCCCTCCTTACCCTGGCTCAGCACAGATATTGATGAAAAGGCAATCTGGAGCAACATGTTGGCGATACAGCTGGAGACAAGAACCACTTAAGTTTTCAACATCAGAGCTTAGCAAGAGAATCGTATCCACCTGGAGTTGGGAAAAGAGAAATAAGAGAGTTCTGTAACACGGAGGGACACATCACACTGCATGTAGTAAAACTCCAAGTCTGCAGAGAAACTGGACTTTTTATATCTTTCCATTTCCCACTATCCTGTCAGAGCTGAAGAAGCTGCCATTCGGCCAAACCTGTAGTAAAAAACCAGCTACTAATTTGGCCGAACAGGTATTTCTTTTTTTTTCCTCCCAACAATCAGCTGTTCCGACATCAGCTGTTCCGGGATCCCCCTTGCTGTCTTACTGCTTTGCCCAGGAGGCTTCCCTGAGTCCCAGGAGGCAAAAAATGCAGTGTGTGTGTGGGGGTGTGTGCATGCGCCCCCATCCTGTGCTCCGTTTTTGGCCTCCTGGGCCTCAGGAAGCCTCCTGGGAGCAAAAACGGCCTCCCAGGAGGCTTCCCTGATCCCCAAAGCCAAAAAAACAGAGCGCGGGGCATGGGGGAGGTGCTGCAATAAGAAGCAGCCACGCCCACCCAGTCAAATGGCCATGCCATCCTAGCTACGCCCACAGAACCGGTAGTAAAAATATTTGCATCCCACCTCTGATTAAACCTGATGGATTTTTAATTGATCCTTTTGTCCAGCCTGTCCTTCTAATTGAAAGCTTTCTCCATTTTTACCATGGACTTACATGTTCCCGCCGAGACAAGAAATCCTTGATGACGTCCGATGCCGACCAGTCGTCACTGTAGTACACTGTATTGTACTGAAAGAAGAAGTATTGGACACATCAGACACTCCTGGATTCATTCTTGTAAATGGGTCAGGTGTAAAAACCAGGATCATTCGTGTAGATAGAACTTAAAACTTATATGCCGTCCCTTAGTGCTTTATAGCAGAGTTCCCCAATGTCTCTGGCTTTACAGAGCAGTTGGGGAAGGGAGAGAGGGGATGGTTCTGCATGAGCAGCCAGCAAGTACACATGTGAATGCAGCTCCATTTGCGCAAGCAGCATGCATGCAGGCCTGCCACTCAAGCAAATGGAGCACGTGTGCATGTGCTCGCCCACTGCTCACGCAAAAGCAAGGATGTGCATGTGTGTGCACACACTCACTGGCCATTGCCGTGGCCTGGTTGCAATCCCCTCACGGCCCCCTAGTGGGCTATGGCCCAAAGGTTGGGGACCACTGTTTTACAGCACTTTCTGAGCGGTTTACAAGATCAGCACATTGACCCCAACAATCTGGGTCCTCATTTTACTGACTTCAGAAAGTTAGAAGGCTGAGTCAACCTTCAGCTGGTTAGGATCAAACTGCTGAGCGTGGGCACAATCAGCCTGCAGTACTGCATTCTAACCACTGTGCCACTAGGTCTCCTATTACTCCATATATATATTTTGGCAGCATAAATGTAAATAGATTACAGCATAAATGATTTATTGAGGCCTACACACAAGAATCTGGACAACTAATAAATTGGTGCTAGATAGAGGTGAATGGAAATCAAGGAGGACTTGTGTTGGAACATAAGGATTCTAAGCTGATGACATATTTTACTCCACTGCCACCACCCAGCTCTACCTGCTTGTCTCCTACAAAATGAAACTCTACTGTAGATTCACTATCCTGCTAATTGGCCCCGAGGAATCTATGACTCACAGCCCTTCCTGTCTTCATGTCACTTTCTCTTCCTACTTCATTATATAGAGGGGAGGAGAGAAGAGGGAATTTGGTTAAATTTTCTCCTATTGTTTTTTGCAATTTTCATTGTGCAAAGTTATACACCCTTCACAAAAATTCCCTTTGGGGAGTAAGCCATGCTATGCTTTCTTACACAGAACAAAACCGAAGGAGAAAGTTGAAGAAATTAAAATCAGAGAACCTAACTAGGTATAGTTTACACCAACCATAGTCACCAAACATCCCCTTAAGCCCCCTTGTCGATTTACACAATGTGTGATCATTTATATTTATCTGGATAAAAGCAAAACATGGTGAGGTCTTACCGTGTTCTGTAAGGTTTGCACATCCTTCAACACGGAACCGGTCATGGGAATCGCCCCCACAATGTCTGAAAAGTTGCAGAGGAAAACCTTACCCTGTTCACAGACCGAATATAACATGGAGCCCAGCAACATGGCCAAGTCCCGGACCTAGGGAAAGAGAGGGGAAAAGTGACATTAAGAGAGGCACACCAACTTACAGCCTTTTGTTTAGTGGCCATTACAGCAGCATTGAACAAAAGTGATGTATGGCTGGCTTCCACAATTATAGCCATACAGCGTCTCCATGGTCACGTGATCGAAATTTGATCGATGGTCAACTGGCATATATTTATGACGGATACACTGTCCCAGGGTCATCTGAACACCATTTGCAACCTTCCCAGCAGGCTTTTGACAAGCAAAGCCAATGGAGGTAACCAGATTCTCTTAACGACTCCATGTGTCAACTCATAAAATATTTCTCTAGTCTTTTAAGAAATACCAGCAGAAAGAGAGGGGGGAAGTTTTCAAAAATAATTTCTAGGCGACCGAAGTTTCTGGCACACAAGATTATAACTGGAGTGTCACGACTCCATTGCTGCACGAGATGGAGCCGAGACACCTAAGACTCGATAATTTATCCCGAGGAACGGACTTGCTTGATTGTATCTGTGTCAGCTGTCTCTGTGTCAACATTAGAATAAGATGGTCTGATGGGTAGAGAACTCCAATGAGACAATCCGATAATTAAAGAATCACAATAACATCCTACTCCATGGATGGATGACAAGTGGACAAAATCACGGGTGGTGGTATAGTTAGGAGGTGGGGCCAGAACGGGACAGGGTAAGAACATGAAGGTAAATGGAATCGCCGATATGGGACTGAGGGAAATTTACCGCATCACCGATACGGGACTGAAAGAAAATTACTGTTGAACCAAATCAGGAGCTGGGAACCCATGGCTCTGGAGCCGGATGTGGCTCTTTCATCCCTCTGCTGTGGCTCCCTGTTGCCAATTGGCTCCACAATTGATAGGGTTTCAAGTGAGGAAAAAGGACACTGCTGTAGGAGGAGACTCTATGGTGGGAGAACTGGACTTCCGGTCAGCGGAGCAAAAAGAACGCCACACTAGGAGGAGACTTTATGGTGGGGGAACCAGACTGCCGGTCAGCTCCACAATTGATAGGGCTTCACGTTAGGTCAGGTAGAGGAAAAAGGACACTGCGCTAGGAGGAGACTCTATGGTGGGAGAACTGGACTTCTGGTCAGTGGAGGAAAAAGGATGCCGCACTAGGAGACTTTATGGTGGGGGAACCAGACTTCTGGTCAGCTCCAGAATTGAATGGGGGGGGCTTCCAGTTAGGACCTTCATGGCTCTTTGAGTGTTTAAGGTTGTCGACCCCTGAACCAAATGAAGGGCAGAAAAAGAGGGAGAACTGAATGACAAATGATAACTGTTTACCAACCGTCATGGGATTTTTCTGATCGTTGCAGCTATTCCTGTCAAAAGTTGGACAATACATATTTTTGCCTTGAACACAAGATTTCCCCAATTGATAGCAGTTGGAGATCAAGATGAGAGTCCTTCCAGGAATGGGGTGCATATTATGCTTGACTGATAACCCAACTGCCGTCTCGAGAGCCTGACAGTAGCGTTGCAGGAGCTCGGCGGTGTAGTGAACGACTCTGTGAAATACAAAAGTGAGAAAGAAGAAAGTCTCTATAAACAGAGGGATAGAATCAAGATCACGTGAAGTGCTAATACTCACTTTACAATGCCTTGGTAAGGCCACACTTGGAATGCTGACATCACAGAGTGCTGTTGTCTTCCCAGCAAAGTAGTACCTATTTATCTACTTGCATTTGCATGCTTTCGAACTGCAAGGTTGGCAGCTGAGGTAAGGACAGGAGCTCACCCCATCAAGTGGGGTATAGATCTTGAGCCAGGGCTGCCAGTTCTAGCCCAGCATCTTAACCACTGAGCTATCATGTCACCCCATTACTACAGTCTAAATCAGAGGTTCTGACCAGTTCTGGAGAACCGGTAGCGAAAATTTTGAGTAGTTCAGAATATCATCTCTGACTGGCCCCGTCCCCATCTATTCTCTGCCTCCTGAGTCCTAGCTGACCAGCTAGGTCTTTTTTTTGTTGCCCTGTACAGGAGAATGGAGCTGGAAGGCAGGTCAGTGGAGTTGGGAGGGAATGCAGATTTTACAGTATTCTTCCCCTGCCACACCCACCAAACCATGCCTACCAAGCCATAACATGCCCACCAAGCCACACCCAAGAACCGGTAGTAAAAAAAAATTGAATTTTGAATCACCACTGGTCTAAATCCTACAGCCAATACTTCATTCTCCCTCTCCAGAACGTCTGCTATGCACAAAGACAAGGACAGTCTACAGCCTCCTACCTGGATTTAAGCAGTTTCTTCTTCTCCTTCTTCACCATCTGAAAAATAAGTGGGATCTCCATGCAACCCCGTACATATCGGCGTCTTTCAAAATTCATTGGTAGTTTCAATAGCTTTGTGACCTTTTCGACGAAATGTCGGTTATTCGGGAAGGGCTTGTCTAAAAGAAGAGAAAAAGATGCTCAGGGAAACAAGGAAGGAAGGTCTCTGTTTCTTCATTTGCAAATAGATACTTCTACCCATAGGTAGCCTAGTCAACCACATCAGCTTTTCCGACTTCATTGACATTCATCCCTCATCGCAAATGAGAGCAAATATACATGTCCCAGGATAACGTTGCAGGATCCACTCTGGGTCAGTTACTGGGACAACAGGTTTTGTCTTCCTAGCTTTTTGTGGGTCGTGCTGGAGCCCATCCTCAGGGAACTTCTCTGTAACAGACACTGTGCTATTAGAGAGAAGTTCCCTGAGGATGGGCTCCAGCACAATTCCGAAAGGATGTATTTTAAAAAATTCAGAATGGGACAAAATGACTTAGAATAGGGGTCCCCAACCTTTTGAGCACCAGGGACCGGTTCCGTGGAGAGAGATTTTTCTGAAGATCGGAGGGTGCATGGCAGTGGTGGAATTTAAAATGTTTTACTACCAGTTCTGTGGGCATGGCTTGGTGGGTGTGATGTGGCTTGGTGGGTGTGGCTTGAATGGTGTGGCCGGGGAAGGATACTGTAAAATCTCCATTCATTCTCCACCCCACTAACTTGCTTTCCAGCTCCGTTCTACTGTGTAGGGCAATAAAAGAAGACCCAGCCGATCAGCTGGGACTCAGGAGGCAGAGAATAGATGGGAGCAGGGCCAGTCAGAGGTGGTTTTTGCCAGTTTTTATTTATTTATTTATTTATTTATTTTATTTTATTTATTTATTTATTTATTTATTTTCCAATTGTTTACAAGATAATAAGTATAAATGTATACATAGTTGTGAATACATGAAATGGGTACATATAAGAAAAATAAAAGAATAAGAGAAACAATAGGACAGGGACGGTAGGCACGTTGGTGCGCTTATGCACGCCCCCTACAGGCCTCTTAGGAAAGGGGTGAGGTCAATAGTAGACAGTCTAAGGTTAAAGTTTTTGGGGTTTGGGGAAGAAACTACAGAGTCGGGTAGAGTATTCCAGACATTGACCACTCTATTGCTGAAGTCAAAATCTCTGCTACCAGTTCTCCAGAACTAGTCAGAATCTGCTAAATATCACCTCAGGTGCGTGGTTTCACATGTTATCTGCATCCCATGTGTTGTTTATATGGCCAGGTTTCTGGTATGCTACGGTCTGGTGTCGGTCCGTGGACCATGGGTTGGGGACCCCAGACTTTGGAGGCTGTTTCCAATGGTAGTAAAGAATTCACAGCGATTCAACCCAGATTAACTATTCCTCACCTTTTTCCTTAAGTTCTTTTTCCAAGTCTAAAATCACTTTGTAGGCTGAAAGGAACCGGAAAGGAAGTTGTTTGCTGCGGATGACAGAGTCCTGAGAGAAATACCAAAGGCAGAAATAGAATGAAAATTATTAACTTTAAAGGATAGAATAATCTAGTATGAATTTCTCCCAGAATAGAACCTGCAAGATAAGTGGATTTCAGCTCTCAAAGACTCAAGATCAGCCTTACTGGCTGAGGAATCCTGGGAATTAAATGTCTAGCATGTTTATCCACCCTGCGAGAAGCCAATCATGGTAGGGCTTCAGGAACATAAACATCCCCCCCAAAAAATTTTTTCCCAAAAGGCAACTGTACATTCTACATTTTTTTAATCTGAAAATGTTTTGCTTCCATTTCAAGAAGCTTCTTCTTGAGTTTTGTTCCATTTTACAGCCTTTCTTGCCATAGTTAAGTAAATCACAGTAGTTGTTAAATTAGTAACCTGGTTGTTAAATGAATCTAGCTTCCTCATTGACTATGCTTACCAGAAGGATGCAAAAGAGGATCATGTGACCCTGGGACACTGCAAGTGTCCAAATTTTGATCATGTGACTACAGGAATGCTACAATGGCGGTTAAGTGTGGCTTTGGGCGGTTAAGTATGGCTTTCACTGCCGTTGTAACTTTGAAAAATCACTAAACCAATGGTGTAAATTGAAGATTACCCGTATAGATGGACTTACCTTATCCTCAAGGCGCTTTAAAAGATGTTGATGGTGCCTTTCGCTCACCCCAGACTTCAACATGTTCCGCAGGTTTCGTAGCATTGCCATAAAGGGCAGTTTCCTTGAATCTAAGGGGAAGCAAGTAACGGTAGATGGTAATTTTACAGTTGAAATTCAGCAAGCAGAAGTAATATATTTCTTTACTTTCCACACATATATTTAAGCTTGGGAGGTGGAGGAATGGAGTAAAAAGGGATGCCTCCATGTCCCCCAATAGTTAATATTTTTCTGCTTATATTTTGTAAACTTTTTAGCATCATCTGCTTCTATTACATCCCCTCTGGCTATGATTTAATCCTACTTTCCGCTTGCAGTTTACATGATTGCCATTTAAAGGAAATAATTTTCATTATGTTGCTCATCATTACTTTGTTATTACCATGATATATTATTACATTCTTTGTTTAGCCTTGTCACTTAAATACAGAAGTGTAATAACACTTCAATACATATAAATTAAAGTGTATGTAAAAGGTATAATTCAGAGTTGAATAAGATTAAAATGTGACTATGTAAGCATTAATAAATACAATCTGCAGTGTGGCATATTGTATTGCAAGTCATATTATGCAATACATTAGAGAGTAAAGTGTAGCATAATGTAATATAAATACAATTATAGCACTCCTGCAATATTTGTTTGTAAAAGTTTCCAAACTTGTTCTATATATAACGTCACCCCAATTTCTTTTGATCTTTTCTCATCAAATCAGTTTCAACTCTTAGTAATCACAGGGATTACAGATAATCCTCAATTTATGACCACAATCAAGTCCAAAATTTATGTTGCTAAATGAAGATATTTGTTAAGTAAGTTTTGCCCCATTTTACAACTGTTCTCACCACATTTGTTAAGCAAACCACTGCCCTTGTTAAATTAACAACAGTTGTTAAATGACTCTGTCTTCCCCCGCCCATTGACTTGCAAAAACCCATAATGGCCACAGGCTGAGAAACCTTGATTTATGACCATTTTTCACACTTATGACCATTGCAACATCCCGTGGTCACGATCTACATTTGTATGCTTGACAGCTGGTTGATATTTATGACAGCTGCAGTGTCCCGGGCTCATATGACCATGTTTTGCAATTTTTCGACAAGCAAAGAAAATGGAGAAATCAGATTCAATTTAACAACCGTGTCACTAATTTAACAACTTCAGTGATTCGCTTAACAAATGTGGCAAGAAAGGTTGCAAAATGGGACCGAACTCACTTAACAAATTTCTCATTTAACGATATCAATGCTGGAGTCAGTTGTGGCCATAAATCGAGAACTGCCTGTACTCCACTGCAGGGTGCCTCAAAAGAAATAGCAGAAGCAGAAGTCACTTATGGGAGCAATTTGCATCCTTCCTTGCTGGTTTCCTCATTGACTTTGCTTGTAGGAAGACATCACAGAAGGTGACACATGGCAATCAAGTGACTGCAGAACACTGGAACTGTTGTAAGTATGAGCCAGTCGCCAAGCACCTGAATCACAATCACAAAAGCCAGAACTTCGAAGATAAGCAATAGACTTATATACCGCTTCACAGTGCTTTACAGCCCTACGTGGTTTACAGAGTCAGCCTATTGCCCCCAACAATCTGGGTCCTCATTTTACCCACCTCGGAAGAACGGAGGACTGAGTTAACCTTGAGCCCCATCAGGATTGAACTCCAGGCAGTGGGCAGAGTTAGCCTGCAATGCTGCATTCTAACCACTGCACCACCAGGGTTCTTGTGAAGACTGGTTATACATACCACTCCTTCAGTTCTATTGTAACTTTGAAAGGTTGCTGGTCGTCCTAAAAGTGCTTTTTCAAGAGGCAACTGGACTGACTTGGTTTTTTTCTTTGAAGATATTTCTCTTCTCATCCAAGAAGCTTCTTCAGCTCTGACTGGATGGTGGGGAATGGAAGCAATGAAGCAGCTTCGTGGATGAAAAGTGAAATGTCTTCAAAGAAAAAACAAGAAAGTTCAGTTGCTTCTTCAAAAAAGCATGTTTGGGACAACTACAACCTGGATGACTGAGAATCTCTACAGACATTTCTACAAGTCGTCATAACTCAAGGACTGCCTCTATTTGGGTTCAGGCTTATTTTCCATGTTTCCACTGTAATTCTGTCTAATCAGCATGACTTTCTGGGATTTTAGTGTCCAATAGTGAGATGAGCACCTGCAAAATGAAGGAACGCAGTCAACTCTTCCACCTACCAATCAGCTCTTCCCAGACAGCAGCCTTGTTCCCATGGTAGCTCAGTTCTCGATCCCATGTTTGGGGCACCGGCAGTTGCATGCGAGTGCCAGCAAGGGCTGGGTCCCAGGGCCCTGGCAATCGACTTCGGGAAAAGGAGGGCAGATCTGTGGGGTACCTAGAGAAGAGAAAGACTGTGAACTCAAGGTCTACAAAAAGAAAAAAAAACTAATGGACCAACTAATGGGTATAATTAGTCCTCAACTTACAACCATTTAGTCAATCAATAAGCATACTGCTGGAGGGGACCTTGGAGGTCTTCTAGTTCAACCCACTCCTCAAGCAGAACAGCCTATACCATTTGAGACAAGCAGTTGTCCAGTCTCTTCTTAAAAACCTGCAGTGATGAAGCACCCACAACTTCTGGTGGCAAGCTGTCCTCACTGTGAGGAAGTTTCTCCTTAATTCCAGGTTGCTTCTGTCCTTGATTAGTTTCCATCTGTTGTTTCTTGTCCTCCCCTCTGATGCTTTGGAAAATAAGTTGACTGTCTGTGTGGCAGCCCCTCAAATACTGGAACACTGCTATCATGTCATCCTTAATCCTCTTTTCTCTAGACTACACATATCCAGTTCCTGCAACCATTCTTCATATGTTTTTTTTGTCTCCAAGCCCTTAATCATCTTAGTCTAGTAACAATCTTAGTGACTGCTCAAAGTTACAACAGCACTGAAAAAAGCGACTTATGACCATTTTTTATCCTGATGGCCATTGCAGTATCCCTCTGGTCACCTGATCAAAATTCAGATGCTTGGCTACTGGCATGTATTTATGACGGTTCCAGGGTCCCAGGTCATGCAATCACTTTTTGTGACCTTTTGATAAGGAAAGTCAATGGGGGAGGCCAGATTTGTTTAGTGACCACAGGATTCATGAACTGCAGTGATTCGCTGAACAACTTTGGCCAAAAAAGGTAATAATTTGGAGAAAATAATAATAACCGTCTTACTTAATAACCGTCTTACTTAAGCAATGGAAATTTTGAGGCCAACTGTGGCCATAAGTTGAGGACTACCTCTGGAATCCTTTTGGCATTTGTACCAGTCACATTAGCTGGCTCCAGGGAAAAATTGCCATTCCAAGTCTTAGCATCACCCTCCACTTAAGAGAAAATTATACAGGCAGTCTTGACTTACGACCATAGTTGAGGCCCAGATTTGTGTTGTTAAGTGAGGCATTGGTTCAATGAATTTTGCCCCATTTTACGCCCTTTCTTGTCCCAGGTGTTAAGTGAATTACTGCAGCTGTTAAATTAGTGGCACCATTGTTAAGTGATTATGGCTTCCCCATTGATTTTGCTTCTCAGTAGCTCACAAAGATTGACCCTATTGACACTGTGACCATAATAAATATGAACCAGTTGCCAAATGTCCGATCACATGACCTCTGGGATTGCTATAATGGTCGTAAGTGTGAAAATTGGTAATTCATCTCTGTTTTCCAACACCATTGTAACTTTGAATGGTCACTATGTGAACTATTATAAGTTGAGGACTACTTGTACACAACTGGGGAAAACTCAAAACACAGATGCCACACCGGGCCCGCAAATGTGGTTCCAGCTGTGCTAGCCCATCTCACCTCCGTCCCAAGAGGCTCATGACATGCTGAGCTGGCTCCGAAATATGAAGGCGGTGGATCAAATTCTTCAGGGAAAACAAATCTCTCACAGCTTCCTCTTTTACTGAATCCATCATCTCTTGACTCTAGAGAAGTCAAAGGGCAGAGAATCAAGCAATCAGTGTCTTATAGGAACACTCCAATCCACCTTCTCTATCTAGGTTCTCAGTCCTTAAGGTGCTTTTTTCAAGAGGCAACTGGACTTCGTTTTTTCTTTGAAGACATTTTGCTTCTTCAACTTCTTGGATGGTGGGGAATGGAAGGATTTATATTCCTTGCAGACAGCTGGTCATTTGCATTCTTTTGGAGAGAATCATTAAGACCACTTGGAGGTTTATCTGTGGCTTCAGAATCACCTGAGTAGTGCGAGCCTTCTTGGCTGCAGGATGTTTTCTGCCCTTCACTGTGAAGGGACAGTGAAGTGTCCCTTCACTGCTGGTGTGATGACCCCAGGTGGGATACAAAACAAACACAGTCACAGAAAATAGATGAAGCCCCTTTTATTCCTTCACTTTGCTTCCAAGCTCCGAATATTCTTGACGGAAATAAAAAAACTCCCAAACAGTTACAAGAAGAAGGAAAAAAGCAACACAAACCAGGCAAGATAAGGGCTGGAGGATGTCCACAGATAACACACACTAGGAAGGATGCCAAACTCATAGAGGAACCATAGAGATATTTCCACGCTTTGTTTCCAGCACTTGCCTATACGCATGTCCGATCTCTTATTCAGTTGTCACAGCTGCAGCCCATGAAGAGGACCAAGGCCCTCTCCTCCTGAGTAGACCACGTCTCTCCCTTATCCTCTCCTCCCTATGTGCCCTAAGATGGAGAGGGGATGGGCCTGGGTCCTCCTCTGACTGCTCAGCCGCCCTCTGCCCTTCCTCAGCCTCCTCCACAACCTCCGGAGACACACTTCCACTCCCTGTCGGCTGTTCTTCTTCTCCCTCAGAGTCAGTCTCCACCAGGGGCATGAAAGTTGGAGACAGGCGCAGGCTGTTGGGGATGAGTCTGTGTTGTCTGCATCTCAAACTGAAGTGCAAATAGTTTCTGTAATCTGCATTTTTTTCTGGAAATCCACTCACACTCGTTTGCATCACTCAGGTGACCATGAGGACACAGATGGCTCAATGACTCTCTAAAAAGAATGCAGATGACCAGCTGTATGCAAGGAGTATAAATCCCTCCATTCTCCACCATCCAGTCAGAGCTGAAGAAGCTTCTGGGATGAGAAGCGAAACATCTTCAAAGAAAAACCAGAAAGTCCAGTTGCCTCCTGAAAAAGCACCTTTGGGACTCCCATCCACCTTGAAAATTCCTTACATTACAAACAGACATGAGGGGAGGAGTTAATCTCAATGCATGCTTTGATAGTATCTGAACTTGAACTGTTCAAAATGATGAACAAAACTTAGAGGGATATCTTCCTCCATTCCCCCACACACAGACACATCCCAAGAGCCCTTACTGTTTTCTGCAAGGCTTCATATCTTGCTGCAAACACTGGGTTCCGGCCTAGTTTGTGCTTTTTCCAGTTGTCCCAAGAGGTATTTCTTTCACTCTGTTGAAAAAAAACCAAACTTCTGAAATCAATAATCTTGTCTGTCACATGTTAGAAGAGTCCATACTAGAGATATATTTGATATGCAGGCTTAGATAAGCCTTCATTAGCACAAGCTAAGTCACGATGAACAGAATAACAGAGTTGGAAGGGACCTTAGAGGTCTTCTAATCTAACCCCCTGATCAAGCAGGAAACCCTATACTATTTCAGACAAATGGCTGTATAGTCTCTTCTTAAAAAGCTCCAGTGATGGAGTACCCACAATTTTTGAAGGGAAGCCGTTCCACTAGTTGACTGTTGTCACAGTCAGGAAATTTATCCATCGAATAGAATAGAAAAAGAAATAGAAATAGAAAAGGAATAGGAATAGGAATAGGAATAAGAATAGAATAGGAATAAGAATAGAGTAGAGTAGAATAGGATAGAATAAAATAGAATAGAATAGAGAACAGAATATAGAATAGAATAGAATAGAATAGAATAGAATAGAATAGAATAGGAATAGAATAGAATGGGATGGGATGGGATAGGGATAGGGATAGGGATAGGGATAGGGATAGGATAGGATAGGATAGGATAGGATAGGATAGGATAGGATAGGATAGGATAGGAGAACAGAATATAGAATGGAATGGAATGGAATGGAATGGAATGGAATGGAATAGAATAGAATAGAATAGAATAGAATAGAATAGAATAGAATAGAATAGAATAGAACAGAATAGAACAGAACAGAACAGAACAGAACAGAATAGAATAGAATAGAATAGAATAGAATATGGAGTGGAGTGGGTGGAGTGGAGTGGAGTGGAGTGGAGTGGAGTGGAGTAGAGTAGAGTAGAGTAGAGTAGAGTAGAGTAGAGTAGAGTAGAGTAGAGTAGGGTAGGGTAGGGTAGAGTAGAGTAGAATATAATGTAGAATATAGAATAGGTATAGAATAGATTAGGGATAGGGATAGGGATAGGGATAGGGATAGGGATAGGGATAGGATAGAATAGAATAGAATAGAATAGAATAGAATAGAATAGAATAGAATAGAATAGAATAGAATAGAATAGAATAGAGTTGGAAGGGACCTTGGAGGTCTTCTAGTCCAACCCTCTGCCTAGGCAGGAAAACCTTCACCACCTTCACCAATATCTTTTAAAAACTTCCAGTGTTGGACCATTCACAAGTTCTGGAGGCAAGTTGTTCCACTGATGAATTGTTCTAACTGTCAGGAAATTCCTCCTTATTTCTAGGTTGCTTCTCTCCTTGATTAGTTTCCATCCAGGTTGCTTCTTGTCCTGCCCTCAGGTGCTTTGGAGAATAGCTTGACTTCCTCTTCTTTGTGGCAGCCCCTGAGATATTGGAAGACTGCTATCATGTCTCCCCTAGTCCTTCTTTTCATTAAACTAGACATACCCAGTTCCTGCAACCATTCTTGCAACCTTGCATACCCAGTTCCTGCAACCTTAATTCTAGGTTGCTTCTCTCCCTGATTACTTTCCATCCATTGCTTCTTGTTCTGTTTTCAGGTGTTTGGGATAATTGGTTGACTTCCCCTTCCCCTTCCTTTTTTGTAGCAGCCCCTCAAATATGGAACCCTGATATCATGTCACCCCTAGTCCTTCCTTTCGTTAGACTACACATACCCAATTCCCGCAATAACCAAAACTCAGAGAACACCAAGTACCTTTCATTTTAGCCTTGGGCCACAAATATTCTCCTTTATTGGTAGAGCCAGGCCTTCAAGCTCTTATGTAAAGTCTGGAGGGTAAGAGCTAATCTCATCTCAGGGAATAAGATGTTCCAAATCACAGAGAAGGCTCTTATTCTGGACTTTGTCAGCTGGAATTCCTTGACTGACAGGATCTGCAGCACACTTCCTCTCCCAGCACAGGTGGGATGGGGCTGTGCAACAGGGGTGAGATGACTCGTCAAGTAACCCAGACCCATGCCACAAAGGGTAATATTATGGGTAATAACTAACATCTTGAATTGCACCCAGAAGCAAACTGGCAGCCAGCGCAGCTCTCAAAACAATGATGTAACACGGGCCATTTTAGAGGCCCCAAAGACTGTCCATGCTGCCACACATATTATCAAAATTAGTGCAGGTTTTATCTCAAAATTGCTGCGCGCATCCCTTTTTTGAATGTTTTGGACATGTTGATGCAACACCCAGAAAAATACGGCATACTTTGCTTAATCCTCCAGGGAAAAATTGAAGGCAAATGAGGTCCAGACAGAAGAAGAACATCACGGCTTCAAAATCTAAGGAAGTGGTTTGGACAAAACTTTTTCATGTGGCTGTTGATAGGATCGCCAATGTCCAGTGACAGATATGGCAGGAGGAGGAGGAGGGGAGGGGGGGAAGGGAGGAAGGAGGGAGGAGGGAGGAGGGAGGAGAAGGAGGAGAAGGAGGAGGAGGGAGGAGGAGGAGGAGGAGGAGGAGGAGGAAGAAGAAGAAGAAGAAGAAGAAGAAGAAGAAGAAGAAGAAGAAGAAGAAGAAGAAGAAGAAGAAGAAGAAGAACAACAACAACAACAACAACAACAACAACAACAACAACAACAACAATGGAGGAAGGAGAAAGGAGGAAGGAGGAAGAAGGAAGAAGGAAGGAGGAGGAAGGAAGGAGGAAGAAGGATGAAGGAAGAAAAATCCCTTGCAGATTTTTCAAAGGACCATTGATAGGTCAGAATGCTTGGGAATCTTCCATGACATTGCAGCAATTCAGATCAAAGAAGGAAGCTGCCCGCTTACAGCTTTAAAAAGTCTTGCAAACTTCAAAGTTCAGTACTCTACCTTTGCAACCTTTGGCTTGTGACGTTGCTTGCCCCGGCTCTTGCGTGTGTTGTATTTGGCCAACTGATAGGCATCAAACTGCCGGAACTTGTCAGCCATCCCAGCGCGGAGGCAGGAAGGCATGGGAGCCAGCGTTTCTTCTTCCCCTGCTAGGCTCTGCACAGAGAAGGGAAAAAAGCACCATGTGGCAAATCAGAATAACAGAGTTGGAAGGGACCTTGGAGGTCTTCTAGCTCACCCCCCTGCTCAGGCAGGAAACCCTATACCACTTCAAACAAATGGTTGGCCTGTCTCTCCTTAAAAACCTCCAGGGATGGAGCATTCACAACTTCTGGAGGCAAGCTGTTCCACTGGTTAATTGTTCTGTCAGGAAATTCCTCCTTAGTTCCAAGTTGCTTCTCTCCTTGATTAGTTTCCATTCATTGCTTCTTGTCCTGCCCTCAGGTGCTTTGGAGAATAGCTTGATTCCCTCTTCTTTGTGGGCAGCCCTTGAGATATTGGAAGATTGCTATCATGTCACCCCTAGTCCTTCTTTTCATTAAACTAGACATACCCAATTCCAGCAACAGTTCTTCATATGTTTTAGCTTCCAGTCCCCTAATCATCTTGGTTGCTCTTCTCCTCACTCTTCAGTTAAGAGAGTTCTATCTGCAATTAAATCTGGAATTCCCTGCTGAAAAAAAATAGGAGAATATGGGATTTGTTCTCACTTGATAGAGCTTGGCCACTTGCATCCAGTCCGATGGGAGCTGTACCACGTGGCAAAAGTAGCGCCGCACATGTGGGCGGCAGGGCTGAAGGTAGGAAGCCAATGCCAGGAGGAAATTAGCCGTACTGCGGATGTTCAGTTCTTGGCGGGCATACAAGGCAACCTGAGCGAAGAGACAGAGATGGTACAGATGGGCAAAGACCTCTCCTAATATTGTTAGGAAGATGAGGAATCTTAATATTTAATAACACCAGTTTGTTAATGTTTAATATTTAGCTGTATTGCAAAATGTAGGTAACCCTGCTCAAATTACGCTTTGAAGCAGGGGTGGGATTCTACCAGTTCGCACCTATTCGCTAGAACCGGTTGTTAACATTCTAAGCAGTTCAGAGAACTGGTTGAAAGAAGAAATTACTGGCCTAATCCTGTAAGGAAGGCAGGAAGGAAACATTCTGGTGTTGCTTACAGAAACTGTCTCTCCATTAACCCTTATTACATTCTCGGCAGGACTAGACTTTCTGTCTCTGGAACGTCTCTGGAGTTTTTTTCCCCTCCTTTGCTGGTACTTTGCTTGTGTGGAGTGACCATTCAAAGTTACAATGGCCCTGAAAAAAATGACTTATGACCATTTTGCACACTTACGACTGTTGCAGCATCCCCACAGTCATGAGAGGCCAGGCGAGGAGATGCATGCCTCGATGTGAGTGATATTGAGTTGGCCACATCCAGCCTATATCATGACCACCAAGCCATGTCCACCCAATCACATGACCACCAAGCCATGCCACCTAAGCCATGCCCACAGAAGTGGTTGTTAAAAAATTTGAATCCCACCCCTGCTTTGAAGAGTTCCTAAATAAACAGCCGCAGGCAAACCACAACCTAATTCTGCAAGTTGGAAAGCACAATTGCTACTTATGTGCAGACATTTACAAATTCAAAAGAAGAAAGCGGTACAATGACAGGTGCAAAAGCTTGGATGCCCTTCTGGTCAGAATTTTATAATAATTCTGTTTTGCGGAAATAAGAGTTTCAAAATATTCTCTGCAATAAGCTAAAAGCTTTTCTATCCTGGCGTTTGGAATACTTTCCTACTCTTCCTTGCAGAAACAGGCTCTGCAATGGCTCAGTGGTTAAGACATTGGACTTGTTGGCTAGGAAACCAGCAGGTGGGTTCAAGACCCAAGTGCCACATGATGGGCGTGAGCTCCCGTCCTCGCCCTAATGTGTGCCAACCTAGCAGTTAGAAAGCATACAAATGCAAGTAGGTAAATAAGTATCACTTCGGTGGGAAGATAACAGTGCTCTATGATGTCATGCTGGCCACATGGCCGCAGAAATGTCTTCGGACCGTGGCCTTGAATCAAAGATGAGTATCGCTCCTAAAGTCTGCAAGAACTAGCGGAGTAAAATCTTCTAGTTCAAAAATATCCTTAGGTCTCCTTGCACATGCTGTATGTTTAAATTGTCCATAGTACCCAACTACAGGGACTGGAAGAGCCATTCTCAAGCTTTTATCTGAGAATCATAGGGTTGGATTGCGGTGGCTCATGGTTAGGATGCTCGGATGGTACATAGCTGCTGCTAATGATTTACACATCCCATCCCACCACCCCCCAACCCTCAAGCCCATGCTCCACAGCCTCCTTTCATACCTTGAGGATGAATTCTGGTTCACATTCTGCTAGACTCTTACATATTTTCATCAGTTTCTTCTGTAACAACCCCGGAGGATTTCCAAAACGTGCTCCTTCCACCAAGGAGCAGCAGACCATGCTTAAGAACATTAGCTAAAATTTTTAAAAAAATGGGGGGGTGGGGATTTAGAAAATTCATGGGAATTTCCTCACCAATTCTAAATTTCTACTCCACAGTTTCATTAGTATAAACACAGAGAAAAAGAAATCATGAGAACTTAAAAAAAACAAAAACCCATCCCAGACCAAAACTGAACACTGGAACAAAAGAATGCAGAATGTTATTTGTTTAGTGACCATTCCAAGTTACAACCGCACTGAAAAAAAGTGACTTATGACTGTTTTCAACCTCCACAAATTCCCTGAATTCTAATCCTGCCTTAAACACCAAAGCCGTCTGGCTGCCCTTGGGCCAGTTTCTCTCTCAGTCCAGCCCGCCTCACAGGGTTATTGTGGTGGTGGGGAAAAATAGGAGTAGGAATGAGCACAGGTTGTCCTCAACTTGCAACCATCTGTTTAGTTAAAATGGCAAGGAGAAGAAAAAAGTGACGGGTGACCAGTTTTTCGTACTTATGACCCTTTCAACATCCCTATGGTTACATGGCCATAATTCTGACCCTTGATAACTGGCATGTATCTATGACGGTTGTAAAGGAGTCATGTGATCCCTTTTACAACCTTCTGACAAGCAAAGTCAATGGGGAAGCCAGATTTGCTTAACAACCATGTTACTAACTGAATGACTGCAGTGATTCACTTAACAATGGTGGCAAGAAAGGTCGTAAAGTGGGGCAAAACTCACTTCTCGCTTAGCAACAAAAATTTTGGGCTAAATTGTAGTTGTATGTTGAAGACCACCTGTATTTGTAGCTCAGGGTTGAAATGAGGGGTCCTTGGTGCTCTTTGAGCCTGCTTGTTTTCTTGTGGATGTTTCAATACCAAAATAAGGTAACATCATCGGTGCCATCCCAAAGCTGGACTTTCTGGTTTTTCTTTGAAGATGTTTCACTTCTCATTCAAGAAGCTTCTTCAGCTCTGGAGAATGGAAGGATTTATACTCCTTGCAGACAGCTGGTGATTTGCACTCTTTTAACAGGTTGTTGAGGCCACCTGGAGATTTATCTGTGTCATCAGGTTCACCTTTTGAATAGAGTCCACATTTTGCATAGCGAGAACCACTGGTTTGAAAGAGGGGTTAAAGAGGCCATCTATGACGAAATTGAGCAGTTCTCTCTCAACAGAAGGGGAGGGATACGACATCACCTATCTCCAGTCTACAACACAGTCCTTTCAACGGTTCCAAAAAAGCCCCATACCCATTTGCACCCCTCAGGTGACCCTGAGGACACAGATAAACCTCCAGGTGGTCTTAACGACTCGCTAAAAGAATGCAAATGACCAGCTGTCTGCAAGGAGTATAAATCCTTCCATTCCCCACCATCCAGTCAGAGCAGAAGAAGCTTCTTGGATGAGAAGCAAAATGTCTTCAAAGGAAAAACAAGAAAGTCCAGTTGCCTCTTGAAAAAAGCACCTTTGAGATACCCATGACCTGGATGACTGAGAATTTCCATAGACAACATTAGTGCTAGTTAGGTAACGATGATGTTACCTTGTTTGGGTAATGAAACGTCTGCAAGAAAGAAAGCTCAGACAGCACCAAGGCACTGTCCGTATTATTTTTGCTTGCAAAGCTTTTATTTGTTTGCAAATATCCACCCAGGTGAGAAAGATCAGGTCACTCTCCAACAGTAGGAAGTGCTATTACTGCGGCTTGTCTCTTACCTTCTTCTCTTTCACAGCTACTCCTTCATCCTCCTCCTGTATTTCAGACCCCAGGGTGTCATCCTCCTCCTGTAACTGCTCAGACTCATCCTCGGGCATTGCAAGGACATATTCCGGGATGTCGTTGAACGAGTCCACTTCGTCCTCATTTTCCTTCAGTTGGGCAGAAGAAAAATACAAGTCACCATTAAGCCACAAAGTCAAATCAGTCTTCAAGCAAAGGCCACCCACTAAATCTAAAAGAAGGCAATGCTGCTATTCGGAAGTTTAGAATGCCATTTCCTCCATTTGTTTTTCCAGATCTGCTCCCGCAGCATGTACTGCGTGCCGGTGATGCCCATCCAAGCTACGTACAGGTAGTCCTCGACTTACAACCACAATTGAGCCCAGAACTTACATTGCTAAGTGAGAAAGCGGTTAAGTGAGTTTTGCCCTCATTCTACGACTTTTCTTGCCCTGTTTGTTAAGTGAATCGCTGCACTTGTTAAATTAGCAACACGGTCATTAAGTGAATCCAGCTTTCCCCTTAACTTTGCTTCTCAGAAGGTCGCAAAAGCGGATCTCGTGACCCCCAAGACACTGCAACCATCATAAATGTGAACCAGTTGTCAATGTAAATCACTTGACCAGGGGGATGCTGCAATGGTCGTAAATGTGAAAAATAGTCGTAAGTCACTTTTTTCAGGGCCGTTGTAACTTTGAACGGTCACTAAGTGAACTGTTGTTAAATCAAGGACTACCTTTAGAGGAATTATTTCTTAAACAGCTGGTACCAATGTGGGTCAAGAAAGAGAGGGAGCTCTCAGCCCCAACTTGCCTTAAAATGCATGGAAAAGATGTTGAAGCACGACCAAAGATGGGAAACCATCAGACAAAAAAGTAATTATAAAATAAGATAACCTTTATTGTCACTTTTTTTCTGTGAGCACACTGGCACACATTAAAAATCGAAATTCTGATGCCCATTCTCAAAAGAAAATCATCATGATTTTAGCCATTGTCTGAAGGCCTCTTCTGCCAACCAGCCAATACCGTCCTGAGTTTTCTTTTGCCCATTGGGCCCGCAATCCTTGCTGATGGATACCACGAAGCCTCCTCTGAGAAGGAAGAAAACTGGTCATGGAGAGGATGTGTAGCATCCCTGACAATACTGCAGACCCTGGTCAAGCATTGTTTATATGCAATGTCCCAGTGGTAGGATTCAAATTTTTTTACTACCAGTTCTGTGGGCATGGCTTGGTGGACGTAGTGAGGCTTGGTGAGCGTGGCAGGGGAAGGATATTGCAAAATCCCCATTCCCTCCCCATTCCTGAGGGAAGGTTACTGCAAAATCTCCATTCCCTCCCCACCCAACTAACCTGCTTTCCAGCTCCGTTCTCCTGTGCAGGGCAACCAAAGAAGACCCAGCCGATCAGCTGGGACTCGGGAGGCAGAGAATAGATGGGGGCAGGGCCAGTCAGAGGTGGCATTTGCCGCTTCTCCAAACTACTCAAAATTTCCACTACTGGTTCTCCAGAACTGGTCAGAACCTGCTGAATACCACCTCTGCCATGACCTGGATAGAAGGAAGTAAACTTCCAATAATCTTTTCTGCTGTCCTCACCACTCTCTACACAGCCTTATGGGCTCAAAGTTAATGTAAGCTCCCAAGTAGAGAAATCTGTTGCAGAGATCTGAAATCAGGCATGCCTGCAAGAAACACCCATCAGGTGAACCCTAAATCAAAAGTGTCCATTTCCAGGATGACATAATGCAATTTCAAGGAAACACTTATCTTTAACCTGTTCCTGACAGGTGCCATGCATGCAATAAATCACGCTTTACATTTCTTACTCAGTTCGCTGCCTAGAGCCACCCTCTCTAACTCATCTCCACACACGCCTTCCTAAATCTTGTGCCCTCCAAATGAATGTGTGAATACTACAATAGTAGTAGATGTTGCAACCCATTTGGTCTCCCATTAAGCAGTCCACTGACGTTGATCTGGAGCAGGAAAATTCTTAGCTTTCAGCGTTGATGATTTTCCTACGTGTAGAAACTAAGAAAGGTCAGTCAAGATTAGTCCTTGGTTGGGAAACTACAAGGAAGTTCTAGTAGACTACTTGGAGAAATACTTCAGCGTTTCTCATCTTTGACCACTTTAAGATGTGTGGACTTCAACTTCCAGAATTCCCCAGCCAGCATTGAAGAATGCTGGGAGTTGAAGTCCACACGTCTTAAAGTCACCAAAGTTGAGAAACATTGCCTTACTGTGAAGTAGTTTGGATAAAGTTTAAACAAAATCTGGAAGGAGGTAAAGGCACATAACTTCAGTAATGACAACAAATTCTTCTTCTTCGTGGAATCCCTACATCTCAACAAAGAAAATTGCACTGATGTTGAGAAATAAATATTGAATGTATCCATGAAGTCATCAGGAATCAAACTCAACATGAAAGGAGACTTGATATGGTATTTATTTTCTACAGTATAAGGCTGAAGCTTTCACAGGTGGTCCTTGACTTACAACCATTCTTCAAAGATACAATGGCATTGGGGGGAAAATGACTTACAACTGTTTTCCACACTTATGACCGTTGGTCACATGATCAAATCAGACACTTGGCAACTGGCATGTATTTATGATGGTTGCAGTGTCCCAAGGTCATGTGATCATTTTTTGCAACTTTCTGACAAGCAAAGTCAGAATCTGGGAAGCCAGATTCATTTAACAATCTACAGCGATTCACTTAGCGACTGTAGTTTAAAAAGGTTGTAAAATGAGACAACGCTCATTTAACAACTGTCTCTAACTTACCAATATAAATGTTGAGCTCAGTTGTGGTCGTAGGCCAAGAACTACCTATATTTCCGTCTAAATTTCAGTTTTACTCTTACCTGGTGCTCCTCCAGTTCCTGGTAAGATCGAGAGGCCTCCTCTTCTGGTGGCAATTCAGTGGCACAAAGTTTTGGCCAAGGAAGGAGCGAGGACCCTTTCAAAAGCTTTGCAGAATCCAGAGAGAGGTTTGCTGGAACAACAGGGAGCAACAAGCGAGCTCTGGATTCTTCCAGCCCTGGCAAAAGAAAGCTGGAGGATATGGGCTGTGACAGGCAGTGATTTTCCAACCGCAGCAAATTTGGCTGAGAGAAGGTACAATAGGAAAGCAATTTCTTAGGCCCGGTTTGCAGAAACTGGGATAGCTGAGGGGGGAAAAAACAACAACAATGAAAGTAATATTGAAGGCCATGGTATCAAAAAACACCTCCCCTCCAACTCCCAAGTACAGATAGTCCTTGTCTTACCACAGTTCATTTAGTGACTGTTCGAAGTTACAACGGCACCGAAAAAAATGACTTTTTTCACACTGACAAATGTTGCAGCATCCCCACAGTCACGTGATTCAAATTCAGATGCTTGGCAACTGGCTCAAAATTTTATGACAGACGCCATTTCTCAAGGTCCCCTGGTTACCCTTTGCAACTTTCTGACCAGCAACATCCAAAGCAAAGCCAGATTCACTTAACAACTGTGTGACTAACTTAACAACTGCAGTGATTCACTTAACTGTGGCAGGAAAGGTTGCCAGATGGGGTAAAATTCACTTAACGACAGAAATGTTGAACCCACTTCTGGCCGTAAGTTGAGGACTACTTGTATTTTCCAGTCCACTGTATGCACCACTGAATTGTCTTCCCGCAGCCATGGCTTCCTTACCATTAGCTTGCTTTGTTCCTGGTTCTTGTTTCTTCCCAATGTCTCTCTGGCCTCTGGGACATGGTTGCTCTTTGTAGATCTTTTTGGGCCTTTCCACAAACTCTCTACATGTGCCAAACCAAGTTTTTCTGCCTCACCCACATCTTTCTGCTGGGACACAAGCAGACACATATAAATAAGCAGAGCAGAAGCAATTGAATTCAAGTGTTGCCATGGTTCCTTTATTCTTTCAAATACTCTGAAAATTACCCTCGATAACTTGGCAGAAAGGCTGGGCCTGAAAAATGTCATGTTGAATTCGATGTCTAGGGAGATCTTAGAAGTCTCCCTGTAATTTTCTTGCCCACGTGAGAGAAGCAAGTCTGCTCCTGCTGGCATTTTCACCTTCCTGGTCTAGTGTATGTCTCTGAGATTTACTTGTGGTCTCCTATCCTACCATATTTCCCTGAAAATAAGACCCTGTTTTATAATTTTTTTTTCACCCAAAAAAGGCACCAGGTCTTATTTTCAGGGGATATCATCCACTGACTAACCTCACTTGTGCACGTCGCCCTCGGCCTCCTTTTCGTTGTCAGAGGCCTTCAGGAACTTCTTCTACGGCCAGCAAGACTTTTCTGAAGGCCTCTGCAGCTGATAACTGAGCTCCGGATCGATTGGAGCTTTGTTATCAGCCACAGAGGCCTTCACGAAAGCCTTGCCAGCCTTGCCAGCTGCAGAAGAAATGGGCTGGCAAGGCAGGTGTTGGGGTGTGTGAGGCCTGGCTACATCCGTCCAAAGGTAAGTAGTAGGGCAGCTTCACACAAACCCCCATCCTCACCCTAGCTTAATTTTTATCCCTGCATTTTATCCCTGCAATTTTTATCTGGAGTGGGTGGGATCTTAATTAGGGCTTATTTTGGGGGTAGGGCTTATATTGGGTGCATGGCTAAAAATCAAGCTAGGACCTACTTTCACGATAGGTCATATTTTGGGGGAAACGGTATTTAGATTTAAATAATTTATTTTTTTTCAAAAACAGAGGCCAGTCCACCTGCCAGGATACCACCTTCAGACCCTTACCATTTTGTGTGTGGTTGGAGAAAAGCCACAACATTTAAATTGACTAGCCAGGCACCTGGATTAAGCCAACATTTATTAGGAATATTTTCATAGGCACGGGATCTTAGCTGTACCTTATCATGCTGAGTGGCCAACCTGGAGGCATTTGAGATCAAAGAAGCTGATGTAAATCAATTGTTCTGGAGTGAGTCACTGATTGGTCCTGGGTGACAGGGGATTTCAGGGGACCTACCCACAATCCTAAAGGACGGATAGGATTCAAAAGTCGAAGTCGAGATTCCTCCAGTTTTTGGAAAATATCAGGAACAGGAGTATTCACGTGGACAGGAGGCTTCTCCAGGCAGTGAAGGGCAGTGGGATCCATAGTTTTTAAGGAAAAGCCAACAGGCCTTCAATCTCTGCAGAAGGAAAAATAAAGGCAGCAATTGTGCGCCAGAGTAAAAATCCATTTGCGAATGGCTTTTTCTCAAAATGGGCATGCAAATTCAGCGAGCAAGCTTACAGTTAAATCTGATTTTTTTAAAAAAAAAAAATATTAATTTATAATATAAAAATACAAAAATGCAAAAAAAAAATAGTAGGAAAGATGGGGGAAGGAAAAGGAAAGGGAAAACTTTAGAAAAAAGTGGGGTAAGAAGGACTCTCTTTGGTGCAGTAGAATAAGATAATAGCATCAAACCTCCACTTTTTACTTTTTCATAATAGTATAAACTAGTCATTTCTATTACAACAAACCTTCTGACTTGGTAAAACCCAAAATCAAAGTTTCTATTTTTTCCCACTTTGAACACAAAGTCCAGAAATAGTTTCCAAGTAGAAAGAAAAGTGGGAGAATCAGAATCTAGCTGGAAAGGACCTTGAAGGCTTTCTAGTCTCAAGCAGGATATCCTATACCATTTCAGACAAACGACATTCAAGCCTCTTCTTAAAAATCTCCAGTGATGAAGCACCCACAATGTCTGAAAGCAAGCTGTTCCACTGGTTAATTTTCCTCACTGTTAGGAAATTTGTCTTTAATTCCAGGTTGCTTTTCTCCTTGATTAGTTTCCAACCATTGTTTCTTGTCCTGCTCTCTGGTGCTTTGGAAAATAAATTGGCCCCTCCTCCTTACGGCAGCCTTTCAAATACTGGAATACTGCAATCATGTCACCCTCTAGTCCTTCTTTTCTCTAGACTAACCAAACCCAAATCCTACAACTATTCTTCCTATATTTTAGTCTCCAGGCCTTTAATCATCATAATTGCTCTTCTTTGCACTTTTTCCAAAGTCTCAACATCTTTTTTATAATGTGGCCACCAAAACTGGATGAAGTATTCCAGGTGTGGTTTTACCAAAGCTTTATAAAGTGGTAAGTGATTTTGATTCCATGACTCTATTTATATAACCAAGAATTGAATTAGTTTTTTTGTCACTCTCACAGTTACTATTTTTGAGGCAGGTTTCACCTAATTTGTACTTTGGTTTTCCGTGCCCAGGTAAAACCTTACTTTTCTTCACATTAAATTTCATTTTTTGGATAAGGCCCATTGTTTTCTGTTTTTCTTTAATCATAAAAGTATGTTTCCAAAGGCCTAAGATTTGCCTTTTCTTACCTAGCCCAACCTGCATGCTCTTGCTGTTTTATTGATAAAGCACCAAGATCATTTGACAGTATAGTATTTCAAAATGCACCTTTAAATTTAAAATTCTTGCATCTTTACCAAGGATATGCAAGAACAAAGTGTGATTCTGGTGCAAAAAGGAAACAAATTATTTTAGTTTGTTTTTAATCCAACACTGCAGTGCTTAAATGATGCCTTATGATACCTCAGCCATTTTACAATGTGTCCTGGGACTTCAATTCCCAGAATTCCCCACCCACATCTTAAAAGTTACCCAGGTTGAGAAACATTGTCCTAGCAATTAAGAACATAGTGTTCCTGCTCTTATCCAACAGCACAGAGGAAGAATGACATTATAGCACCAACTGCAAAAAGGCTGACTTCAGAATGGGTGAAATCAAATATTTTGGCCCTTGTTTTGCATTTTTAGCCCTTGGATTGGGGCTATGAGATAACATGGAAGACCAAGAAAAGATAGAATTATAGAGTTGGAAGGGACCTCGGGGGTTTAGTTTAGTTTACTTTGTTGTCATTGCACCTCATATAATGAAATCAAACACCATCTTCAGTGCACATCATGACCATGAAAATAAACACAAACACACATCCTTCATACTGCACACATTGAACCAAAATCCCCCAACATTCCACTATACAGTAGAATTCAATATAGTTACTGCCCTGGGATAGAAGCTGTTTTTCAGCCTATTTTTCCTTGTTTTTATTATTCTGTACCGTCTACCAGATGGTAATAGTTCAAAAAAAGGGTGCTCAGGAAGAGATGGATCTTTGAGAATGTTTTGAACTTTATTAAGGCAGTGGGAGCTATAAAGCTCTTCCAAAGAGGGGAGAGGGCAACCAATGATCTGCTGAGCAATGACGTTAACCTTCTGGAGTGCTGTCCTATCTGCTACTGTGCAATTGGCAAACCATACAGAGGTGCAGTAAGTTAAGATACTCTCTATTTTATTTATTTATTTATTTATTTTTGTCAATTGCTTACAAGATAATAGGTATAAGTAAAAACATAGTTATGAATACATGGATACATATAAAAAAATAAAAGAAAAGAAAAGAAACAATAGGACAGGGATGGTAGGCACGTTGGTGCGCTTATGCACAGCCCCTAAAGACCTCTTAGGAAAGGGGTGAGGTGAATAGTAGACAGTCTAATGTGAAAGTTTTTGGGGTTTGGGGAAGAAACCACAGAGTCAGGTAGAGTATTCCAGACATTGACCACTCTGTTGCTGAAGTCGTATTTCCTGCAATCAAATTTGTTGCGATTAACCTTGAGTTTGTATCTATTGTTTGCTCTTGTGTTGTTATGGTTGAAGCTGAAGTATTCATTGACAGGTAGGACATTGCAATGTATGATTTTATATACTATACTTAGATCAGACTGAAGGCGGCGTAGTTCTAGATTTTCTAGGTCTAGAATTTCAAGTCTGGTGGCATAAGGTATTCTGCAACGAGTAGAGGAGTGGAGAACTCTTCTTGTGAAATATTTCTGGACTTTCTCAACTGTGTTAATATCAGACACATAATGTGGGTTCCAGATTGATGAGCTGTATTTGAGTATTAGTCTAGCAAATGTTTTGTCTGCTCTAATTATTAGTGTAATATTACCAGAGAAAAAGCTACGTAAGATTAGGCTAACAACTCTTAACGCCTTTTTGGCTATGTAGTTACAGTGGGCTCTAGCACTTAGATCATTAGATCACTTCAATCATCTATGGTGCAGCGATAGAAAGTCACCAGCAGTTTTTCATTCAGTTGTTGTTTTCTGGGAAGCCTCAGGTAGTATAATCTCTGCTGGGCCCTTTTGACCAGGGCTGCAATGTGAGCGCCCCAGGTCAGATCCTCTCTTATGGTAACACCCAGAAACTGAAAACTGGCCACTTGCTCCACTTGCTCCAGTCTCCATTGATAAGCAAGGGTTGGATGTCTGATCTGTTCCTTCTATAGTCCACTAGAAGCTCCTTTGTCTTATTGGTGTTGAGGACCAAGTTATTGTCTCCACACCACGAAAGCAACCAGTCCACCTCATCTCTTTTAGTCGCCCCATTCCTAAGAGGTCTGTAAGGGGCGTGCATAAGCGCACAATTGTGCCTACCGTCCCTGTCCTATTGTCCCCAATTATTAGCTCCTATTTCTTATATTTAAACTTACGTTTATTCTTATTTCTATTATATTGTAAGCTTTTGACAAAATAAATAAATAAAAAATAAAACATTGTTTTAAATGTCAAGAAAGAAATTTGTTCTTCATTCTAGGTTGCTTTTCTCCTTGATTAGTTTCCATCCATTGATTCTTGTCATACATCCAGGTGCTTTGGAGAATAAATTGACCCCTTCCTTCTTTGTGGCAGCCCCTTAAGTATGGAACACTGATATGTTCAAAGGCACAATCAAGGAGATGGAATGCTGAAATGGAATAGCAGCTTTTAAAAGGCCATGGGTTAGAAGATAAAGAGAAGAAAAGATTTACCTAAGGATCACCAGACAAGCCCAGCTTACCTGTCACTTCTGCAGACTGTGATAGATGATAACCTATCAATTCATTTCAGAATCTCTTTCTTTACACCTAGATGAGAAAGTAGGAATAGACTTTGTAATCTAAGGGGCGTGCATAATGCACCATCATGCCTACCGTCTTTGTCCTATTGTCCCCATTTATTTGTACCTATTTCCTGTATTCTTACTCATGTTAATACTTATACCTATTATCTTGTAAGCGATTGACAAATCAAATAAATAAAATAAAAATAAAATAATCGGTGGCATATTTTGTTACACGCTAGCCACACACACACACACGCCTATACACACAGACATTAGGTCATGATGGGCAAATCACAAACTTCCTCCTAGCACTGATGATGTTACCTAGTTTGGTAATGAAGCATCTGCAATGAAACCATCAAGCTCAGAGAGCACCAAAGATCCCAAAGCACTAGTTAGTTCATTATTATCCTTTGCTTGGTTAGAGAAAGGAGCAAGACCGATCTACACATATAATTCAAACTCATCAGCAGCGCTGAAGGTAGAGCTTGGCTATTTGGAGAAGACTTGGCCAGAGTTTCTCAACCTCAGCCACTTTACGAGGAGTGGACGTAATTCCCAGAATTCTCCAGTCAGCCATGCCAACTAAGTGGACTTCAATTCCCAGAATTCTCCAATCAGCCATGTCGAGTGGACTTCAATTCCCAGAATTCTCCAGTCAGCTATGTTGATTCAGTGGACTTCAATTCCCAAAATTCTCCAGTCAGCCACGCCGAGTGACTGTACTTCAATTCCCAGAATTCTCCAATCAGCCATGCCGAGAGGACTTCAATTCCCAGAATTCTCCAGTCAGCCATGCTGACTGAGTGGACTTCAATTCCCAGAATTCTCCAGTCAGCCATGCTGACTGAGTGGACTTCAATTCCCAGAATTCTCCAGTCAGCCATGCTGACTGAGTGGACTTCAATTCCCAGAATTCTCCAATCAGCCATGCTGACTGAGTGGACTTCAATTCCCAGAGTTCTCCAATCAGCCATGCTGAGTGAAGTTCAATTCCCAGAATTCTCCAGTGAGCCATGCTGGCTGGAGAATTCTGGGAGTTGAAGTCCACCCTCTTAAAGTAGTTGAGATTGAGAAACTTTGGAAGTGGCTGATGCCTCAAATTCCTTTCTCCAGGTTCCGACACTTAATAAAAAGGAAACAAAAATTGAAAACCTGCATGACCTTGTTTGGATTACATCCTGGAATGTATCCCACCCGCTTAGAGAGCTCCCCGCCCTAAATTCAAGGCCCCAGACATCTTTCAGATGACACAATCTTGCTCAATCCCTTAGGCTCAATTTTCCCTCACCGTGGATCCCTGGTTAATTCAGTGTTACTGCCACTAATCCAGGGTGTGAGAAAAAAAGAACTTCCTTCATTTCACGCATGCCAATAGGATGTTGTGTTCATCCAAACCCAACATGGCTTCTTGTTCTTCCCTATGTGTAACAGGGCGATTATTCTGGATGCCAACTCACTATGCAAAGACTGGCTTGCCAATACATTTATCCCCCTAGGGTAAATTTGAACTTGGGAAGCACATACAAGGGAAGGAGGAAGATGAAATAGGAGTGTAACAAAATATTAAAGCCAATAGGTCAATATTTACAGATGCGCCTATAATTTCTTTACAGGAAGGTCTCAACTTACATCAGTTCACTTAGTGATTGTTCGAAGTGACAATGGCACTAAAAAGAATGACTTAGGACCGTTTTAAACTATTATGACCATGGTAGCATTCCCTATGGCCACATGATCAAAATTCAGGCGCTTGGGAAGTTATTCACAATTATGACCGTTGCAGTGTCCTGGGGTCATGTGATCATCATTTGCGGCCTTCTGACAAGCAAAATCAATGGGAAAACTAGATTCATTTAACAATATGTTACTAATTTAGCAACTGCAGTGATTCACTCAACAATTGTAGTAAGAAAAATGGAGCAAAATTTACTTAACAAATGTTTCACTTGGCAACAAAAAATTTGGGCTCAATTGTGGTCGTTAAGTCGAGACAACCTGTAGTAGCCTCCATTTCTAAGGAAAAACACACCAGTGAATACGTAGGGATTCCATAATAACCCATAAACCTCAACCGACATGGTTCCAAAAGGGTAGCTGGCTTGGGAAAGGCTGAGGCAATTACCTCAGCTTGGAAAGGCAGTAGCTTATTCACAGAAACCTGGAGTCATGATGTTTGCATCCTGGTTTATTGAACAAACCACTATTATGTAGATTCGCAGTGGGTGTGGATTAATGCCCCACACAAAACTCCAAGCAAGGTAACCACTTTTTGTTTGTGCTGGAGGAGTTTTGGGGACTGGGAGTTTGGTGTGAGATGAGATGAAAGAAGAAACAAAGAGGGCTGTTGTGGGGGATGGGGAGAATATATATGCGTGGGGCATTAATCCCTGTGAATTTACATAATTCTGGTTTGTTCAATAAAGCAGGATGTAAAAATTATGACTTGAGGTTTATGTGAATATAAGCCCCTGCCTTTCCAAGCTGGTAGTTCAAATTCACACTCTAAAACTTCTGGATTTTGAGAAATCCCTATATAGTTTTTAAATCAAGGGTCTTCAAACTTGGCAAGTTTAAGACTTGTGGACTTCAACTCCCAGAATTCCTGAGCTAACTTGACTGGAGGAGGAATTCTGGGAGTTGAAGTCCACAAGTCTTAAAGCTGTCAAGTTTGCAGACCCCTGTTCTAAATGAACAACTACAGGTAGTCCTCGACTTATGACCCCCAACTGACCCCAAAATTTCTGTTGTTAAGCGAGACATTTGTTAAGTGAATTTTGCCCCATTTTACAATTTTTGTTAAGTGAACCACTCAAAATGTTAATTAGTAACATGGCAGCTAAGTGAATCTGGCTTCCCCATTGACTTTGCTTGCCAGAAGGACCTTTGCTTGCCAGAAAGGACCCAGGACACGGCAACCATCATAAATATGAGTCAGTTGCCAGCTGTCATAAAGACAAGTCAGTCGCCAAGCATCTGAATCTTGATCAAGTGACCATGGGGAGGCTGCAACCGTCACAAGTGTGAAAAACGGCCCTAAGTCACTTTTTTCAGTGCCGTTGTTAGGAACAATAGGCCGACTCTGTAACCGCTTGGGCCAAGGGGTCTTCAAACTTGGCAAGTTTAAGACTTGTGGACTTCAACTCCCAGAATTCCTGAGCTAACATGACTGGAGGAAGAATTCTGGGAGTTGAAGTCCACAGTCTTAAAGCTGTCAAGTTTGAAGACCCCTGGCTTAGGGAGTGAGGCGATCTATAAGTCTAAGTTCTATTGCTATGATTTGAACAATCACTAAACCAACGGTTGTAAGTCGAGGACTACCCGTAAAAAGCTTTTGATCCCTTTAAAAAAAAAGAGGCTCTAATTTTTTTTCTCTTTCTCTCTCTCTCCTGCACGAAATCTTGGGCGGAAAGTGAAAATGAATCGATTGGGGCAACTTTCTCCCCAAGGCGCCTTTTCTAACTTTCTTTACCCATTTCTGCACACACCAAAGGTGCACATAACACCGCCCGGACCTGGGAGGCTGCAAACAAGCGGGGATGACTCAGCGCCCTCGGGGAGACACGCGATTACCACCCCTACGGCCTCGCTCGAGGGCCTGAGCGAGGCCCGCCAACCGGGGAAACGATAGAGTTGTTGTTGTTGTTGACGTTACATAGTTGAGGTTGCAAGAAAACAACGAAGCTCAGAAAACCCTCCTCCTCCTTCCCACCGCCCAGGACAGCTGATGTTCCCACGCCTTTTTCTAACCAGGAAGCGGCGGCCGTGTCTTTCAAACCAAGATGCCAACCGAGCCTTTGCAGGCTCGTCCTTGCGCCCTCTCACCCTTTCTCAGCTCCGGACTCGGACGCCGGAGATAGAGAGAGAGAGAGAGACCCGCGTCCTTTTCTTCTTCTTCCTCCCTGGCGAGCGAGCGGTGCTCCAAAACGGCCGCGGTTCCCGGAAAGAAAACCAAGCGGAGAAAGAAAGCAGTGGGTTGCGGAAGCGCCTCCTCCCCCCGCCCCATCATAGGGCGCTCCTTGCTTCCCTGACTCCTCCCGGCTTTTTAACCCCTTGCGCTTCAAAAGCCGCAAAAGCGCAGCGGGAAAAGGATCTTCATACTGGGAGTTCCTCGATTTACAACGGTTCGTTCAGGGACCGTTCGAAGTGACCCTCTCGCGCTGAAAAAAGGGGCTTGTGACCGATTTGAAATTGGTCACTTTTTTCCCTCCCCCAGTGCTGTGGTAACTCTAAATGGTCACTAAACAAACTGTTGGAAGTCGAGGACTTACTTATATAGCCAACCCTGCTGTGCAAAATGAGCTGGAGGTTATCCATATCCTGGTTGTTTGTTTGTTTGCTTTTAATTTTATTTTGAGAAGTGAGAGGAGAAGTGAAACCCCTTCAAGGACAAAATAATAATAGCAAGAAAGTCCAGTTGCCTTTTGGGAAAAAGTGGGGGGGTGGAGAAAAGCATCGGTTTTAAATTCTAATCCTGCTTTAGGTACCAAAGTTGGCTGGCTGTCCTTGGGCTAGTCCTCTCTCTCTCTCTCTCTCTCTCTCTCAGTCCAGCCTACCTCATAGGTTTGTTGTGGGGAATAGAATAGAATAGAATAGAATAGAATAGAATAGAATACTTTGTTGGACAAACACAAGGAATTTGTCTTGGTGCAAATACTTTCAGTGTACATAAAAGAAAAGATACATTCGTCAAGAGTCGAGAATCATCAGGTGCAACACTTAATAATAATCATAGGGTACCCATAAGCAATCAAATCATACTAGGAAACAGTCAATATAGATTGTAAGGATATAAGCGACAAAGTTACAGTCATACAGTCACAAGTGGGAGGGGATGAGCGATAAAGAGTGATGAAAAGATTAATAGTAATGCAGACTTTGTAAATAGTTGAACAGTGTTGAGGGAATAATTTG
Source organism: Notechis scutatus (assembly GCF_049901735.1). Classification (NCBI taxonomy): domain Eukaryota; kingdom Metazoa; phylum Chordata; class Lepidosauria; order Squamata; family Elapidae; genus Notechis; species Notechis scutatus. Next base: position 125,116,500 of record NC_142025.1, read on the forward strand.
TTTAGCAGAGTAATGGCATTTGGGGGAAAAATTGTTCTTGTGTCTAGGTGTTCTGGTGTGCAGTGCTCTATAGCGTCATTTTGAGGGACGGAGTTGAAACAGTTTATGTCTGGGATGTGAGGGGTCTGTAAATATTTTCACAGCCCTCTTTTTGACTTGTGCAATATACAGGTCCTCAACTGAAGGCAGGTTGCTAGTAATTGTTTTTTCTACAGTCCTGATTATCCTCTGAAGTCTGTGTCTGTCCTGTTGGGTTGCAGAACCAAGATAGGAGAAAGAAGGAAGGAATCCCCAACTTAGAACCGTTTCTTTAGTGACTGTTCACGGGTAAAATGGCACCGGCAAAAGTGACTTATGACCAGTTTTCCACACTTACGATGCTTGTAGCATCCCCATGGCCACGTGATCAAAATTCAAAGGTTTGGCAACTGGCATGTATCTATTACAGTTGAGCACTACTTATCAGGTGATTTGCTAGGGAGTTGTGCAAATATAGTATTTGGTTTTAGTTCTAGATTGTGCTATGTGCAATTTGCTAATCTGCACACGCACTTGGCAGGGCATATGCAAAGTAGTAATGTATGCCACCCAGAGTTGCTTTTGGTGAAACGGGCAACTATCTAAAGTAAATAAAGGTGGAGGCAACTGGACCTTCTGGTTTTCCTTTGAAGATGTTTTGCTTCTCATGCAAGAAGCTTCTTCAGCTCTGACTGGATGATGGGGAATAGAAGGATTTATACTCCTTGCAGACAGTCGGTCATTTGCATTCGTTTAGGAAGTCATTGAGGCCACCTGGAGGTTTATCTGTGTCCTCAGGGTCACCTGAGTGGGGCAAATGGGTGTGGCGTCTTTTTGTAACCATTGAAAGGACTGTGCTGTAGACTGGAGATAGATGATGTCGTATCCCTTCCCCTCTGTTGAGAGGAGGGTGTTCCATGTTGACATAGATGGCCTCTTCAGAGCTGAAGAAGCTTCTTGCGTGAGAAGCGAAACGTCTTCAAAAAAAATCAAGAAAGTCCAGTTGCCCCTTGAAGAAAAAAAAGGACTGAGAATCTAAATTGTTTTTATTGGGTATATTGTCAGAAAAAATAGATAAGAAAAGTATGCATTTAATATCACATGTTGTTAACAGCAGCAAGGATTATATTTGCACAATATTGGAAAAATGAAGAAACACCGTGAGATGAAGAGATAATTAAGAAGATACTAGACTGTGCAGAAATGGATAGATCAACATTGAAAATTAAGCAGAAAGAAGGCAACAGAATACTATCAAACATGGAATCTGTTTTACCAGTGGTTGGAAAAAAGGGGGCGGAGATTAAAAATATAATCACTATTGTTAAAGTATTTAATATTTAATATTAAATAATATTTAATATAAGTAATCAATATTGTCTGGGTATTTAATAAAATTTGTATTGATGTTTATTAAGCACTGGGAAATGGAATTAATAAAAAGTCAATAACATTTTACCAAAAAAAGACATTAAAAAATCACAAACAGCGGGTTCATTCAGCACGTGAGAAAAAAACTGTGTTGCCCCAAAGCAGCACGTAACCTACTATATAAATATTCCAACTTGTTCATTGGTTTAGTTGTTTTTTTTTTAATGGAACCACACACGTTCTGTGGTTGACAGGCTACAGTTGGGCATCATGAATGAATCAGGCCATTAAGCCACCATACGGCTAATTATTTGGTGTATTTATTTTTATCCCGCCTTTATTGTCTTTATAAATTACTCTAGGTGGAAAACCATATCTGGTGACTCAACGTGGTGAATATATCTAATGCAAACAGCCTTCAAGCTGAGCCTAAAACTTCCGTTGTTAAGCAAAGACAGTTGAGTGAATTTTGCCCCATTTTGTGACCTTGTTTGCCACCGTTGACAAGCGAATCACTGTGATTGTTAAGCCAATAACACGGCTGTTCAGTGAATCTGGCTTCCCCGTAAACTTTGCTGATCAGGAGGTCGCTAAAGGGGATCACGTAACCCCGGGACACTGCAACCGTCATAAATATGAACCAGTTGCCAAGCATCTGAATTTTGACCGCATGAACAGCGGAATGCTGGTAATGTGTGAAAAATGTTTTTTTCAGTGACGTAACTTTGAATGGTCACTAAATGAACTGTTGTAAGTTGAGGACTTCCTGTACAGAGAATCCTCAACGTACAATCATTTGTTTAGTGACCATTCGAAGTGCAACTGGACTGAAAAAAGGGATGACCATTTTTCACACAACTGTTGGAGCGTTCCCCAGGATCACATGATCAACATTCAGATGCTTCGGACCATTGGAGCATCCCCAGGTCACATGATCAAAATTTGGCATATATTTATGACAGTTTCACTGTCCCGGCGTCATGCAGTCATCATTTGTGACCTTCCCAGCCGGCATCTGACAAATCAGTGTGAGAAACCAGATTTGTTTAATAATAATACATATAACAACTGCTTAACAATGAGCAAAAAAGGTTGTAAAATGAGGCAGAACTCACTTAGCAACTGAAATTTCAGGCTCAATTGTGGACGTAAGTCGAGGACTACCTGTACAGGGTGTCCTTTTATTTTTTTTCCTTCCAGTGTGAGAGAGCTTTGCATTAATATATCCAGAATATGATCATTTGGATCTGATCATTTGTGCCTTGTGAGAAAACTCTGGATTGATTTGTTCAGTGACCCATTTCTTTGTTTTCTTGGCTGTGCATCCCACTCTCCAACACCAATACATAAATAAATGCACTAAATAAATAAATACAATTCCTATCTTGTTTCTTCGAAGTCCAACTTTTGCTTCCATAAAATTTCACAGGAGGGTAACCTAGCTTGTACCATTCTGATCTTTGTAGGTGTGAATGTATCATTGACATCTCAATATCTTTTCCAAAGCCTTTATGGCTGTTCTACCAACTTTTAATATCCAGCATATTTCTTTATTATGGTTTCTTTATTATGGATGATGAATCTCATCTGTGAGACTTTGATTGCTTGGGAGAGCAGGGACTGGGAAAAAGGCAGAGATATGGGCAGTAAGGAACAGATTCCAAGGCAATTTATTTTCCCCATTCAAAATGGGTGTAAGGCATTTTGACCTAGCATTTGAGGGAAATTATTATTTTATTTTTTTCCGTTAGATTTAGATCCTGCCTTTCCATCAGGACCTCAAAATCTAAAGACTTCCAGGTCCCACAAATCCAATAGCCAATAATGTGTTCACAGCATTGATTTTAAATTACAGCAGGTATAAGATTCCTACCTTACATAGATTGTTTTTTGTATCTCTTTTATCTCTTAAACTTTTGGGATCTTTCTTGGAATCCAAGGAATCCTCTTTCCTTTCTCCTACTCCTTGACTAATACCACATATCACCAAAGCAGCTTCATTTAAAAATGAAATTAACCATCATAAAACTGAACTTCCTAGGCACCGGAGCAATTTGTGATTATGAACATTTTATAGTAAACGAGATTTGCATTATATGCTTTGTACATCGCCCCAAAATTGAAGCTTTCCCTTGCATGGAGAGGTTCTCATAAGAGATGAGCTTTACCTGTGGAATTTCTACCTAGCTGAAATAAAGCTTCCTCTGCAACTCTCTTTACCCACATTTGAATATGGCTCAATAAGCAACCCCTACAGTGTCTGATCAATTGGCCCCATGCTGGGAAGTCTAAATACGCTAGAAACATACTATTCTTCTTAAATACACATGTCTTGTTTAATCCTGAGGGCATAAGAGCTTGACCACTTAAAACTGGTGGTTAAGAAGAGACACCAGCCCTGGAATCAATCTCTGATTAGATGTGTGGAAGTGGGTGACTAGCATGGATACTGGTGGATTGGGCAGAGCAACTATCAATCACTGCTAAAAGATTAACTGGATTTTTAGTGGAATCCAAAAACCCATTGTGAAAGTAACTGCGCTCAGACATAACAAAGACAGGCCAGCCTGCAAACGTTTAATCAAGAATGGCTGGTGTTTCCTGTTCCTGGACACCACATTCTCCGTAGTGATTTTGGCATCACATCCTCCTGAATCAGGTAATAAATTAGATGGACTTTTCTGGTTGTATTTTTTAAGTATTCTACTGTTCCCCATACGTGTTCCTATTTTTCTCCCTCTGTTTTTTTATATTTAGACCCATGGGATATTCTCGTTTTCACAGGAAGGGTTTTTTTTAAATTAATTTTCTCATGCGAGAAAATTCCCTCAGTTATTCTTAAAGAATTTGAAACCAGAAAATTGGGAAAAGGTTTTTTTTTCCCCCTAGACAGATCCAAAGGGAAGGATCTTTGGGAAAACTTAAGCAATTGCTGATTGTTTTAAAGCATAAGTTGGCAGTCTCTTTCTGCTTATGAAATCTTGCTAAAGATTGGTCCATTTTTGGTCAAGTTCGGTCCCTAGTAGCTTACAGTCACGTAAACTTCTTAGCATCGTATAGAAGAAGCTTGGCGTGTCTTTATAGATTTTTTTAAAAAAATTATTATTATTTTGGAGAATGTCATGGTAGCACCATCTGCCCAGTGAATTTGAGCTATGTGGATTGAGGCCTATTAAACTTAGTTATACCTTTTTAATTCAGCAATATTTGGTTGAACTGGGGACATCATATGCCTATTATCCTTTGTTTCAAATTTTCCAACTTGATTTTTACTCTGTCACTTTTAATCAACAACTGAGTATCCCGAACCTACAGTTTCGTAGTCATACCTTTATTTCTCAATTTTGGCAACTTTTAAGAACAATGGACTTCTACTCCCAGGATTCCCTAGCCAGTATGCTGGCTGGAGAATTCTGGGAATTGAAGTCCACAGATTTTAAAGGGGCCCAGGTTGAGAAATATTGGATTATACTATTTATATCTGCAGTTCAGACACTTCTTAACCCTTGTTGTTGTAGCAGAGCCCAAAACGTTGTTTAAGGTTCTGGGGTTTCTTAGATCAGTTCTTTTGTTTATGGCAATAAAAGTACCAGTTAATGTAAACAATGCAGGTTAGCTTTTTCAAATGCAGAGAAGGTCACCCAGGAAGTAGGAGCAAACAGAGGACAGTTTTTTAAGAAGTTAGTGAGAAGAGATTCACTGCCTTCAAGCACAGAGCAGGTAGATATTAAACTGGTGTAACTTTACCTCAGTCTGGTGAAAGTTGGATGTGAGAAGCAGGACATGAGAATAATATTACTTAGATTTAATTTTAATCACAACATACATGAAATAAAAATTAGTTTTGCTTTTCATCCTGTTCTGAACCTCTTACTCAACCACTATCCCACAAAGGATTTGGGGGGCCCTTGTCTTAGACGTGGGGCCCTCCTCAGGTAATCTAGAATCTCAACCAATATATTCCTATCTTTACCTTTTCCATGGTTTCCATTCGAGTTGTATTCACACAGTCCAACTATGTTCACCTGCACAAAAATCCAGCCGCAAACTAATCATATCCGCCTATGGGAGTGACAACTTTTTCTCCAGTCACTTTGCTTTTCCAAACAGATAAACATGTTTTTCAGCATTAATTTGAATTAAGGAGCGAGCCAAGTGGGAAATAAAGTTATTATTGTTATTAGTGGGAAATAAAGATAATATTATTACAGGTAACCCTTGACTTACAACCACAATAGGAGCCAGAATTTCCATTGCTAAACGAGGTGATTGCAAAGTGAGTCATAGCTAATGTTACAAATTTCTTTTTTTTTTTTTTGCCATAGCTAAGTGAATCATTGAAGTTGTTAAATGAATAATGCACTCCTTAAGCAAATCTGGTTTCCCCCATTGACTCTACTTCCCAGAAGCCTGTTGGGAGGTCACAAATGGTAATCACATGACCCAGGGATGCTGCAACCATCATAAGTACATGTCACTCGCTTAAAAACAAACAAACAAATTTTGGTCATGTGACCACGAGGATGACAGGTTGCTTGTAAGTGCAAGGACCAGGGCTATGTCATGTTTTCAATGTTGCTGTAATGAATTTATGTTTTACCGACAAAGAATTAAATGGAGGCTAGTATAGATCTATTTCAAGCTATTTAGCTCCTCATCAGCTAGCCCAGGGGTCTGTAATCTGCAGCTCTGGAGCCGCGTGTGGCTCTTTCGGCCCTCTGCTGCGGCTCCCCATCAGTTGATCCCACCTCTGGCTGGCCCCTACTGTCATGCCCCTGGAGGAAGCCGAACAGCTGACAGTGAGTGGGAGTGTGGATCCCTTGGCTATGGTGGAAACTGGGGAAGGGCGAAGTCTGGCTGGGCGGAGCAGGGGAGAGGTAGAGGAAGGGAGAGGGAATTTAGAGAAAGACCCAGGCCCACCCCCTCTTCATCCTAGGGCACGCAGGGAGGAATGGAGAAGGGAGCAACGTGGGTTGCATGGCTCATTGGGGAAAAGTTGGAGATAATAAAGGGACTCTTATTGATTATCTGACCATGTTGCTTTTGTGCCACCCCCCGGGTCATCACACCTCCCCCTCCCTGTCATCCTCGTCTGGCCTGAGAAGGTAAGGGGGATGGCGGGGGATGGAGACTCACTCCATATTCCAGACCAGGAGGTGACTGGATGGGTGTGAGTGATGTCAAGTTGGCCATGCCCACCCAGTCACACCGGTTGTTTAAATTACTGGCTCCCGGTGTTTTCTTTTCTGTGGGAAATGGGCCCAAATGGCTTTTTGAGTGTTTAAGGTTGTAGACCCCTGGGTAGCCATATCCTTTTGGGATTCGAACCCGGACTACTTGCATATTAAATAGATGTATTAACCTACCTAATATTATGAATAATATTAATTATTAATAATTAAACTTAATTAATAAATTAAACGGAAGCAGTATGCTCTATCTTATAATTGGGTAGACCAGGTTGCCCTGACAAAAAAAAAAAAACTTAATGTTGTTGTAACTGTGAATGGTCACTAAACAAATGGTTATAAGTCAAGGACTACCCATATTTTTGTTAACATTAGCGTTTATATTGCCTTTTTTTCTGAGAACTCAAAGCATATATGGAACAGGCCACATCCCCACCATAAAACAACCCTGTGACCCAAAATCAACCAAGGAAGTCACTTGAACCCAGGTCTGTCCATGCAAATCCAGGACCTGCAATAAAAGGGCTACACTTCAGCCTTTTCAGCAGCTTGATCCAGAATTTTGGTAGGGCACATCCAGCAAAGCATCAGTGGGGACCTCCAAGTCGGGAGCATCCAGGATCAATGGTTCACTTTGTCTGTAAGAGGAGGGAACTTCTAAAATGCAGGCCTTTAGATCCGCGTATGCCTGGGGCATCGTCCCCAGGTTGACCCAACGGTCGTGAGAAGGGTTGTAGCAGTGAATGAGATGCGTATCTCGGTAGGTGTTGTGGCTATACCCTCCTAGGACGTACAGTTCCCCGTTCAGCACGGCAGAGGCAGCGATGACATGAGCTTGGGGAAGAGGACGCAACCTGACCCACACATCCTGATCTGGACTGTACACCTCGCAGGCCAGTTGGTCAGCGTAGCCCCCGTGCCCGTCCCGCCATCGTAGACCACCAGCCACATAGATCCGCCCATCCAGCACCTCCATGATGTGCCCGGCTCGCTCTTCCTGCATGGGAGTCAGAAGGAGAGGTGGGCCATCTGGGCAATACCGAATCAGAGAGGATTGGCAGCGGCACGAGCCATCGCTGCCTCCCGTGATGTAGATCCATCCGTCCAGGACACAAGCTGCATGGCCACAGACTGGGGTGGGCAAGGGTGCGCAAAGCCTGAAATAAAATAAGGGCGGGAATAAATAAAGGAAAATTAAAGGTAAAGTAAAGGTTTCTCTTTCAAGTTGTGTCCAACTGAAAGATGTGGTGCTCATCTCCATTTCTTAGCTGAGGGAGCCTGCATTGTCCGAAGACATTTTCTATGGTAATTTGGCCAGTGTGGCTATATGCCAAAGGCACAGAGAACACTGTTACCTTCTTACCAAAGTGGTACCTATTAATCTATTTACTTTTGCATGCTTTTGAACTGCTAGGTGGGTAGGAGCTGAGCGAGCAACAGGAACTCATCCTGTTATATAACGCTCAGGTCTCAAACCCAAGCTGTCAGCTTTCCAGCATCTTTAATGGCTGAGCCATTGTGTCCCTCTAAAGAAAATGTAAGGACATGAAAATAACTGCTTTGCTGGAGCATAGAGTGTGGTGTTTAGCTAGCCTGTCAAAACCCAATAAATTATTTATGAAAAACAGATATTTAGGTTCTCTTCTGAAATCATGCCCCTTCAGATTTATAGGGAGTCCTTGGCTTAAAACAATCAACCCCAAAATTTCCATTGCTAAGCGAGGCAGTTCTTAAGTGAGCTTTGCCCAATTTTACAACCTTTCTTGCCACAGTTGTTAATGAATTACTGCAGTTGTTAAATTAGTAACACAGGTGTAAAGTGAATCTGGATTCCCCCATTGATTTCACTTGTCAACCATCATAAACATGAGCCAATTGCCAAGCATCCAAATTTTGGTCATGTGACCACGGAGATGCTGCAATCATCGTAAGCGTGAAAAAGAATCATAAGTCACTTTTTTTCGGTCCTGTTGTACTTTCAAATGTGTAGGAGATAACAAGGCAAAGCCTGAGGGAGGAGGAGTCAAATGCATTATAAGTCAGGAATCTCTTCGTGCCCACAAGAAACCTAAGTCCAGCCCACCGTGAATTCCTTATCTATCACCAAATTGCTTTAACTGTTAGTAGTTGGGATTCTTGTAGGGAGCTCAAGCTTACTTAATCTTTATATCTATTTGAACTGCCTGGGTCTCCTGAATTCTCTGGCCCTTGACAGAATGGTTACTAATGAAAGGTTGTAAGTTGAGGACTACCTGTATCCTTTGCAATGCATGGTCTCCAGACCTGGACCTAGCATCTCTGCTGAAGTCACCATGAGCTCCTACCTCCATGTGTTGCTCTGAGGTTCATAGCACTCTACAGAATCCAGGCAATAGACCTCATTGGAGCTCCCCCCAAAAGCGTAGAAGAAACCACACAGGAAAACTGCAGGAAAATAGCTCCGGCAATTGGTCATGTCAGCTAGTCGCTCCCAACTCCCGCAAAGAGGATCAAACCTGTAAAAGGAGGAATAAGGATTCTCTGTGGAAACAAAGCCACAATGTAAAAAGAGATGTTGAGACTCTAGAAAGAATGCAGAGAAGATCAACAAAGATGATTAGGGGACTGGAGGCTAAAAAGATATGAAGAACAGTTGCTGGAATTGTGTATGTCTACTTTAATGAAAAGAAGAACTAGGGGTGACATCAAAGCAGTTTTCCAATATCTGCCCAAAGAAGAGAAGGAGGTCAACCTATTTTCCAAAGTGCCTGAAGGAGGACAAGTAGCAATGGATGGATGAAAACTAGTCAAGGAGAGAACCAACATATAACCAAGGAGAAAGTTAGAACAATTAATCAGTGGAACAACTTAACTCCAGAAGTTGTGAATGCTCCAACACTGGAAGTTTTTAAGAGATTGGACAGCTATTTGTCTGAAATAGTATAGAGTTTCCTTCTTGAGCAGCAGGTTGGACTAGAAGATCTCCAAGGTTCCTTCCAACTCTTTTATTCTCTTATTCTGTTAACTCTGTCTCCCACTTGGTTATAAATGGACCACTGGTCCTTATTCCTGGGCAGTCCGTGTGCCAAATATGTTCCTCCTGGTTAAGAAAGTCTAACTACAGACATTCTGTATTTCTCAGCTGCAGAGTCTATATGTAGAAAGTTGGCTAATTAGTGTTTGCAAGAGGACTTAGAAGCTACAATCCCTCCTGGACCTTCTTAAAACCTTCTGGGATTTATCAGGCTATGCTTTTATTTCTACAACATATTCAGCTGGATAATATAAAGGAGAGATGTGTTATGGAAACACAAAAAGGCAGTTGTTTCAAAGATGTGGTTACACAATCCAAAGTAGCATTGGATAGATACTTGATGGGACAGTTATTTAACCAAATCAGGCCATGTAGAACAAAATCAGACCAGTGGGTTAGTTGTCTTTTCTGCCCTTGAGACACATGGGCAGAATCCTAAAAAGCAACTCCTGAAGCACTCTATTTCTGTGGGGTGTCAGGAATAAGTTGCTTCCCTGCCCATTCTGTTCTAGGTTTTTGGAGCACTGCAGATTTTACTCTATTTTTTTCTGAACTGTGGGAGGGAATCAAAAGTTGGAAGATGGCCAAGTTCCTAATTATAACGATCCCAACTTCTCATATAACATGGATAGATGGATGGATGGATGGATATAAATTGTTGCTAGTTCACCCAAAGGTGCTTTTTCAAAAGGCAATTGGACTTTGTTTTTCTTTGAAGACATTTTGCTTCTCATCCAAGATGTTTCTTCAGTTCTAGAAGAAGCTTCTTGGATCAGAAGCAAAACATCTTCAAGGAAAAAGATGATAGATAGATAGAATTCTTTATTGGCCAAGTGTGATTGGACACCCAAGGAATTTGTCTTAATGCATATAAAAGAAGTGTACATAAAAGGAAACACACATTCATCAAGATTCAAGAATCATAAGGTACATTACTCATAGGGTACAATAAGAAATCAAATCATACTAGGAAACAGTCAATAAAATTGTTAGGATACAAGCAACAAGGTTACAAAGTCCAGTTCCCTTTTGTAAAAGCACCTTTGGAGTAACCGTGATCTGCAAGACTGGGAATCTCCATAGACATTTTGCTAGTTCACTGACTTCATCACGAATCTTGGGGACACAGTGGCCTATGATGAGTCCCCAACCAGTATTCCCAATCTCTGGAGAACCATATAAAAACTTTTTCAGCAGCTCTCAGCTCTAGTTATAGATACCTTCATCAGGAATGCTGTTTGTTTCTAGCATTCATTTATTTCCTTCCCTCATACTCACAACCATCAGATGTTTCATTGCACCTTAAACATGACATCTTCCCACTCTTACTCAAAAGTATCTTCGCCAAATGGGACCGCATCTGTTCTCTCCCTCCTTCCCAATTCTCATCTTCAAGCAGCAGGTCTTCCAACTCACCTGAACACTGAACACATGGTATCCCTGACGCCATAATAATGCTTTCCCCCAAAGAGGTACATCTTATTGTCCTTGACCACTACAGCATGCCGGAATCGTGGTTTCTCTGGGAGGTACCCAAGACGACGCCACTCTACTTGTTTGACCAAGCCGATGCCGTTGAGGAAGCGGTGGGTGAACCAAAAATCCTGGCATGGGCTGCGAGTAGCCATATTTTTTGTCAAAGTATCTCCTCCGCTAATCACAATGACCTTCTCTGGATATCTCACCCGGCAAGGAAGTTGCTCCATCTTAGAAGGGCCTGGTGGAATGCTAGCTAAGGATTGAACCATGAGGTTGTAGAGGCGACCAGGATCAGCCATCATCTCTTCTTTCCTCACCTGTTTGAGCTCTCGGGTGGACATCAGTGGGAATCTGATGCAGTGCAACATTTTTTCGGCACAATTCTTCCGCCCAGTCCAGTCAGCAGTCAACCAACGGACGGCTCCTTCAAAAGCTTCTAGTTCATTGAGGATGTAGAGTGAATCAGAACTGAGGAAGTCCACCAGCTGGTTTATGGGAAGATCTAGGAACTTTGGTGTTTTCATGACATGAGCAAAGGTGTTTAATATAAATTTCTCTGCAGTGTTTTCAAGATCGTGTAGGCCATAAGCATGGGCAAAAGACAGAACATCCAAACAGGTTTCTGGAGTGAGCTTGTAGCGGAACAGATCCAGACAGAGGTCCAAGATGCCGGAGACCTGATACTGAAGAGCAGCTTGTGCAGCTTCAAATATATAATCCCACCCGCCTTTCAGCACTCCTGAGTAAGCAAATGAGGTGATCAGCCCCAGGTCAGCTGCAGTGAATTGGGTGCAAAGAGGAACGTTGGCCTGTTGAGTTTCCTTCATGCCGCTGGTAAACATACCATGGAAGAATTCACAGCCACAAGCCAAGGCCAAGCGGTGAACTGAAAGTAGAGAAGATGAGATCAGAAATTAAGAGACTATCTTGGCCACAGATCAGAATGCCCTAACTCCGAGACAACTCCTACCCCAAAATCTAGAGTTTTCCAATTCTTCCCAACCCACTGATGCATTGCATTCTTAATTTTTGCTTCCCTATCAACTCTACCTTATTCACCTCAGAATAACAGAGTTGGAAGGGACCTTGGAGGTCTTCTAGTCCAATCCCCTGCTCAAGCAGGAAACCCTATACCATTTCAGACAAATTATTGTCCAATTTCTTCTTAAAACCCTCCAGTGTTGAAGCACCCACAACTTCTGGAGGCAAGTAATTCCACTGATTGATTCCATTGATCTAACTGTCAGGAAATTTCTCCTTAATTCTATTTGTTTTTCTCCTTGATTAGTTCTCATCCATTGCTTCTTATTCTGCCTTCAGGTGCTTTAGAAGATTGGTTGATTGGGGGCCTCCTTCTTTATGGCAGCCCCTTAGATATTGGAACACTACTATTGTTGCCTCTAGTCCTTTTCATTAAACTAAGACATACCCAATACCTCGAAATGTATCTCCTTCAGCTTTAAGTTCAGTGTCCCAACCAATGCCTTCATTGTACAGCTCTTCTAGCCTCTGTAGCGTCTTCCATTTCTCTTCCACTGGACTCAGTCTGTCCTCATTCTCTGTCCCTATCAACACTGCCTTGCATATTTCAGCCACACGAGGGACACCCAGGGCCTCAGCTGCGTCTAGGATGTCTTCAGCCATGATTGGGGTAGGCTCTAACTCTCCTGTGTAGGCAAAATTCAAAATGGCCTCCCAGCCAGTTGGCGTGGTCACACTGTCCAGATTCATCCCTTCTTGTACCCCGCTCTCTAAACGCTGCAGAAAGACAGAGCTGACTGCAGCCAGAAGGATGCTGTGGGCTTTGTAGTCCTTTTGACCCAAAGTCACGGCCGTATCCACAAGGAGATCCTGTTCCCTCAGCTGGAGAGCTGCAGTGAAAAATCCTTCTGAGTGGCCCTCACTCCGCAGTTCCAACTGTTGTTCTGTTGGAGTTTCCATCACCTCTGGGAGTTTGTCCATGCTGGTCATCCTCTTCTGAAAAGAAGATAGTTGTGAAGGGGGAGGGAAAATCGTAACTCACAGCTGCATGATCCTTGTATTAATATTACATAACCAATCTAACCAAAATGATTCTTAGCACTCCTCGTCAGAGAAGCAACATCAAAAATACTACTCTATTCCTTTCTTTTTAATAACATCTCAACTAGTAGATTTGGGAAAACCAGAAACTTTTCATGTTGTCTTCTTTTGGTTAATCCTAAATCATCATCATCATTGTGTCATCAAGTTACAGATCTCCCTCCCACAAACTGTGATTGCTTCTTATGATCCAGTGAAAGCATGGAAAACTAAAAAGGGACTTAAATGTAATTCCGATGTTTAAAGCTTGTATGGTAAAAAGTAAAAAAAAAAAAGATGCATTAGAAAGCTCTGGGGTTCTTTTTTAAGTGTTTTTTTTTTTAAAGTTTAGCACTTGAAAAAAAGGGTGAATAAAAAAGGGGATTTTTTTCTTCTTCAGTAAGGTCAAAGAATTTGAAAGAATACAATTAATCTGTTCATGAAAATGGTGACTGTTCACAAAGATTATTCGGTGCAAATAGAAATACACTATTTCCATAGCAAGAAAGATAAAGCAGAAATGTTTAAATTGATTATTTTATCCAAAGAGAAAAATATATTCCCATTTGGATATTACTTCTGAATTTTGTTCTTGTGATGGGAAAAAAGTGAAAAATTGAGTTTGGTTTTGTTGATCTGAAAGATTTGTCATTATAGAAATGGTTAGTTATATATTATGGTGTAAAAGCAAAAAATTGAGGTTGGAGTGTTTTTATCTTGTACTGTACTAAGAACAATCAGAAGTTAATACCTTTTTTTTCTGGGTTTTTTTTCTGTTCCCCTCTTTTCACACCCTCTTTTCACTGCTTCTTTTCTTTCCCTTAATTTCCTATTTTTTCTTTTTTTTTCTTTTGTATTTTATATAATAAAAAAATTGTAATACGGAAAGCAATAAAGGAGCATGAAAGAATGACTAAATACATACAAGTCCTTGACTTATGACCACAATTGAGCCCAAAGTTTCTGTTGTTAAGAAAGACAGTTGTTAAATGAAAATTTCCTCATTTTATGACCTTTCTTGCCACAGTTGTTAAGTGAACCTGGCTTGCTCATTGATTCAGATTGTCAGAAAGTCACAAAAAGCGACACTACAACTGTCATAAATAAATGCCGGTTGCCAAGCATCTGAATTTTGATCACGTGACCATGGGGATGCTGCGGTGGTTGTAAGTGTGAAAACCAGTCGTAAGTCATATTTTTCATGCCATTGCAATTTAGAATTGTCACTAACTTAAGTCTAGGATTTCCTGTACTGCTCTCAAGTCATTGTAAACCCAGCACACAAAGTAGTTGTGTGTAGGATGAAGATCACACTTTTTTCACTCTTTAGAAAACATTAAATATCATATACTGGCTCCTAGAACTGATTGGTAGTCCTTTAAAAATCTACAGACGCACAATTTGCCAGGATAGTTTGATATGTTCTCTTCAATACCCCGTTCTCTCCCCCCACCCAAAAAAACAACAATGACTACATAACCAATGCATAATGGAATAATGGAAATGAATATGGCTGTGTGTGTTTGAACTGGAAAACGATATGTTGTGCTTGCGGTTTTGTGACCTGAATCAGACACTCCCTTATTAAACAATTGGAAATTAGGAGTTCCCTCCTAATTTCTGGCAATAATTGTTTTCTCGGTGTTTCCTCCCAGTTCATGAATACAATTCCATTTTGTTCTGAATGAGGGATCAGATCCACGCAAAGCGTTCAGCCCTGTTTTGTTTTGTAAGTCACCGTTGACTTTGCATAGCACGCTCTGCCATAAGCTATTGACAAACCACAGTGGTTGGGATTCATGCAACGTCTTGAGCCCAAAACGGTCATGACTCACGCTATGTCTCAGCCTTAGTGTGATGTCTGATCTCAAGTAGTCTACGAACGAGCCTTGTCTCTTGTTTGGGATGTTCCTTTATGTTCACAAGGCTTATCATTTTTCCATCGGTTCTTAGAGAACAATCACGTCTGAGCTGTAATGATGATCATGTCTGTCTGATGCATGAAGTAAGGAACAGGATGGACATGCAAATCCCACAGAAGAGTCTTGCCAAATGCATGCATATCGCACGACCCTTAAGCCCTTCATCCTCAACCCTCCCACGTTGATAGAGCTGATTCAAAACTCCCTGGGGAGGATTCCTTAGCTCAAATCTCTCACCTGTGTCTGCCGAGACAGAGGGGGTCCTTCTTGGACCTTCGTGGTATCCGTAGCTATGGCATGACCTCTCTGGTATGCTGACCATCGGCTTTGATGCTAACTTGCAAAGTTAATTATAGCCAGGCGCAAGATATTAAAAGGGGAGAAGATGGGCAGACAAGACTGGCTGGTTATGTTTAGCTTTGATTTCCAGCCCATGCATTAACTTAGCAAATGAAATACGATATTGTCATATGCCACAGAAGGAAATAAAGCCGTTTCCTAACTGTCCAATCACAGGTACTAATTGGGTTTCATTGTTACTGGACTGCCTTATTATGCTGAAAAAGCAAAATAAATCCTTGTTCATTTAACGTTAGCCCAGACAAATTCTTTTCCTGACATACAGGTAGTCCTCGACTTACAACAGTTCATTGTGAGGGACTGTTTGAAGTTGCCACGACACTAAAAAAAAATGACTTGTGACCATTTTTCACACTTATGACCTTGGCAATGTGATTTAAATCCGGGGGCTTGACAATTGGTTCATATTTATGACGGTTGAGATGTCCCACGGTCATGCAATCCCCTTTAGTGACCATTGGACGAGCAAAGTCATGGGGAAGCCAGATTCACTTAACGACGGTGTTACCAATTTAACAAGTGCATTGATTCACTTAAGAAATGTGGCAGGAAAAGTCGTAAAATGGGGCAAAACTCAATTTCTCACTTAGCAACATAAATTTTTGGGCTCATTTGCGGTCATAAGTCCAAGACTGCCTGTACTGATTTTGCTCTCCCTGTCTTTTTTTTAAAAACCAGTGATGTCTTTCTCTGTGTGCATATTGCGTATTTATCTGAATACACAAAGACAAGAGAGAAACACACAAACTACAGAGAGAGAGAGGGAGGGAGGGAGAGACAGAGAGGGGGAGGGAGGGAGAAAGAGAGAGAGGGAAGGAGAGACAGAGAGAGAGACAGAGGGAGGGGGAGGGAGGGAGAGGGCGAGAGAGAGGCAGAGAGAGACAGAGAGAGACAGACAGAGAGGGGGAGGGAGGGAGAAAGAGAGAGAGGGAGGGAGAGACAGAGAGAGAGACAGAGGGAGGGGAGGGAGGAAGAGGGGCGAGAGAGAGGCAGAGAGAGACAGAGAGAGACAGACAGAGAGGGGGAGGGAGGGAGAAAGAGAGAGAGGGAGGGAGAGACAGAGAGAGAGACAGAGGGAGGGGGAGGGAGGGAGAGGGCGAGAGAGAGGCAGAGAGAGACAGAGAGAGACAGACAGAGAGGGGGGGAGGGAGGGAAAGAGAGAGAGGGAGGGAGAGAGAGAGAGAGACAGAGGGAGGGGGAGGGAGGGAGAGGGCGAGAGAGAGGCAGAGAGAGACAGAGAGAGACAGACAGAGAGAGGGGGAGGGAGGGGAGAGAGAGAGTTGGGTAGAAACTCTAAACCCCAGGGAGAGTTTAACCTGCACTTGATGCTCTTTGGGAAAAAGTCAGAATAATTCCTACGTAGGTGGGTGGGGAGAGAATTTTTTTTTATATATTTATGAAATCTATCTTGACTTGCCAGATGACCTGAATCCATTAATTACGTCTGAGACATCAGGGGTTAAGTAATAAAAATACCAGAAAGTCCAGATGGTTGTAATTCAGTATGCGGAAGGGTGATAGGGCAAAGAGTTGAGCCAGACTGAAGTCGTGTAAGTTCTTCTTTTAGAAGCTCCTCAGCTCTTTCTCCTTTCGTAGGTATCCATCCAGGCTCTTATATCTGAATCTTCCTTTTTTTTTTTTCACTTATTGGTCCCACTTTCTCTTGCTTGTGGATAGGGGTCTTCTTGCAAGGAGGAAGAGAATCGTGTCTGGCTTGAGTGATCCCTCCCTTGGACCACAGAGGTCATAACTGATCAGCCAAAGCCTTCTCCAGTTGGGTTTCTACTCCGTCTGCAAACTTTCTGTCTAGGAGTGTTTTCCAACCTGGGCAACTCTAAGATGAATGGACTTCAACTCCCAGAATTCTCCAGTCAACCTGAGTTGAAGGCCATCCATTTTAGAGTTTGCCAAGGTTTGGGAAGCAATGTTGTAGATCAGGGGTCTTCAAACTTGACAGCTTTAAGACTTGTGGACTTCAACTCCCAAAATTCCTCCTCCAGTCATGTTAGTTCAGGAATTCTGGGAGTTGAAGTCCACATGTCTTAAACTTGCCAAGTTTGAAGACCCTCGTTGTAGACCAATGCTTGGCATCACAATCTGCCTCCAGGTTCTTCTGATAGTGTTATTATTTCATCAGTCCCATCCATTTTTTAAAAAAAATAGCTCAACACCTGCTCCTATCACGACCACAATAGGTGATCTGATTACTGATCATAACTAGCAGTCAAACTTTGCTTGGTCCAAGACCAATTGGATAATTCTTTTTGCAGTTCATAGACGTTCTTAGTAACCATCTCCAGATCTTTATTTCAAAAATCTCTCTCTTGCTCCCCATTTCAAAGTCCATCTTTCCACTTTCAATTGGGGGGGAAACCATTTATTTAACAAATTTTATCTCTGCAGTCTTAGAAATCATTCATGATTCTATCTTAATTTTCATTCTTGCCTAGGGCTTTTCTCTTCTTTGCTTATCTAGTCACTGTCTTCCTTCCTTCCTCTCTCTCTCTCTTTCTCTCTCTCTCTCTTTCTTTCTATTCCTCCTTTCCTTCCTTCCTTTCCTTCCTTTCTGTCTTTCCCTGTTTTTCTCTTTTTCTTTCTTTCTCTTCCTTTCTTCCTCCTTTCTCCCTCTCCCCTCCCTTCTTTCATCTTTCTGTCTCTCACAGAACTTGATTGTTAATGTTATTTGTCTTCATAAATGTCAACATTAATCCACAGTTTTCATTTTCTATTTTTACTTTCATAATGGGTTCCCAGTGGCATAACTACCGCTGCTTGAAAGGCAGACCATGCAACTTTCCAGCAAAGTTTTCTTTCCATTAAATAGCTAATTTTCTTTACCACAAGAAGCAATTTCTGTTTAATGCGTATCAACATGCAACTGTTTTTGCCATTTTTAAAAAGTACAGGTAGTTCTCGACTTACAACCACAATCGTGCCCTAAATTTTGATTGCTAAGTGAGACATTGGTTAAGTGAGTTTTGCCTCATTTTATGATACCTCTTGCCATTGTTGTTAAATGAATCACTGCTGTTGTTAAAGTTAATTACACAGTCGTTAAGTGGATCTGGCTTCCCCATTGACTTTGCTTGTCAGAAGGTCCCAAAGGGGGATTATGTGACCTTGGGACATAGCAGCCATCATAAATATGAGTCAGTTGCCAAGCCTCTGAATTTTGATCATGATCATGGGAATGCTTCAAAGGTCGTAAGTGTGAGTCTCATTTTTCAGTGCTGCTGTAACTTTGAACAGTCACTAAATGAACTGTTGTAAGATGAGGATTACCTGTACTTAAATCCTTTCTGTCTAGAATTTAAAAAGTTTTAAATCCCTGTTTACTATTTGTTGACATTTTTCCAGAGGCAAACTTTGTATTTTCTCATGTTCTATCTTCTTCTGTTCCACTACAAGCTTCTGTCATTAATAGAAACAATTCATTCTTCTCTTCTGCACAAGTTATTTGGGTAATGTCCAAACAATTATCTTTGACAATCTTTCCACCAGCCAAAATATTAATCCAATTTAGTTCACATTAGTTCTCTAAAAATAACAAGCCCATTTCAACAATCAGTTGCAGATTAAATTTCATGCCAAGCTTCTAGACGAGTGACGCCCATGTTATGAACTTAACAACTGCACTTAACGACAGTGGTAAGAAAGGTCATAAAATGGGGCAAAGCTCATTTAACAACTGCCTCGCTTAGCAACAGGATGTTGTGGCCCATCAGTGGACAGTGGAGCTGGCAGCAGGTTCGGACAGTGAGGAGGTTGGGGAGGAACATGGGCCAGTCCTGGAGTCTAGGGAAGGCTCTGACCAGGGATCTGCATTGGAAGCAGAGATGGGGCCAGGGCCATTTGACAGTTCAAATGGCCCTTCAGAGTCGGACATCAGTGAAGCAGAAGAGCAGCTGGATCCTGTTTCCAGTGTGCACATGTGCAGAGCTGCCAGATGAAGGGAACAGCTAAGGAACAAGCGTTGACTTGGAAGTAAAGCCACAGGTAGATGGTGAATGGCGCCTCCACGGGGAATAAAAGAGGAGCAAAAGGGGAATGGGGTTTTGCAGAAGACAATTAATTCATTTCTGCATTCTTGCCAAATATTGTGGCGTCTCAAAGATATCGTCCTGGCCGCTCTCCAAGCCTGATGAAATGTGTGATTGTGAACTATCTTGAAAGACTGTTGGCCGGGACTTTGCTGGGGAGGAATTCACTGTAAATTAAATAAAAGGGGTTTATTTATTGGGACGAGGACTTGGCTTTGTGCTGTTGGGGAAGCCTAGGTCAGAACATAGGAATACTCAATTGCGGTCATTTAGGTCAAGAATTTCTTGCCACCATTGTTAAATAAATTGCTGCAGTTGTGAAGCTAGTAACGTAGTTGATCAGCGAATCTGGCTTCCCCCTTGAATTTGCTTGGCACAAGGTCACAAAAAAATGATCACATGACCCTTGGACACTGCAGCTGTCATAAGTACAAGTCAGTTGCCAAAGGTCTGAATTTTGATCATCCGACCACTGGGATGCTGCAAGTGTCATAAGTGGGGGAAATGGTCATGTCATTTTTTACAGTGCCTTTGTATGAACTGTCACTAAATGAACTGTTGTAATTTGGGGATTATCTGTCTTTTGCTCAACCAGGGAAAACAAATCTGATGGAAATGAGGAATTTAGAGACTGGAGGTGAATGAGTTTGATTTTTGGGAAAGGTGTACAATATAAGCCTGGGTGTGCCCTGTCGGAATGGAGTTACACCCCTGAAAATAAAATAAAAAAAGCGATTAACTTTTGAAAGACTCTTTTTAAACTTTTCGGGAAATCCCCTTGATGCCCTAGAAAACATTTGTTCAAACTGGTTTTTCTTTTGGACCGTTTCGATTCTAGGAGCCGAACAAAGAGTGAGAGGTGAAATGAGAGAACGATGGCGTGGAGAACAGAAATTGGGTCAAAGGGACATGGCAGACACCTGGTACAGGTAGTCCTTGACTAACAAACATTCGTCTAGGGACCGTTCGAAGCGACAGCGGCATTGGAAAAAAGGGAACTGGGACCGTTTTCCACACTTATGACCGTTACGTTATCCCTGGGTTCACTCGATCAAAATTCAGATTAGCAGTTTAAAAGTATTGGAGTTGTAAGGGAACTTGGAGGTCATCTAGTCCATCCCCCCACCTCCCCGCTTCCCCATCCTCCCCAGTCTCACAGGGGACTATTTGTGATAAATGGCTATTCGAGTCTCTCCTTAAAAGACTCCAGTGATGGGGCACCCATAACTGGCAACTGGCATGCATTTATGACGGCCACAGTGTCCCTGGGGATAAGGGGTCACCTTTTGTGACGTTCTGCCTAGCGAAGTCAATATGAAAACCATATTTACTTTAACAACCATGTTATGGTTACTGCGGCATTGAAAAAGGAGATTTATGATAGTTTCTCACACTTATGACCGTTATAGGATCCCTGAGGTCATGTGATCAAAACTCATACACTTGGCAACTGTCTCACATTTATGATGGTTGCAACGTCCTGGGAGGCCATGTGATCAACCTTTTGCGAACTTCTGACAATGGGGAAGCCAGATTCACTTAACAATGGTGCCGCTAATTTAATAACTGCAGTGATTCACTTAACAACTCGGGCAGGAAAGGTCCTAAAATGAGGGGGGAAAACTCACTGAACAATTGTCTTGCTTAGCAATATAAATTTTGAGCTCTGTTGCCACCGTAAGTTGAGGACTACCTGCATTTCATTCAAAGATGCCGTATTGCAGATGGACTGTGGAATCCAAATGCAGGACTAATTCCCTGTTTGACTCCTTCCCCTGGCTCAGCCAGGCTCTCTCTTACACATGGCCATGTTTTATGTTACAGCAGTTCATTTAATGACCATTCCAAGTTACAATGGCACTGAAAAAAATGACTTAAGGCCATTTTTCACACTGTTGCAGCATCCCTATGGCCACGTGACTTACATTCAGATGCTTGGCAACTGTTTCCTATTTATGATGGCTGCAATGTCACGGGATCTCCTTTTACCACCTTCTGACATGCAAAGTCCATGGGGAAGCCAGATTCAACTAAACAACCGTGTTACTAAGTTAATAACTGCAGTGATTCACTTTAAGAAATGTGGCAAGAAAAGTCGTAAAATGGGCCACAAAAAAAATGTATCACTTATCAACATAAATTTTGGGCTCAGTTGTGGTCATAGGCTGAGGACAATCTGTAAGTGAGGCTCACTGAACTTTTGTATTAAATATTAATCATGCATTAGTGGGACCCCTTGCAAAAGATATTACAAAAACCCCACCCTGCAAAAGGAAGGGATGTATTCCTATTGACTCATTCCAGAAAGGAACAGCATTTGCAACAGATGATGGAAGCATACATATTCATAGGTAAAGGATCTTGGGTTACTGTAGATCATGGATCTCAGATTACTTCCTCCTCCTGCTTATCTTCAAGACAAGGAAAAGGAATAAAAATAAAGAATAAAACAAGAGGGGAAGCATCTCCCATAAATCAAGAAAAGAAGGCAGTTAAGATATGATGGATGCCAAAAAGAAAGCATCAGCCCTTGGCACTTTCAGGACTAATCTATGGAAATCATTCTAATAAGATAAGACACTGTGCTTTTAAAAAAAATGCTTTTATCTCTTGCAAGATAACAGACTGTGCTTCAAAAGGCTGATATTTCTTAGTCAATTCCATTCATCTAACAAAATAATGGGAGGGACCTTGGAGGTCTTCTAGGTCAGGGGTCACCAACCTTTTGTACCTCAGGGGCCACAAAACTCATAATTTTAAATCCTGTGGACCAAAGACCCTGGGAAAATCCCCCAAAATGTATTCAGGAAAATCCCCCCCATTTTCCTACCAAACAATCATTCTTTATTTGGGATTGCAGTATACCGTCTCCAGCTCTGTTTTCAGGAGGGGAGAGAGAGAGAGAGAGAGAGAGAGAGAGAGAGACTTTTTGCTTCATGCAAGGAAAGCAGCAGAAGCAGCAGAAGTCTTTCTTTCTCGCTCCCAAATTCCACCAGAAATGAGTCTTTGTGGGACTTGTTGAGCTGGCATAGCCTCTTGGATCAGGATGCCTTGCAGGGCTTCAAAGACTTATTTCTGGAGGAGTTGGGGGAGAGAAAGAAAAACTTTTGCTGCTTTCCTTGCATGCAGCCAAAAGTAGAAGAAGAAAGAAGCAGAAAGAAGCAGCCAGGTGGCCAGGCCAGGTGCGTGGGGTGAGTGGAGCAAGTTCCCCTCGCCCTTCCCCACAATCCCCTCACTACCTCGTATTGTTTACAATGCAAGCAACGCAAGCCTTGTGTTCACACAGGCCATGTGGGCAGCGCAGTTTTGTGTTCCCGTGCAGCCTGGTTTAATTGCTTTGTGGGAGTGCTTTGTGGGTGACACTTCGCTGCGGAACACCAAAATTTTCTTGCAGACCACCAGTGGTCCTCGGCCCACTGGTTAGTGACCACTGCTCTAGGCCAACCTCCTGCTCAAGCAGGAAACCCTATACCATTTCAGATAAATGGTTGCCCAATCTCTTCTTTAAAACCTTCAGCGTTGGAGCACCCACAACTTCTAGAGGAAGGTCTTTCCACCAATTAATTTCTGTCATAAATTTCTCCTTGGTTCTCGGTTGCTTCTCTCCTTGATTAGTTTCCACCCATTGCTTCTTGTCCTGCCCTCAGGTGCTTTGGAGAATAGCTTTCTCTTCTTTGGGGCAGCCTCTGAGATATTGAAACACTGCTATCATGTCACCCCTAGTCCTTCATTAGACTAGACATACACAATTCTTGCAACCATTCTTTCTATCTTTTAGTCTCGAGTCCCCTAATCATCTTTGTTGCTCTAAAAACCATTTTTTCCCAGAATATGTTGCTTGGATGGCTTCCTTTGGAAATATGATCCTGTTTACTTCTCTTTTGTTACAGCCATGGGGTTGAAAACTCCATTTGTACAGGCTTTGGGGTTAAAACTTTGAGTCCTTTGATACTTTAGTGCCTTGGTATTAAGAAGGTCAGGAGAAGGAAGGAAGGAAGGAAGGAAGGAAGGAAGGAAGGAAGGAAGGAAGGAAGGAAGGAAGATAGTGAAGAAGCAAAGGTATAAAATAGGTTTGGGTTCTATTATCTAGGAAGGAAGGAAAGAAGGAAGGAAATAAATAAATAAAAAAGATGACAAAAAGCAAAGGTATAAAAGGTTTGGGCTATTGGGAGAAAAAAAGGGAAGAAAGAAAGGAAAGAAAGAAAAAAAGAAAAGAAAGAAAGAAAGAAAGAAAGAAAGAAAGAAAGAAAGAAAGAAAGAAAGAAAGAAAGAAAGAAAGAAAGAAGATGGTGAAGAAGTAAAGGTACAAAAGATTTGGGTTCTTGGAAAGGAAAGAAGGAGGAAAGAAAGAAAGACAGAAAGAAAGAAAAGAATGAAGATGGCGAAGATGGAAAGGTATAAAAGGTTTGGGTTCTTTGTAAGAAAGGAAGAAGTAAAGAAGGAAGGAAGGAAGGAAGGAAGAAGAAAGAAGGGCAGTCCCTAAAACAGCAAAGAAGAGAAAATCCTTAGGCAAGAATGAAAATTAAGATAGAATTATGAAGGATTTCTAAGATTGCAGAGATCAAATTTGTTTAAATAAATGCATGTGCTAAGTTTACAAGAACTCTATCTCCCCACTCAAGAACCAAGAGGCATTTTCCACCCCAAGTCTCTTTGAATGCCCTGCTCTGTAGCTTATGCACTCGTTTGCTCTGGATTAGCAAATTTCAGGAATTTAGAGTTATACTCTTGGATCCCATTCAAATCAGCACCATGGACCAATTCACAGGGTGCTCCCATTTCAAAAACTTCACAGCTCATCAAAGAAGGGAACAGACTCTGAAGATTGTGCAGTTCTGCCTCCTGTTATGGGTGTGCGTCTCATTTATCAACAATGACAGGTTTGAAGAGCTAGGTTAAACCACAGCTTGGAGAATTTCTATGACATAGGTTTATTTACATAAATACACAATAAGGGCATGTGTTGCAGGTGTGACTCTACTCACTAGGGGGACAATTAAGCAATTGAAATTACCACAGGGAGCAAATACATTGCTCCTTCAAACCAAATTCAGCACATCCAATCTTGGTCACCCCTGGTTAGCAATAGCAATAGCATTTAGAATTACCTTCTGCCCCATGGGTGCTTTACAGCACTCTCTGGGCAGTTTACAATGTTTTGCATATCGCCCTCAACAATCTGGCTCCTCATTTTATTGACCTCAGAAGGGCAGAAAGCTGAGTCAATCCTGAGCCCTATCAGGATCAAACTCAAGGCTGTGGGCAGAGTTTGCCTGCAATATTGCATTCTAACCACCAAAGCCACTCAGGGTTAGCAGGAAGAGAGAAAGTTGGATCATATCTACTCTATATGTAATACCTGACAATGGAATGGAATGGAATGGAATGGAATAGCATAGCATAGCATAGCATAGCATAGCATAGCATAGCATAGCATAGCATAGCATAGCATAGCATAGAACTTTTAGCGACAAAAGTTCTGGTCCCAATTGCAGTCATAAGTCGGTTGATTCAGCCTTCCATCCTTCCTTACCTCATTGGTAAAATGAGGACCCAGATCACTGGGGGGCGATATACTGACTTTTGTAAACTGCTTAGAGAAGGCTGTAAAGTACCATGAAGCGGTATATAAGTTTAATTGCTATTACCTGTATCTCCTGCAAGGGCTGGTTTCAAATGCAGAGACCTTTATGACTATGTGATAGAAAAAGAAAGTGGCTAGGGCAACCTTATTTTTTTTTTCTAACCAGATGCAACTGCGGCATTTGGCAAGGTTTGAGCCTCAATCAATTAAAAGGGTTTGTGTGTTTGGTTCCTGCTTCAGCCAGTGCTGGCAAGTTCTTTCAATCTGGGGAGAGTCCCCCTCTTTGGCCCAGTGAGGTGGTGCTTGTTCCTTCACACCACATGACACCTGCCATTTTCTTTCCAGGACCTTGCTGCCTGCTTAATGTTGCAAGAAGACAGCCTCAGTCAGCTCGGGTGGGGCTAGAGTTTCGATGGTTATGGAGTGGCTGGCACGTGGTTCTGAGCTCGCCTGTGTGCAATAGCCAGGAAGGGGAGGAGACATCCAGTCCATGGTGAGGCATTGCTCCATAGGTTTATAAGCTGGAAGGAGGCCCATCAACCAAGAACATGCTTCCATCCCTACCTTAGGATCAGACCGTGCCTATTTGGGAAAGGCCATTTGGGATTGGCGAGACAGTCAAGGTGGTGTCTTCAGAGAAAGCAGAAGAGTGGATTGGAGATGCACTGCTGGTTGACCCGTAATCCAGGTGTTGTTTGAGGCTGTAAAAAAGGGAGAAGGATCTTCAAAGGTAGTTTCTTCCTGACTGTACCTAATGACGTTCTTCTTGCTTTCGATGCTTTTCTTATCACATCTGATGAAGTCCTGCCGGGCAAAGCTCTAATTGTTGTCTCTTTGTAGTAATGAAATGTGTGGTTGTATTTTGTATTTTAAGGGGATGGGTGATCAGCAGCAAAGGAGACTGCTACAGCTTCTCCTAATTCTTCTAACTTCCTCAGCCAAGGAAAGCTTTCCTCTGCTAAGTAATGATCCTGTCCTGAAGCTGTTGGAGATACAGTAACCCTGGTTTAAAATCCTGTTAATCCCAAATTCTGAGACTCTTTGTGTGCTTGAGTGGTCCCTGAATCCCCTCACTTTTTCTTCTGTGACCCCTTCTTTTTTTTTCTTTAGATTTTGTGGGGCTATCCAATCCGCCCTGCAAAACCCTAGTTGATCACCAGATGGCAGCAAAGAGCAATATAAAAAATACTCTACTACCCTCAAGTGCTGAACCTGATATTTACACTCCATGCAGCCTAGCTCCATGTTTTTGCTCTGTAAAATGTGGAGATCATTTCAATCAGCATGATTAGTTTAAGAGTAATTGGGTTAATCAATCATTTCATACTTATTATATGTAGTTCAACGCCTCACATACTAATCTTCATTTCCATGTTTATCTTAATTTTTCATTGTTTATTTTATTGTTCTATTATTTTACTTCTGTTCCAGTTTACCCTCTTTTCTTTTCTTTGTTTTTTATTGTTGTAAACTGTCTAAAATAGCCCCACAGCAAGAAGGTGACAAATAAAATTTAAAAAATAAGTTTATGCTGGGACAAAAAAGCCAAGTGTGGGTACTTACGAACCTATAGAACTCTGGAATCATGGCTTCAAAGGGATAAGTAACTTTCTCATAGTTTTTAAAAATAAGAAAAACTGTTGCTTCTTGGAGAGGAGAAGAGAGTGAACAGGTGGCCAGTTTGTCAGGCTATTGGTGGTTTATCTCAGTTTTTCTCAAACTTGGAAATTCGAAGATGTGTAGATTTCAACTCATGCGGGTTGGGGAATTCTGCAGTTGCAGGACACTCTTTTCAAAATTGCCAACCTGGTTTACCTTTCCCCCCCCCCGCCCCCCGCCCTCCCCCAGAAGTACAATTCTTTATTTTTCTCAGGGCATCAATAGGTATTAAGTCTAGAGAACAAATTGTACTTTTGGCATCAGCTCCAGAAGCTATTAAAAAAAATCTTTGGGCAACCCTGATCCTGATCAATAATACTTCTTGAGACATAAATCATACAGATGCCTATTTAGCAATAGAAAAAAATGATAGCAAATGATGCATTGAAGTGTTATCACCAGCTGCTTCAACTTGTGTTGAAGATTATATAACAAGGAAGTGATTTTGATTCCAGGTCACTTTTGTTACTGCCTTCTCTTTCACAACAGCATTTTTTATCAACATGCCCTGACCTAAAAGCATCAATCACCTTCTTTGTAACTAAGCCTTTCTTAAAATCCTGGAAAGTTGAGAAGGGTTTCCAACTCAGACGTGGCCCTATTGGAGAAACATTTCTCATGCTAGGACATTTCTTCAGCTTTTTTTTCAACAAGGGTTCCCAGATCATCCTTTAATCATTTGTTCCATGCTGAACTTTGAGGTAAAACGTTTCTCAATCACAGGAACTATAAGGATTCTGGGAGTTGAAATCTACACATTGTAAAATTGCTGAAGTTGAGAAACACCATTCTAATGAATTCAGGATGGTTCCTTAAACACGAGACCTTTTTCTGAGGCAGGAGGTGGTGACCAGCTGTACTGTATTACCTGGAACAGGCCACTTTGATGTCATCATAATTTGTTCTAGAGCCATGGAGATTTCAATCAGTAATTTCATGGATAGCTTTGAACCAGGGGTGAGTTTCAAAACATTTAGCAACCAGTTCTCTGCCTGGTTGCTGCGTGGGCGTGGCCATAGTGGGTGTGGCCTAGCTGGTCTCCTGCACCATGGCAGGGGGCTTTTTTTGCCCTCCCCAAGTTCCGGAGGCTTTCTCAAGCCTCCAGGAGGGTGAAAACGGCTTCCCTGGGCTCCAGAGGCCCTCTGGAGGCTGGAAACAGGCCCGTTTCCAGCCTCCCGGAGCCTCCAGGAGGCCTGTTTTTCACCCCCCCTGAGCCTCCGCAAGGGCCTTGTACTTACTTAGGATCCAAAACGGCCATGTTGGGACTCTTGGGAGGGGAGGGGAAGGGCCAGCCAGGGGTGGGATTTGCCAGTTCACTGAACTGTCCATAAAATTAACTATCAATTTGCCCAGACCAGAGAGAGCTGGTATCATCCCACCCCTGCTTTGAACCTGTCCTTATTTATTGGCATAACTTAAGTTTACCTGGCTGATGCTTTGAGTTCCTAAGCAAAGGTGGAAAACGAATGTAATAAGTGGATATGTTTAAATTGGGCTTGGATTTGGGTACTTCTTCAAAGAAATGAGGTTTTTAAGTCACATCTTTGGATCCTTTTCCATTGAAAGACTTTAAAAAGCGGGTGAAATCTGAGTGATTTTAATCTTAGTTTCCACATCACATGAGTTTGTTTAACCAGAACCCAACGGCATTGGCTAGTTTTGTACAATGAAATAACTTATAAACTATGGTGCTGAAAGGCACCCTAGATAGGTTCCATGAAGATACCTACCTTATGGAAAAAGGTTCCTACCCATCTTGATGTTTGGATGGTCCTAACACTGTGGTCCTTTAGAACAGGGGTCTCCAACCTTGGCAACTTTAAGACTTGTGGACTTCAACTCCCAGAGTTGGCTGAGGAACTTTGCGAGCTGAAGTCCACAAGTCTTAAGTTGCCAAGGTTGGAGACCCCTGCTTTAGAAAGCCTTTAATTTGATTATTCTCCCTGGGCACTGAGGCCAGAATGAGTAAAGTTCCCATTGAGAGAAAGTATGAATATGAGACAGGTCACTTCTTATTGATTACTGATTATTATTGACTTTTTGTTGTCTCGGCTTGTTTTCTGTTATAAGCTGCCCAGAGTTCCTTTGCTCATGTTGAGGTGGCCACATAAATTCTCCAAACAATTAAGCATGCTAAGCTAACCTCTGACACTTTGTGATTTCACAGTCTGGAAGAAGATTTAAACACTTAGCGGTACACCTTGTAAAATTTCATTTAATATAATGAATGATAGTTATCTGCATAAAAGTTTGCATTAATAAAACAACACTCCTTAAGGCAGTGTTCTCAACCTTGGCAACTTTAAGATTGTGGACTTCCAGAATTCCCCAGCCAGAAGATATGAGAACTTTGAGTGCCAGAATTCTGGGAGTTGAAATCCACACATCTCAAAATTTCCAAAATTGCTTTAAAGAATAGTCAGACTACTGTCACCTGGTAGAAGCCATGATGGCTTTGAAATGAGGTTGCACAACAATAATAGTGTGACGGTGTTATTGCAGATAATTGTGATTCTGAACATAAAATGGGAATTTCCAAAATTAACTTCAGATCATATTCCTGTTCCCCATCAGGTTTCTTGGGGAATAAATATTTCTTAGCGCATAGATGACACAAATGTCATGTGACATACCCACGTCAGATGTTGTGGAAGAATCAAAGTTTTCCTGATATGGTCTCTGCATCTGTTTCCTGTTCATTTTGAAATATTTCTGTGAAATAAAATCAACAGTGTTTTGTCATATCTTGAGGCTTTGCCTCAGGACAGTCACTAGTGCTCCCTTGACTCAAAAATAACCTTAATTTTTCCAGAATTGCAGGACAAAATCCTAGAAGGGTACCTGGACTAACTGTGATACTTTAATAGTACAAAACCATTAAATTTATAAGAGAACTAGAGAGGGAAATAAGTAGAAAGTTAGTTTGGTGGAGTGGTTAAGGTGCTGGCCTACAAATCAGAAGACTGTGAGTTCTAGGCTTGCCTTAAACATGAAAAGCGGCTGAAAAATGGTATAATTGGATTGAGCAGAGATAGATTGTTGGATAGATAAATGGATTGTAAATAAAAAGGGATAAGCACTAGATAAGTTAATGATTTATATCCGCACAAATTCTATATATTTGTAAATAATGTACAAAATATTAGTATAAGATGAATGTCACAAACTGTTGATGTTATAAGATTTATATTTCTGTTGTTTGTCTTTTTAAAATTATAAAAGATTAATAAAGTTTCTTTAAAAAAAACATGAAAAGCAGCTGGATAAATTTGGGCCAATCACTAGGAGACTGTGAGTTCTAGTCCAGCCTCAGGCATGAAAGCCAGCTGGGTGAGCCAGTCACTGTCTCTCAGCCCAGCCCACCTCACAGGGTTGTTGTTGGAAGAGGAAGGAGTATTAGATATGTTTGCCACCTTGAGTTATTTATAAAGTAATAAAAGGCAGGATAAAAATGATAAATAAACAACAAACAAATAGCCCCATTCAGAGAAGTCTATTGTATGGATGAAAATATTTCTGTTAATCCATTAATTTAACCAATTAATCAACACGGTGTAACACAGGACTACCTTTTCTCAGTTGCAAAACTCTAGATGCTCACTAGATTGTAACAAAAAGTTAGTTTTCAGAATCTCATCTAATTTTTGCAATCTGTATATGTAGTCCTTACTCAATACCTCCCTTTTTGCAACCCTGTAGTCCCTTTTCGGGGTAGAGTTGAGGCGACTGGATGGAGCCGTGCATTTACTGGCCAGATGTCCTTCCTGATGCCTATATGAAGTTCGCAGATTTTTTTTCCAGAAGTCCTTATAAATTCTAATACACAGTTCTGTCAATTAGCTCTTTTTCTGTCTAGATAGAAGATTGAATGCTGTAGATGTTTACACCCTCTTCAGTAAAGTCAGTGGGATGTGCCCCAAGATAGATCCCACAAGATCTCTGTCTGTTGTCATTTGTCATTAGAAGGTCCCTGCGCCAGTTTGCATAGACTTTGCTGCTCTTAATCCAACAGTCAGATAGTTGCCTAAACAAGGAGCATGCAGAGAGGACCTCAAAATAATCTATGAAGCCAGAAATAGGAAATTGCAAGACACTTCTGGTTTTCTGAGGAAAGAGTCAAAATGCTTCCATTTTTGTTCTAGCAATCCAGGAATGGGATCAGCATGGATATCTCTGTTTGGAAGGTGTGCAAGTTTATTCTTAATTTATATATTTCCATGTACCTACCTTCTTACAATTCCTCCTCATCCTCCTCTTCCTCCTCTTCCTCTTCCTCCTCTAACCAACGTGTCCCCTGGGGTAAAAAAAACTTTGTCCCACTTCCACTGCACATGATGCAAGATATACCCAACAAAATTATGGGTTGCTCAGAAAGCAACTTCTTATTGAACCTGCAACAACGAAAAGAGCAAAGGCACTGATTTTCCTCCGCTCCCACCACCACCCCACAGCAGTTGTGGTTGGTATAATTGACAATTGCCTTCTGTACTTCTGGATTTGTACATGTTGAATTTGGCGGTTCAGAGACCTGTGCGAAGCAAAGTAAACTGGGTTTGGTCTGCAAAGCACAATTCAGTTCCCGGTAGACTAGTGTGTGACACAAACTTAGCCAGAGTTTGTGGCATTGTAAAGACCTTCATTTATAATGGTCACAGTCTCACAGAGGACCTATAAACAAAAACAAAAGAAAGAAGTAGATCAGATAGGGAGAATTGCTAAAGATTATACGGGCCATTAACACCTCAGAGCGTGGGTGTGAGCGAGACATTCTTTTGCTGTTGGGTAATGCACATATGCAAAGTGATAAGAATCCCCCCCCCTCTGTTTAATTTAGAAAAAGAAATGTTGTACCCTCTAATAAATTCTAACTCCTCCATGTTGCCTGATCAAAAAAAATGCTTTTGCACATGACCACAACTTTCAGTTCAACGGCAGATGGACCTGCACTCCTGAAATATATCTCCACTGAACTTTAAAAAAACCAAAAATAAAAAACAGTGTGATGTTTGGGGTCAGAATTACAAGAATTGGAAAGGTCCTTGGAGGTTTTATCTAGTGCAACCCCTTGCATAAGCAAGAGACCCTATACCATTTCAGACAAATGGCTGTCTGATCTCTTCTTAAAAACCTCAGGTGGTGGAGCATGGGCTAGCTGGGGAATTCTGAGCATTGAAGTCCATGCATCTTAAAGTTACCCAGTTGAGAAGCACTGGACTAGAACTCCTCCAAAGTGTCTTTCAACTCTGTTAACCCCAAATCTCCTTGCCTTGGGAAGCATCTCCAAAACATGATCACCTGCCTTCCATTTGAACACATCCATATGACCACTCTGGATCATTGGTTCAATTGCTGAAATGAGTTGAATTTATTTATTTTTTGAGAGGGGCAATTGTAACTTCCAAACCCTGCATTCTGAAACAGGATAGAACAGAACTGAAGCACTTTCTGTAAGCCATTGTCCAAATAGCTGAAGAATGCTCCCATATCCCTTCTCACTTTTCACCTTTTTCAATTCAATTTAGAGCTGGAAGGAACCTGGGAGGTCTTCTAGTCCAACCCCCTGCTCAAGCAGGAGACCTTATACCAGTGTTGGCAAACCTTTTCGGCACTGAGTGCCAAAACGGGAGTGCATGTGGGACCAGCAGAAATCAGACGATCAGCTCCCCAGCACACACGCACTAGAGCGCTGGAAACTAAAGAGCAGTACCCTGGCATGCATGCGCATACCAGGAAGCTGAGGTTGCGGTTTCCGGCATATGCATGCGGGCCAGCCAACTGGTCTTCCAGTTTCTGGTGTGCATGCACACACGAAGACCAGTTGCACTGGAAACTGGAAGCTCAGTTTCCTGGCATGCACATGCGCACTGGCGAGCTGCTCTTCTGGTTGCCAACATTCCTGCATGCACAAAGACCAGCTTGCTAATGTACATGCATGTGCCGGAACCTGGAAGAGCAATAGGCAATGGCTGCCATGCCCAGAGAGATAGCTCTGTGTGCCACTTCCAGCATGCGTGCCACAGGTTTGCCATCATGGCCCTATACCATTTCAGAAAGTGGCTGTCCAGCCACTTCTTAAAAGTCTCCAGTGATGAAGCACCCACAGCTTCTGAAGACAAGCTGTTCCACTGGTTAATTGTCCTCACTGTGAGGAAGTTTCTCCTTAATTCCACTTTGCTTCTCTCCTTGATTAGTTTCCATTCATTGTTTCTTGTCTTCCCCTCTGGTGCTTTGCTAAATAAGCTAACTCTCTCCTCTTTGTGGCAACTTCTCAAATACTGAAATGGTGCCATCGTGTCACCTAGTTCGTATTTTCTCTAAATTAGCCATACCCAAATCCTGCAAACATTCTTTTTAGTCTCCAGCCTTTAATTGTCTTAGTTACACTTCTCTGCACTTTTCCCAAAGTCTCAACATCTTCTTTGTAATGGATGTAGTACTCCAGTTGTGATCTTTTTGAAACCAAACATTCTCAGTTTGTTTAAAGTTATTCACAGAATATAGTTTCCAATCCTCAGATTGTTGCTTTTTGCCATATCTGTTGCAATTTATATCAATCTTTCTTAAAATGGTATTCCCAAGATTAAATGCAATACTCAAGGAAGGATTCTAGTGTATGAGAAAAAGTTTAATTGTGACTTCCCATGATTGGGAAACAATACTCGTGTTATGGAAATGCATCTGACTTTTTTTGTAGCTATTTGACATCACTGACTCATATTCCACTAGTAATCAATTTTTAGTTCAGGTTGTTTTAAATAGTTGTTAATCAGCAACAGCAAAGTGACATTACCCCACAGTGATATTAATTGTAGTACAATTGTATATCTAACGTATTATTGACTTACCATGGAAGTGTATGTGTGTATATATACAATATATTACAATTAAATTTGAGTGTTTTGATATGGAGATCCTTTGGCTGAGATCATTCTAGGTCATAAATACGGTTGTTTGGTTTTGGCTTTATTTTGGCATGCAAATACAGGTGTTATGATTTGCAAATCACAGTGTACCTCGCTACATGTTGTGTAAAGTTAACCTATAGCAAACAATGACTTAGCAAAACATTTCTTTAGGGAATGGTTTTTCGAGAAAGGAAAGGTATGTATGCAATTCTATGGTGTCTTATTTCACCAAGACTCTCTATCTTCATTTCATTCTGCATTTTTTTTCCTTGTATGAATAGAGCCAGTTTGAGTAGTGATTAAGATATGAGAAGCCAGCAAATTGTGAGTTCAAGTCCCGCCTCAGCCATGAAAGCCAGCTGGATGACTTTGGATCAATCACTCTCTTTCAGCCCAACCCACCTCATAGGATTGTTGTGAGGAACATAGGTAGAAGAAGGTGTGTTGTACATGTTTGCCATCTTGACTTGAGAGATCTAGTTTGGTATAATGGTTAAGGAACCAGGCTAAAGAGCAGGAGACTGTGAGTTCAAGTCCTATCTTAGCCATGAAAGCCAGCTGGGTAATTTTGGGACAACCACTTTCTCTCAATTCAATCCACCTCACAGGGTAGTTATTGTGGGGGAGAAAAGGAAGAAGGTGTGTTGGATATGTTCATCTTCTTGAGGTATTTGCAAAAATAATAAAGGTGGGAAAAACACAAATAATTTAAAAAAATAAATAAAAAATGAATAGTCAATTTCCCATTTCTGAATCTATATTGAACATTCACTTGGCTTCGTTTAGGTTTGTTATTGTATTTCCAAGGTGGAGGAATAATATATTTGTTGGAAAGCTCATTAGAATTGGTGAATTATACCAGATGAATCTTCATTAGGTTTTTCCTTTGTACTATGATATACCAACTCAGCTATCTTGCCAAAAAGACATTAGTGGTGTTGCTCAAGAAAGGGAAATTTTAAGAAAATGATTTCCAAGCACCCCACCCCACCGCACCTCACCCCACCCACTTTAGGGCAATCCCCTTATTGCCAGGAGATATATCAAAAAGAGCAAGGCATGGAATGGCATGAAAGACTTCCTTTCAGAGATTGATTTAATTCTGTTCTCTGTGAACTTCAGAAGAGATATGCAAAAAGATAAAACACCCTCTTCAGTCCTGGTGTAAAAAGATAAAGAGTTTCCTAATCACCCAAAACATAAATAAATAAAAAAGAAATAATCACACCTGCCGACAGGGTATTCAGAAATAATGGCATGGGGGGTGGTAGAGAAGGAGAAGGACCTGCCTTGGCTAAGGGTTTCAGCAGTGCCTTGTCTAAATCAAAATCAGAATCAGCATAAAGCTGGCCCCTGCTCAGCAGGAGATCCTATACCATTTCAGACAAGTTAACGTCCAGCTTTTCTTTAAAATCTTCATTATTGTTTTGAAGGCAAGCTGTTCTACTGGTTAATTGTCCTCCCTCTTAGGAAGTTTCTCCTTAATTCCAGGTTGTTTCTCTCTTTGGTTAGTTTCCACCTTTTACGCAAAATGTAAAATCACCGAACCAGTAGTTACACCAGTTGGATCCCACCCGTTGCCAATTGCTTTCTCCTCTCCTGCTTGAAACTGGAGCCTTTGGTAAAGGAACAATCAAACAGGTGTTTTGTCTTGCTTTCATGCAAAGTTTAATTTGAATATTTTTTCCATATTGTTGTTAAAGGTGTGGTAATTAAAAGAGCAGTTGGAATATTTACTTAGTTATTTCAATTGCTTTATTTAGAGTTTGGGTTACTGGTTATTTGGCAAAGCAATCTCAGTCACACAATACGGTGGAGCGCTTAAGACTTTTGGATAAGACACCAGGTTCAACTCCATATTCATCCAAGAAGATCCATAGGTAACATTGAAATAGGTTATTGGACTTGTTCATTCATCACATTAAGACAGACTAAATCTGATTTTGGCAAACTATACTGTGTAGATTTAATTATTATAATATGGATGTCATAATTTATAACAGAATAACAGAAGAGACTGCTCAGGCAAGAGACTTATATCATTTCAGACAAATGGCTGTCCAGTCTCTTTTAAAAAGCTGCCCATTATGGTTCTGCAATCCTTATTACCTGCTGAGTAAACCATGCAGGTTGGGGAATTCTTGGAGTTGAAGTCAACCCATTTTAAAGTTACTGAGGTTGAGAAATTCTGGTTTAGTCTATCACAGCTACTTATAATGACATCTTCTAAGTGGATTTCACTGTGGGAAAAGGGACTCTTTTTAACAGATTAACAAGGTTGGAAGGAACCTTGTAGGCCATCTAATCCAACCCTCTACCCAAGCAGGAGACCCTACACCATTTCTGACAGAGGGCAGTCCAATCTCTTCTTGAAAGCTTCCAGTGATGAAGTTCCCACAACTTCCGAAGGCAACTTCTGTTCCATTGGTGGATTGCTCTCACTGTCAGAAAATTTCTCCTTATTTCCAGGTTGAATCTCTCCTTGATCAGCTTCCATCTGTTATTCCTTATCTAGTCTTTGGGTGCCTTGGAAAATAGCTTGACCACCCTCCCCTCTCCATGGCAACTCTTCATATATTGGAAGACTGCTGTCATGTCTCCCCTGGTCCTTCACTTCACTAGACAAGCCATGCCCAGTTCCTGCAATTATTCATTGTATGTTTCAGCCTCCAGTCCCCTAATCATCTTGGTTGGTCTCCTCTGCACTCTTTCTCTGCACTTTTGTTCCAGGTCTGTGCATCCAACTGGCATGTCCAGGAACTTTCAAGGAAAAATACTAACAAATCTTTGGAATTTCTTTAGTTGGGACTTTGTCCTGCCCTCCCCAAAACCTTGATGCTCATTTAATTGAGCTAGCCAAAAATACTCAGGACATTTTGCTTTCCAGGAATTGTCACCTTAAATTGGAATAAGCCAAACAAATGAATGTAAAATGGCTAAAAATCATGTATTTTATCAACTTCATTGAAGAGCAGGAAAGGGAGAGGAATTGAGGTGTTGACAATTAGAATTTGAATTCTTTTATTGGCCAAGTGTGATTGGACATATAAGGAATTTGTCTTGGTGCAAATACTCTCAGTGTACATAAAAGAAAACATACATTCGTCAAGAGTCAAGAATCATCAGGTACAACACTTAGGGTTGGGTACAATAAGCAATCAAATCATGCTAGGAAACAGTCAATATAAATCGTAAGGATACAAGCGACAAAGTTACAGTCATACAGTCACAAGTGGGAGGGGATGGGTGATAAGAAGTGATGAGTAGATTAATAGTAATAGTAGTGCAGACTTTATAAATAGTTGGACAGTGTTGAGAGAATTATTTGTTTAACAGAGTGATGGCGTTTGGGAAAAATCTGTCCTTGTGTCTAGTTGTTCTGGTGTGCAGTGCTCTATAGCGTCATTTTGAGGGATGGAGTTGAAACAGTTTATGTCCAGGATGTGAGGGGTTTGTAAATATTTTCACGGCCCTCTTTTTGACTTGTCCTCAATTGAAGGCAGGTTGGTATTGTTTTTTCTGCAGTCCTAATTATGGATGACAATGAAGCAAATAGCACAAGTCTTTCATAGGTATAGAGGCAGAAGACTCCATATTCCCACAAGTGAAGAATGGATGATGCAGTTCATGGAGTAGCAGAGATGATGACACTCACTATTTTGATTAAAGAAAAGACTTTGCCTAGCTGTGTTTCTGCTTGGAAACCAATTTTGAACTGTTTGCTTGAAGGTGAAAGAAATGAAACTTTTAACTCTGAGATTGGAGGGTTAGAACTGTTTACGATTGTAGGAATATTGTGTGCTAAAGTTCATTTTAGAGCAAAACAAATATTTTATTCTTGCATCTGTACAAAAAAAATTTGGAAGTTACTCTTTTCTACACTTTTCTTCTTGAATTCCCAATTTTGGCTTCTTGATACCCTCCTTTTATTTATTTTTATTTTTTATATTTCCTTGCATTTTATCTTCTTTTGAAACTTAAAAAGTTTTTTGGGAAAAGGAACTAACTAGTAAATCCTTATCTTGGGCACACCCTGAACTTACATGAGGCTATTATGATGCTAATGGTTATGTATTCTGAATCTCTATACCCAGAGCTCAGGATGCTAGAACAGATAAGGAGAGAAGAAACTCTCAACTAAGACAATTGTCTCTTCCATGGATAAGAGATGCTTTTCACCTTTCTTTAAAGGTATTAATAGCTGAAAACAATATAGCCACACATACCCCTTTAATTTTATCTACCTAAGAATCCTCTGAGGGAAGAGGGCTGAAAGGTTGTCTGGTTTGCATATTTGCTAAGTCAAGGTTTGGTAATAATTACATGGGGGAGAGGGGGTTTAAATCATATTGTCCCAGTTGGCATAATCTTCTAAGCTAAGTCCCACTCAATCCTATCATGATTTAGCATGATTTGCAAAGCCAGTCATAAATCAGCTTTGTAAGTCAATTCTGGGAGTTGAAGCCCACCCTTTTAAAGATCTAAGAAGATTTTCGGTAATCCAGGTCATAGTTGCCTCAAAACAGCGCTTTTTTTTTCAAAGCCAACTGGACTGTTCTCTTTAAAAAAAAAAAAACTCAGTCCAGTTGCCTTTTGAGAAAAAGTTGTTGGAAGTTAAGAAACAGCCTAAATCTTCAAGAACTTGTTTGCTCGGTTTTAAAAAAAACCAGGCCTCTGGTTATCACAAGTGCTAGCAGAAAAATCCAGAGTTTTTATTATGGAGCAGGTAAAAAAAGTTTTGCCACGAACCTTCTTGCTTCTAAGTTTCACGAATGAAGGCGAATATACATATCCCAGGGTAATGTTGCCGGATCCAATCTGCGTCAGTCACTAGAACTGGAGGTTTTGTCTTCCTTCCGGGCTTTCGGTACTTGTGCTGAATCCCATCCCTCAGGGAACTTTTCTCTGGCAGACTGTGTGCTTTGGGCTATTCTATGTGTGGTATTTATATAGTGCCTGTTGTGTGTGGCCTTTAAGTTTGAGTTCACCATCTTGCTTTCTGCAGTGAGTGAAAAGTAAACCTTCTCTCTCTCCACATTACAGGTAGTCCTCAACTTACGAGTATTCATTTAGTGACCATTGAACCACGGCACTGAAAAGTGTGACTTAGGACTGTTTTTCCACAACCACCACCTTTATAGCATCCCCATGATCACATGATCAAAATTCAGGAGCTTGGCCACTGGTTCATATTTATGACCGTTGCTGTGTCCCAAAGTCATGGGATCCCCCTTTTGCGACCTTCTCACAAGCAGAGTCAAGGGGGAAGCCAGATTCAATTAACAACTGGGTTCCTCACTTATCCAACGCAGAGATTCATTTAGCAACTCTGTGGCAAGAAAGGTCATAAAATGGAGCAAAATTTACTTAACGAATATTTCCGTTAACACTAGCTCTATATGTTCATTTTTTATAAGTGTTGTGTTATTACATTTATCAATTGGGAAGACTTGGAAAGCAGTGTGGTTTTAAGGATTTACTGTCCCACCTGAGCTGCCTCTATATCCAGCTGTGGTTTGTGTACAATGAGTTGAGAAACACTTTTGTAAGATCAGGGCAAACACGTCTGTTCATGTTGATGTGCAATCCACTTTAGTTTCCTGAATTAACTTCAAAGTCTCTGTTCCACCGTGCGCTCTGTTTTATTTATTTATTTATTTGTGAGGGTTTTTTTGAAAGAATGCCTTATTTGGGGTCAGTCTGTCTCTCTTTTTAATAATATTTCAGCTCATTCAGATCTTCTCCACCATCTAGATTGTCCTTTTTGGATCCAAAGCTGGAATATAAATCAATTAAGCAAAACCCTAGCCTCATTCTTTTCTCTACCGCATGCCTTAATGGGTAGTTCAAGTCCCTGGACTCGCAAGGCTGAGAAGCATGGCTTAACCTGAAGCACAATATTAAAAAAAAGATGTTGAGACTCCAGAAAGAGTGCAGAGAGGAGCAACAAAGATGATTATGGGCTGAAGGCTAAAGCATACGAAGAATAGTTGCAGGAATTGGGTATGTCTAATCTAGTGAAAAGAACTAGAGGCTACACGATAGAAGAAGTGTTCTAATATTGGGGGGCTGCCACAAAGAAGAAGAAGAGATCAACCTATTTTCCAAAGCATCAGAAGGGAAGACAAGAAGCAGTGTCTGGAAACGAATTAAGGAGAGGAGGGATTTATAAATTTCCTAACAGTGAGGACAATTAACCAGTGGAACAGCTTGCCTTCAGAAATTGTGGGTGCTCCATCAGTGGACGCTTTTAAAAAGAGACTGGGCAGCCATTTGTCTGAAATGTTATAGGATCTCCTGCTTGAGTAGTGGATTGGACTAGAAGACCTCTAAGATCCCTTCCAACTCTGTCATTCGGTTAAGCTTGCCTGCAAGACTCAGTCTGAAGTCTGAATTCTTGGATCCTGCTGCTTTTTGCCCCGATTCCCACCCCTTGCACACGGGCCAGCCACACACCCAGCCAGACAGATCCCTGAGGCTCCAGCCTTCCTCCAGCCTTCCATTGTCTTTCTAAGTTTCCATTGCCTTGTACAAATGGGCTAGTGGAAAGAACGCTGCAGGGGCAGGAGATAAGGCGAGCAAACAGGGCGCTTAACTTCTTATGTTATGTGCAAGAAAGGGGGAGGATGTTCTTTCAATTCCACCCCTAACCTTCCCCCCACTGCCTCCCCCCCCCCATCTTTCCTTCTTGCATTTGGAAAGTTTGTCTATTTGGAGAGGGGGGGGTGGAGGTGTGGATGATGGATAGGAGGGATCAAGGCAGCCAGGAGCTGTTGGGTCCAGTTTAGAAGAGCTGGGCCTGCGTTTATCAGGAGCCTTTATAAGTCAGGAGAGATAGCAGGTCAACCTGTTGCTGGTGAGAGATAAGATATCAAGGACTGGTGTGGAGACGCTGAAGGAGCAGGTACAGAATCACTTGAGCCTCCATCTCATCTCCTGGTTTCTGGGACTTCTTTCTGCTCTCATTCCTAGTTCTTGGGTCTTTGCAGTTGGGCTGTTCTTCACCTGCTCCCTGCTGTCTCGTGCTTTCTGCCTTTATTCCTCTCGATCCTCTGTTTTAAGCAATCCAGTGCAGCATCTATCCTAGGCTGGAGAACTTCTTTCCATTTTGACTTTGAGGAGTGAAGGCCAAATCGGAGGGAAACAGAATTGTAAACCTTTCAGGCATCTATTTTCAGGGCAGTTCTTGGAGATATTCGAATACAAAAATGTGAGAGAACAGATTTTTACTGTCTCTCTCTCTCTGTGTCTCACTCACTCATAGTATATATAATTAATTTGGTTTTTTGGCCATCCCTAAGGAAAATAATTCTTGTTGCAATTCCTGTATCTTTTGGAAGGAAAAATAAATACTGCTGAATGAAAAACCAAGGTTGGTATAATATGTGAAATATATTAAAATATATTTTATAAATATATTTTATAAATATAGTTAATTAGTTTTAATTTTATATTTAATACATATATTTAATTATTAGGAAAATGTATTGCCCCCATAAATGAGAGTTTTGAGTCTTAAATAAGAGAATGATTGTACTACTCTTGCAGTCTAGTCCAAAGAATGTTAATTTATTATAGCGTAACTTTTGCGGTCTTGTGGCTAGTTATACCACAACAAATCAGATTCATCCTTAAAGTGCCACAAAGCTCTTATTTGTTCTTCATCAGCTAACCTGATTGAATTAATTTCATCTTTTTCATATGAGGTATATTCTCCATGGACTAATACTGTAACATAACTGGAACAGACTTAAATGTTTTGCATGTTGACGTTTTCTTTCAGCTTTTTCTTTTTCCTGGAAGAAAATCCATTGAATTCAATGGGATTTACCTCTGATTTGATATATTTCTATATGGTCTTATAAGGGAGCTGCTGTAGTTCCTACCTGAGAGGTAAATGAATTAGTTCAGCTTAGATAGTATACCTCTTTCCTTCCTTTTTTCTAGAAAAATTCACAAGATGGAAATCTGATAGCCTGATGTGCTAAATTGAAAAATACTTTGATCAAGACCAAAATAGATGAAGCCCGTGCTTTTAATTGTGTACTGACTTTATTGTGTAATTGATTTTATTTCTAATTGTTTAACATGGCCATTTTTACTGCTATTGCTTTTTATAAAGTGCGTACTAACATTTTCTACTGCCATTTCATCATAGCTTATATAGTTTTAATATCAATACTAATTATATTTTTACCAGGATATTTTAGCAATACAATGTTTGTATACTCTTTGGCTAATATTTCTGATGTTTTGCTATTTTTTTCCATAGGTTTTTTTTATAATTTATATTAACATTATATCACATTATTTTAAACTGTACTGTATTGCACTGTTGTCTTAATGATTTATATTTGTGATGCTGTTTTATAGTTGTGGCAGTAACACTAAAATTTAGCTCATTTTCTACTGCACATTGTAGAGATGGTGGTAAATTACCATCCTGTAATAGTATTTTATGCAGGTCAATAACCTAGATAAAGCTTGATTGATTATGGATGATTATCCTTTGCCACTCTTCCTTTATTTAATGGATTAGAAAACATGATATGTATCTCATGGCTGCATGGAAACAAGAGGTTCAGACTTGAGTTTAGAGGCAGTAGTTTTCAGCTGTAAAAATAAAGAG
The DNA here is from genome assembly GCF_049901735.1 of Notechis scutatus. Classification (NCBI taxonomy): domain Eukaryota; kingdom Metazoa; phylum Chordata; class Lepidosauria; order Squamata; family Elapidae; genus Notechis; species Notechis scutatus. The sequence continues at coordinate 125,158,730 of NC_142025.1, forward strand.
AACAGTAGAGAGAGCTTTGTGATGAACATAGTTCAAGTAGACCTGAAAAAACCATATAGAAAGCTGAATCATTTTGGTGTCACTTAACAGCATGCATGAATTATTTTGAACTGGGTGTTTTGGAATGGAAATCTTAAGTTTTGATCTAAAAACACACATTTCTGTTTTTCAGGAACAGATACACAGAAAAAAATATGAGCCATATATAACTTTTCCTTTCCCAGGAGGGCTAGCAGAACCAAATGTACTTGTAAATATTCAGTGGGTTTGTTTTAATTTTATACAACTCTTTATCCAAGATACCAAATTCCAAATCACAAGAGTGTTTTAAAAATAGCTTTTATATGTTTTTATCTGTCTTGTATTATGGAATAAATTCTTCTAATTCTAATTCTAAATTCTAATCCTTTGCAGTATTTTAAAATACATGGTTAATGTGTCAGAGAAGTTCAATTATTGGGTAGGTGACTTATAATAAGAAGCATCTGTATAATTACAGCCAAGAGCTTTTTCCCTTGCTCAAGAAATACATTATGTGTGCACAAGGATGTCTATGAAGATAAATTTTCTACCTTGTTCAGGGCCCTCTTGTGTGGCTTAAAATTTGGGGATGAAGAATTATCACATGAATACATTTCTGAGTCCTGGAATTGTTCAACAAGGATTAAACTTAAATTGTAGCCTCAGCTCTTAGTAAGAGAGACAGTGTAGCAGTTAAAATACTGGCTTGAATCAGATGGCCCAGGATGGGTCAAATCATGAATGTCTTCCTAACTCCTGGCTTGTTAAATTGGGGATATAATCAAAGGAAGCAGCCTTGCAGGAAAAAAATAAACAAATATTTGTTCTTTCTCTTCCTAGCAGGTGGGAACAATTCTAAGAAGGCCATGGAAGAAAATTCCTCATCCTATAAGACTGTCCTTTCTTTTGGACGCTTCAAAGTTCGAAAATTACAAAATGGTCCCTCCTCGGAACAAGTCAACCACACTCCTAAACCAGATCTTCCTTCTTCCACGCAAGCAGAAGAAAACGGATCTCTTTCAGCACCCCCCGATTATGAGACTTCAATTGATGCTTGTCCTCGTTATGAGTTTTATGCCCTCTCAGCACCTCCTGGACGTCGGAAGATCCGGCCTACTTTAGACATGCTGAGGAATGCAGAACCGGTAAGAGGGTCCTCTTCCATAATGATCAGGGGAAAAGAAGTTGACCTTCTTTTCCATGATAACATTAGCTACAGAGACTTTATACATATCACACCTAACAGTGGTTTTTTGAATCATGGTTTAATAAACTTCAGTTGCCTGAGCTCACATGAAACACTAAGTTACAAACTGGCTTAAAATGGCCAAATTATTAAGAAAATTGCCAAATTAAGAAGAGACTGGACAACCCCTTGTCAGGAACGGTCTCTTGCTTGAGCAGGGAGTTGGGACTAAAAGACCTCCAAGGTTCCTTCCAACTCTGTTATTCTGTTATTATTTCAGATTGACTCAACCGTTGATTTAAACCCTAAGGTGGTTTGTTGATTTACACTTAGCAAACTGCCAGATTTTTAACATCATTACAAATCATGCTTTAGAGGTTCATTTGGTATGAGATCCCCGCCAGTTGCATTTTCTTTAATAAATTGTAATTAGAATAACCATGTCTTTGTGCAAAGTGTAAAGCAAATCATTGTGTCTTCCAAATTGCCAATTTTGGCCTATGATCATGTGTGAAACAGATTATTTTTATACAGTGCACTAAATTGTGGAACGCAGAATAAAAATTTGCTAGCTTCTCCGTACATCAGAGGTGGTATTCAGTAAATTCTGACCAGTTCTGGAGAACCGGTAGTGGAAATTTTGAGTAGTTCAGAGAACCGGCAAATACTACGTCTGACTGGCCCCGCCCCCATCTATTCTCTGCCTCCCGAGTCCCAGCTGATCTCTTTGTCTTCTTTTGTTGCCCTGCACAGGAGAACGGAGCTGGAAAGCAGGTTAGTGGGGTGGTGAGGGAATGGAGATTTTGCAGTATCCTTCCCATGCCATGCCCACCAAGCCACGCACACCAAGCCAAGCCATGCCCACCAAGCCACGCCCACAGAACCTATAGTAAAAAAAATTGAATCCCACCACTGCCCTACATGCCAAACCATATGGTTTTATAAGCCATGTAGCCTGGACTGATTTTTAAAAATCTAAATCATGGACGAGCAAACCCCAACTCGAATCAGCACTGTATAGTATAGGAACTCAGTTGTTTTGTTCTGCATGATTGAAATAAATCATGATTTAACTCAGTGTGTTGAGTCTCCATGGGTCACAAAAAAAGCATCCGTCTTTTTCAACGAAGTCACACTTTGGGAAAAGAATGGAGCCAAAATTAAGTGTATTTGGAGAGCCCCAGAGAGGAGAGCAACTATAAAATGTAATATGTAGAATTTTAGGAGATTCACTTTGGATCTAATATCAACTTCTTTTCTTCTTTATTTTCTCTTTTGGTTTAAATAGGGGAAAGGGCAGGCATATCCTGGGGGCCCAGACTGTACTGACCCCAATATAGAATCTAGTTCGAAGGATGGGGAAGAAAAGGACGTGGAAGACCCTAAACCGGAAGCCGGGCCCATCCGATTTGGCTGGGTGACGGGAGTTATGGTAAAGTTCTCAATGCAATGTGTGAATTCATTTGACCCAGGAGGGGTGGGATCAGTAGGAACGTAGGAACCATAATTGGGAAGAAACTAAGTCTAGGGATGCCACCGATTGAGTTGGATCCTTAATTTACTGGTTTCTTAACAATTTTAAGTTAAAAAAAAAAACATGCCAATGAGAACCAGTTTGGTCTAGTGGTTTTGGCATCATCTCAGAAACCAGGAGACTGGGAGTTCCAGTCCTGCTTCAGGTATGAAAGCTGGCTGGGTGACTTTGAGCCAATCACTCTCTGTGTCAGCCCAACTCACCTCACAGGTTGTTGTTGTGAGGAAATAAGAGGAGGAAGCCATATTAGGTGTATCTTCATCGTCTTGATTTATAAAACTAATAAAGGTGAGATAAAAATGCAGTTAATAATAATATGAGACTTTGTGAACACTCCCAGATTTTCACTCATGTTTTTTTTCCTCTGAAGATCCGATGCATGTTGAATATTTGGGGTGTGATCCTTTATCTCCGTTTGCCGTGGATAACGGCCCAGGCTGGTATAGGTAAGAAACTTTGTGGAATTAATGAGGGACTATTTTTATGGAGATTCTCAGTCATCCAGGTCATGGTTGTCCCAAAGGTGCTTTTTTCATGAGGCAACTGGACTTTCTGGTTTTTCTTTGAAGACCTTTCACTTCTTATCCGAGAAGCTTCTTCAGTTCTGATTACTAAATGAGTCACGTTCCAGTCAGAGTTGAAGAAGCTTCTTGTTTGAGAAGCGAAACGTCTTCAAAGAAAAACCAGAAAGTCCAGTTGCCTCATGAAAAAGCACCTTTGGGAGCAACTATTTTCTTGATTTCACCTTCTCCCTACTGAAAAACAGGTTCCTAAATCATATATAGTCAGGTCTTGATATGGGTTTGTAACTACTTTTATCTCATGTACAAATACTGCTAGACTTACAACCATTTGTTTAGTGACCGTTTGAAGTTACAATGGCATTGAAAAAAGTGACTTATGACCGTTTTTCTCACTTAACGACCTTCACAGCAGTCCTATGCTCAGGTGATCAAAATTCCAGCGCTTGGCAACTGATTCATATTTATGACGGTTGTAGTGTTCTGGGGACACATGATCCCTTTTTGTGACCTTCTGAGAAGCAAAGTCTATGGGAAGTTAGATGCACTTAGCAACGGTGATACTAACTTAACAGCTTTAATGGATCACTTAACAACTGTGGCAAGAAAAGTTGTAAAATGAGGCAAAACTCACTTAAGAGCTGTCTCGCTTAGTGACAAAAATGTTGGTCTCAATTGTGGTCGTAAGTCAAGGATTACCTATGCATGCAGGGAGGAAAAAACATATATTTTAAATATTGCATTTTGTACATTCAAATGCATTTTGTCTGCAGAAAATGACTATTCATCTTCACAAATTGTTTAACGTAATAAAAAACGAATCAAGCTGCATTCAAAGGGAGAGAAAACAAGGCCGAAATAATGTAATAGTCTTAGCTGAATAATTACAGCTTAATAATCCTCGATTAAGAACCACAACTGGGGCCTGCAACTCTGTTGCTAAGCAACACAGTCATTAAGGAAGACATCATATGACAGTGATGAACTTATGACCTCATTTCCTCCGGAAGTTATTAAATTAGTCAGGCAGGTTGTTAAGCAGACATCATGTGATTGCAAATGTACTACTGACTTCTCTGAAACTGCATGCCAGAATTTTGAAACTCAAAAATGGCAATCACAGGAATATTGCAACGGTCATAAATATGAGGACTGATCATAACATTACTTTTTCAACACCATCATAGCTTTAAATGATTGCTAAACAGGACAGTCAATAAATTAGCATTACCTGTATTGCAAAAAAAACCCACAATACTTACCTGTTTGTTAAATACATACATTAGGCCATGGATGTTAGAGAGCCATGCTTCCGGAGTGCCAAACTATGTTCCTTGTTTCTTCAGGGTTAACCTGGTTGATCATTCTCATGTCCTCTGTGGTGACCAGTATTACTGGTCTCTCCATCTCTGCAATTTCCACCAACGGCAAAGTCAAAGCAGGTAAACAATCTTTTGGGATTACAATCTTACAAACCCTTTTCTGGCTCAGTTACTGGCCTAGGATACTCTGTCTATCTCTTTGCTGCCCTCTAATGGCCGTTCAGGTTTCTGCAGTTCAGGTAAAGCTGTCCTATAAGCAGTATACCAAGTAATCAAGAGTTCCAGGTCAGGAGGCATAGAAAGAGACAAAGTCAAAGTACAAACCTGGTCAGAGTCCAAGAAGCCAATTCAAGGGGCCCTGAATAGAGTTCAGGGGAGCTGGTTAAAAAAAGGAACATGCAGACATTTTTTAAATTTTAAGAGTGAGAGCTTATTATAAGGTACTTAAACTCTTCATCTTCAGCACAGCTGGCATAAGTTTAATGCAAGAGTGGACAATTAAGGCTACTTTAGGACCTGTGAACTTCAACTCCCAGAATTCCCAAGTCTGCCAAGGTCCTAAAATTGCCATGCAGTAGTTGCCCAGCTGGCTGAGGAATTCTGGGAGTTGAAGTCCACAAGTCTAAAAGTTGCCACATTTAGAAACCACTGGACTAGAGACTTCTAATTCTAGAGAATATTTCCTTGCCCAGTCCTTGCACCTCTCAATCCTATTTGACCTGCTTCACCTGGGAATGCAATTGCTCTAGAGTGGGACATTCCAAGGAATCCAGATCAAGTTAAGCTGTGGGGTCCAACTGGTCCAACTAGAATAGACACCAGATAAAGGAACTATCAAGGTTGAGGGGGAAGGGTGGTTGAGCGCAGAGGTGGTATTCAGCCAGTTCTGACAGGTTCTTGAGAACCGGTAGCAGAATTTTTGAGTAATTCGGAGAACTGGTAAATGCCGCCTCTGGTTGGCCCTGCCACCATCTATTCATTGCCTCTTCAGCTGATCGGAGTCCCAGCTGATCTGCTGGGTCTTCTTTTGTTGTCCTGGATAGGAGAATGGAGCTGGAAAGCAGGTTAGCGGGGTGGGGAGGGAATGGGGATTTTACAGTATCTTTTCCCTGCAGTGGGGTGGAAGTGGGATTTTACAGTATCCTTCCCCTGCCATGCCCACCAAGCCATGCCACACCTACCAAACCACACCACACTCACCAAGCCACGCCCACAAAACCGGTAGTAAAAAAAATTGAATACCACCACTGGCGGGGTGATGTATTTCTTTACATTTGGAAGGAAGATGGCTAAAGATAGTGGTATGTAGAAGATTTGAAAAGTCCAGGAACTATGATGGAAAGAGGCCAAGAGTCAGCACCATGGGTGCTTCTTCATGCAGGGCAAGAAATGATGGATGGAAACTTACCAAGAAGAAATCCAACCTAGAACTAAGCAGAAATTTCCCGACACTGAGAACAATTAATCAGAGGAACAACTTCTCTTCAGAAGTCATTGGTGCTCCATCACTGGAGATATTTAAGGAGACATTGGATAGACGTTTGTCCAGAATTGGAATAGGGTTTTCTGCAAGGGTTGGACTACAAGACTATTCTGTGTTCTGTCTCATTACTATTTAAGGTCCAATTCTGGTTCCTCATCCCCATTTTCTTCCATGCAACCTTTTTCTCAACCCCATAGCATTGATTTGCTTCACTTTCCCTGGGCAGCATCAGCGACAAGTTAGCTGATATCTCTTTTAAGTCCTGCTTGATTTCATGGTGACTTCATAGGCAGATACATATGTAGTTATGGGGAGGGGTTGGGCAATGTCTTCTTCTGTAATGTTCCCCCTCAACTTCCTGGTGAAACAGATTTACCAGTCTAGATTATGGCCCTAGGGTAGATCAATTTTACCGCCCACGTATTAACCATATCCAATCCTGCTTAGTTCTTCTAAACCACCCAGAGTCTGCCAGATTGTCCTATGTAGCTCGATCTCACTTTAGGAACATGTTCCTTCGCTTTGGCCTTGTGCTCTTCCTACATGCTTGTTAGACTTCTCAATCTGACTTCCAGACTCTGGAACTGTCCCTTCCAAGCCCTGCTGAATTTTACAGTTCAGTCAAGAAGCAAAGACTCATAAAATGTGGACCTAAGTAGTAAACATGTTATTTAAGAATAAAGCCCAGCATACCGCCTGATCAAGCAGGAGACCCTATACCATTTCAGACAAATGGCAATCCAATATCTTCTTAAAAGCCTCCAGTGATGGAGCTCCCACAACTTCTGAAGGCAAGGTGTCCCACTGGTTCATTGTTCTCACATTGTTCATTGTTCATTCATTGTTCTCACATTGTTCTTAGGAAGTTTCTCCTTAGTTCCAGGTTGTTCTCTCTCTCTTTTTTTTAACAAAAAAATTATTGAATAAATTGTTAAAAACATTGGACGTGGTGTGATCGTCCTGACAATCCTGTTTGTCATACATATTATGGCATAAGGTACATGTTTTATATACATTTATACAACATTTTCTATTTCTATTCATCCATTCTGCCAGTCCTCCTGTCTTTTAGTTCCAGACCCTTCCTTTTTTCCACCATTGGTAGAATTTATCCCATACTTTATAGTATTTTGTTTCGTCTTTGTCTTTTATTTCCAAAGTTAATTTATCCATCTCAGTGCAAGTCCAAATCTTTTTTAATACTTCATCTTCATTGGGAATTTCTTTATCATTCCACTTTTGAGCAAAAGCTAACCTTGCTGCGGTGATCACATGTATTATTAAGTAAATCATCTCTTGTTTGTATTTTTCTGTTATAATTCCAGGTAAGAAAAATCCCAGTTTATATTCCACTTTTTTCCCTGTCATCTCAAGCCACCTCTGAATTCTATGCCAAAGCTCTTGGGTTTTTCTACATTTCCACCATACGTGATAATATGATCTGTATTCTTGAGTACATTTCCAACAGATAGGTGATATATTTTGATACATTTTGGCCAATTTTGCTGGAGGAAGATGCCTAGGTTGGTTCTCTCCTTGATTAGTTTCCATCTGTTGCTTCTTGTCTTGCCTTCAGGTGCTTTGGAAAATAGTTTGACTCCTCTTCATTGTGGAAGCCCCTGAAATATTAGTATACTGCTATAATGTCATCCCTATCCTTCTTTCCACTAGAGTAGATGTAACCAATTCCTGCAACCATTCTTCATATATTTTAGCCTTGTTAATGTTCAACAATAAACATTACTTGCATTAAAGTTTCTCCAGTGTGCAAAACCTTCTACTTCTGATTTTAAATTACTTTTAAAATAAGTGATTTGTTTTCCACTAGTAGGGCTGATCTGGTGATAGGGAAAATAAAACTGACTTTATTTTGCTTATGTTGGGTATAGGGGGAACCTACTTCTTGATCTCTCGCAGTTTGGGCCCAGAACTTGGTGGATCCATTGGTCTTCTCTTCTCCTTTGCCAATGCTGCGGCTGTAGCTATGCACGTAGTGGGTTTCTCTGAAACAGTGAAGGACCTGCTGGTGGTATGTGTTAAAAAAACAATGCTTGTCTTTTCTCTGTTTATCTATCTCAGGGCTTCCCAACCTTGCCCTCTTTAAGATATGTGGACTTCAACTCCCAGAATCCCTCAGCAGCATGGGAAGCATGCTGTAACAATGGATGCATGTTGGCTGGGGAATTCTGGAAGTTGAAGTCCAAATATATTAAAGTTGGTAAGATTAAGAAATACTGTTCTAGCACTTTGCTGAATAGTAAGTTATCTCTGCAAATTATGGGGTGATTCCTTGGAGCTCCCGATAAAGCCATTTTTACTTTCCAATTTACAGATCTCATACTTCTACAGTATCTAAAGCAGATTTGCTTATTCCTTTTTCCTCTCCTCTCCTCTCCTCTCCTCTCCTCTTTACCCTCCCCCTCTCCTTCTCCCCCCTTCTCTCTCTTCCTTTCCTTTGTTTCCTTTCTTCCTTAATTTCCTCCCTCCCTCCCTCAACTTCTATCTCTACCACTACATCTCCTCCCTCCTTCTCTTCCTTTCCTTTCTTCCTTCAGTTCCTCTCTTCCTTCCTTCCCTTCCCTCCCTTTCTTTCTTCTTTCCCTTCCTTCCCTCTCCCTCTCTTCCCTCCCTTTCCTTTCTCCCTCCCTCCCTCCCCCTTCCTTCCTTCCTCCCTCCCTCCCTTCCCCCACTGCTTCTTCTCACCATTTAAGAATACACAGCATTGTTGGGCTAATCAGATCAATCTATCCATCTGTGGATAGCAGCAGCAATGAATCTGGAAGGCTGTTAAAGGAGGAATCTGATGGGAGGGAAGCTGATGGGAAGGAATCTTAGAGGACGAAGCTGATGAGAAGGAAATGTTCACCCCTTCTGTCTTTCCACAGGAGTTTGATGCCGTGATGACTGATCCAACGAATGATATCCGCATCGTGGGCGTGATTACTGTAACCGTCCTCCTTGGAATCGCTTTGGCTGGCATGAAATGGGAAGCAAAAGTAATGGCGCAGACCCGTTAATGTTGGGGTGGGCAGCCAGTCCAAAGGAGAGAGTAGATCTTAGTGGTTAGAGAAGATGTTTGAGGAAAGCCAAGGAATTGTGGGTTGTGTCTCCATGTTGGATTGAAGTATCATGTGGTAATTTCAGAAAGAACAACCTTCAGATATCTGAAGGACTGAATCCAATGTGTGGGCAATTTTGGGAAGGTTTCCCAAACGATTATGAACAGGAAAACCAGCCAGACCTGTTTCTGAATATTAAACACTGATCTATGGATAATTATCTGGCAAAGCTGTTCATGTTGTGGTATACGCTTTATTATACGATTGCTATCATATCATTTTTTTGGTAGCAACAACTGATTGAAGTTATTAACAGCACAGGCCAAGAAGCAGTGCTGTTAGCTGTTGAAATCTTTAAAAGGAGCCAAGCAGAATTGTGGTATCGACTGTTAGGCAAAAACTCTTGAGGGAGGGAAACAATAAATTAAATCAGTTATGCAAAGGTGGTTGATTTTTGGATCTCTATAGAAATAATCAAACTATCCTCAGATTAGAAAGGGGGATGGGGTAAAATTTCAGGATAAATCTTAGTTTTGGATACTGCAAAGCTACACTGTCTACCCAGAGAACCTTGTCGATTTTAACTGCACAAAGGGTATTCAGGTAGTCCTTGACTTACAACAGTTGATTTAGTGACCGTTCAAAGCTACAACGGTACTGAAAAAAAGGGATTTATGACTGTTTTTTCACGACCATTGCAGCATTCCCACAGTCATGTGATCAAAATTCAGATGCGTAGCATTTATGATGGTTGCAGTGTCCCAGGGGTAACGTGATCACCTTTTGTGACCTTCCGATAAGCATGGAGAAGCCAGATTCGCATTGCTAATTTAACAACTGCAGTGATTCACTTAACAACTGTGGCAAGAAAGGTCATAAAATGGGACAAAACTGAACAAAGGTCCCACATAGCAATGTAAATTTTGGGTTCAATTGTGATCATAAGTTGAGGACTACCTGTATCTAACCAAGTCAACGAAAACAACTGATCAAATTCAGGTAAAGTCCATATATATTGAATAAAGACTCCCATGAAATCCAGGTGTCAGAATTCCAGCAATCGCTCTAATTAAATCATGATCCTCAAGCCAAACTTCAAAAATCTTCAAAGGATTCATTAGAGGCGACATACTGGCACTGTCCTGTATGAATCCTGACAACAAGCCTACTCTGGCTTACATAATTTACATTCACCTGTGACCCTGTTTCCCTCCCCACCCCCCGGGTGTCTCATAAACCAGATTCTCCTATTGAGCACCTTCACTGGCTGGGTATCATCATTCACGTTCTCCAATTAAATATATTCCGGGCAAAAACTCTGGTATTTTAATTACAATCTTTTAAAGATAAGAGTTGGAATGTACTTCCACTTTCAACTGCTCTTCCAGATTCCCCCCCTCTTTTTAATGGCAACTATTAAAACAGGTATAGGAATGTTTTATAAGTTGACACCAGGATCAGGAAGTTGATCCAGCTGGGAATGAAGCCTTTATATCTGTTCTCTTCTTGATTCTCTTTCCAGGCTCAGGTTGTCTTCTTCTTTGTCATCATGGTATCCTTCGTCAACTATTTCATCGGGACCTTAATCCCGGCCTCCCCAGAGAGAATGGCCAAAGGCTACTTCAGCTATCGTAGTAAGACTCATACTCTGCAACTCTTGGTCTTCTGGACAGAATCATATTTATATAATACGGGTTGCATGGCTACCCAGTTTAGGCAGCAATAAAAATACTACCCTCCTCTTTAAAGCAACCGTATCTTCTGAGACATAGCTGCTTTAAAGAGTTGCAAGATTTATACTCCTGCACACTCTGCAATTTTTCAAACATGTTGTGCAGTCCCATAGCACAATACTGCAAACCTTGGCATATTCAGGAAGAACTGAATTTCAGAAGTACACATCCCAACAGGCCCACTGAAGGTCACAGGTTCTGTCCATGGGACTTTCAATGGACCCAGATGAAGAACAAGTTTTGCCTAAAACAATACTGGCCATCAGTAGCCAAAGACAGACAGTTCTCTGCCCCCTGCCTGCACTAAGTCAGAGGTCCCCAAACTTGGCAACTTTACGTCTTGTGGACTTCAATTCTTAAAGCTTCCAAGTTTGGAGACCTCTGTACTAAGTAATGGGTAATAATTTGGTTTGTGAATGCAGGCAACTCTAGTTTGTTCAGTACATCATGGTTAACCAGGCTGAGTATGGCGACGCAGTAAAGCAGCTTCCTATATTCATATTCAGAATGTCCCTTTATTTGGAATCATGAGGACTAGAGCCTTTATTTATTTTTTTTGACAAGGGAAAGCACTCAGGTATCAAGCATTTGCTGTGCCCTACTGAAGTTCCAGGTTCCCGTCTTTTGAGTCATCAAGTAGAATGAAAAAGACAGATCTGAAGGAGCTGCTGCTAATTAAAGCAAACCACATTAAAGCAGATAAGCAAATCGTTTGATTCTGTCTAAGGCAGCTCTACAATCTGGATTCTTGAAAAGCCTTTAAAAAAAAAGTTCAGGGGCTTTTGGGGTGCTCACTTGATTTTATTTTTTTTAAAAAAAATTCTTTTCTCCTTCAAGACGACATCTTCTTGGAGAACCTCAGGCCTGAATGGCGAGGTGAATCAGGCAGTTTTTTCGGCATGTTCTCCATCTTCTTCCCTTCAGCCACTGGGATCCTGGCTGGGGCCAATATTTCAGGAGATTTGAAGGTAGGTTGGCTTGGCAGCTTTCCTTCAAGCTTTCCATGTAGCTTTTGGCTGCAGGTTGCATCAAAACACAATGGAGCTGAGTTGGTCTTCTTCTCTTGCTTGTCTGTCTCCCTTAAAGATTAATATTCTCTTATCAGTAAAATATTTCCGGGGCATTTTTCAAAGGAAAGGATTTAAAAGTAGAGGGAAAAAAGATGGTAACAGATTCACAGAAAGCAAGAGTCTGTAGAAAACGTAGCAAAAAGATGTCCCAAAGGTGCTTTTTCAAGAGGCAACTGGACTTTCTTATTTTTCTCTTTTGAAGACATCTCACTTCTCATCCAAGAAGCTTCTTCAGCTCTGACAGGATAGTGGGGAATGGAATGGAGCTGAAGAAGCTCCTTGGATGAAAAGTGAAATGTCTTCAAAAGGAAAAACAAGAAAGAAAGTCCAGTTGCCTCCTAAAAAAGCACCATTGGGACAACCATGGCCTAGGTGACTGAGAATCTCTACAGATTTGTAACAAAAGGATGAAATTTTGGCTTCAACTGTCAAAAATCTCCTAGAAATTCTTCTTGCACTTCCAGAAAAGGAGATGATTAAAAATGTTTTGGGGACAAAACGTTTTTTTTAAAATAAAATATTACTGAGCTACCTTGGTTTAAGATGTAGGATTGGGGCAGTGGTGGGATTCAATATTTTTTACTACTGGTTCTGTGGGCATCGTTTGGTGGGCATGGTGTGGCTTGGGGGCGTGGCAGGGGAAGAATACTGCAAAATCCCCATTCTCTCGCTACTCCACTAACCTACTTTCCAGCTCTCCTGTGCAGGGTGACAAAAGAAGACCCAGCCAATCAGCTAGGACTTGGGAGGCAGAGAATGGATGGGGGCAGGGCCAGTCAGAGGTGGTATTTGCCGGTTCTCTGGACTACTCAAAATTTCCGCTACTGGTTCTCCAGAACTGGTCAGAACCTGCTGAATACCACCTCCGGATGGGGGAACTCCTCCCCAAGATGACTGCTGCTGGGTAGGCAGAATATTTTCTCTTGCCCACGATTTTCTGTGTTTGCTGACAGAGCTGGTTCTTTGGCAGCCTTGCCCCCCATATTTGAATGGGGGCACTTAAGAATGACCCAAGATGACTTTTGGATGCTGTAGATACAGTCAGGAGGGGGAAATCTTGAAGATTTCTGCTTTTTGTGGGAACAGCTGGAAAATCAATGGTATTTTCTTTATCTTTTCCTACCAGCAGAACTTTTTCGTAAGCAAGCCTGGGATGCAGGATAGAAGCTGGGAGACTAGTTCTAGACCTGTCTTAGGGACGAAGCCAGGTGTGTGACTTTAAATCAGTCAGTCCCTTTCTCTCAGCCCTAGGACCACTTCCCAAAAAACTGTTGCCAAGAAGACTGCATGGACTTGTCCATGTATCACCAAGAGTCAATACTGAGTTAAAGGCAGACATTTGCATTTCTCCATTAATACAGGATGAGGAATGAGAGTTTACAGCAATATAATTTCAACCAAAGCTCATGACTTATTAGGGAAACAAACAGGATATCCTGTGTACTTGTATGTTCCCCTTTTTTCAGGTTCCTCTGCAATGAGTTAAGACACACACATACAGACCCTTCCTTAAAGCAACCTTCTGCATCCTGGTGCCTTTAAAACTGACTTCTGGGAACTTCAGACCCAACATACCTATATGATATTGATTAAGGAAGGGTGATCTCATAGTTGGATGAAAGAGAGAATAATTTTCCATTCAGGTTACTCTTTAGACATCTGTGAGCAAGATCTGGCCAAGCCACATTCCATAGAAGACAGAGGAATCCCACTAAATCTCCTCACAATCAGAGAGTTCAGGCTTAAAAGATTACCCCTTTTCTTCAGAAAGATAATTCAGACTAGTTTTTTTTTCCAAACTCGGTAACCTTAAAAATGTGTGGACTTCACCTCCCAGAATTCCATAGCCAGCATGAGAGGTGAAGTCTACACATCTTTCACACGGTTGCCAAGTATGAAAAACACCATTTTAGACAACCCCAAACCACCATCTGTTAGAACAGAGGTCTTCAAACTTCACAGCTTTAAGACTTGTGGACTTCAACTCCCAGAATTCCTCCTCCAGTCATGTTAGCTCAGGAATTCTGGGCCCCAAATTTTTATTTTATTTTTTATTTTGCAAAAATAAAAAGCCACGACCACCCAGTCACATGGCCATGCCCACCTAACCACGCCCACAGAACTGGTAGTAAAACTTGCCAAGTTTGAAGACCCTTGTGTTAGAAGCTCAGAAAAGAAAATCAAGGCCAAGATCTTTGACTCAAGATCTTCCAAGTCAAGGCCAAGATCAGGACCAAGAATCTTGCCGCAAGATCTTCTTAGAGAAGAAGATCAACGGCAACTGGCCCTCCTTTGGGAAGGAACTGCCAAATTGGAGGACAATGCAGAGAAGGCCCTTTTCTTTATTGTTTACCTGGATCACTTCAGAAGAGGGAAGCATGCAAGGAAAAAAAACGCAAGGAAAGAAAAAAAAAAGGAAGATATTTCACCATTGTACCTGGGGTTTGTGCAGCTATATTCCAACTTTTCAGGAAGCACCCTGGTTTTGCAATAAAATCAGTCCACAAAGTAAGATTTGGAATGGAACTAAGTCAAAGTATATCTTACAGAAGAGAACATCTGTAGTTCAGGGTGGAACTTGGAGTCCTTAATGTTGTTCTCTGAACTTGAGTCGTTGGCCTGCAGATATTTCATTACCCAACTAGATAAGAATAATACAGTGATATGCTATTAGTACAGATGATATTACCTAGTTGGGCAATGAAATGTCTGCAGGCAAATAACCAAGCTCAGAAAGCATCAAGGACTTACATCTTCCACACAGAGTAACATATTTATGGGTTATGTTCTGCTGTGGTTCACAGAAGGGGACTACAGCAGTTATTTGAATAGTTTTTACCTTGCAAAATAATTCCTGTTGCCTGTCAATTAGTTTACTTGGATCAGATAAGCATAGAATGGGCACATCTGGGTATCAGGGCTTTGAGGCTAATAGGAAATGGGGGAAAGAGCCTAATAGGCTGGGAAAGAACAAGCAAGTAGAGACACCATACCTAGCTGAGTAATGTCCATAGTAACCATACTAATCTCTAATTATACAACAAACCATATAGGACACCGTTGGGTTTAATATACATGTCAGGGAAAGCAAGAGAGCTATGCCAATGAATTTCAGCATATATGACTTGTTGCAGTAACATTGCAGCAACTGTTGCAACAATAATTCCTTTGTAGGTTGGGGCAGTGCCATGCATATCTTCTGTTCCCTGGCACTTACCCAAAAAGTACATTCAGTACTGGTGATATAGATTAGATTAGATATAGCAGATAGAGGCAATTCTAGGAACAGAAGAACCATATTGTCTCTGGTCCCAGTTGAACTGAAGATTGGATCCTCTGTGTTGGAGCAGTGGATGGTCCCATAAAGGGAACAGCTAATTGGCTTCTATTTATGATGGCTTCTCCTCCCTCAAATGTCATTAGGTGGGGCCGCTGCAGGAGGAAAAAACCACAGGGGTTGTTAGAAATTTATTTATATATAGTACCACAGAGCAAACCACCGTGTACCTTCTCTTATTTGCATCATCTTCATCTTGAATTTCCAAAACTGATAGTTCTGGTTTGTCAGATTTGCAAATGAAATCTTTGTTGCCACTATGTTACTGGCCATTTTCTTTTATTCTGTTGCAGTCTTCTTTCTGTTGCTGTATCTTGCACTTATTTGCTGACACTGTAGCTGGTTATGACTGGGTTGTTTATGCTGCTGCACCACCCTTGGATCTTTGGGCCCATAACCTGTTAGAAATTATGTTTATATATAGCACCACAGTTAAAAAGTTGAGCAGTAAAACACATGGGTGGCTGTACTCTGCTCTTTGGTGCTACGTATAAACAGAATTTCTAACACTGTTCTTCATCCCAGCTGAACTGAGAAAGAACTTCTGGTGGTTTCATTCAAGATGGTGCTACAAAGAGAGTTCAGAAATGGAAGTCTTGCTTCTCCTCAGATAAAGTTAGGTGGAGGCAGTTCTAGGAAGTGAAGAACCATATTATTCATGGTTTTAGCTGAATGCACCCCTGCTTTCTCCTGTATCTCTTCTCCAGCTTCTTACCCATTTTTGCTCACCACAGTCTTTCTTTTGCAGGACCCAGCAGTGGCCATTCCCCAAGGGACACTAATGGCTATCTTCCTGACCACCATTAGCTATTTGGCCATTGCTGCCACCATAGGTAACTAAGATTCCATTTTGGGACTACAGGCTCCTGACAGCCATGCCGGGGTCCCATCCTGTGAGACCTTTTTCTTTATCATCTACAGGAGCTTGTGTTATCCGTGATGCCTCTGGAAGTCTAAATGACACTTTGGTTTCCAATTTCACTGGCGGAGACTGTGTTGGCCTGGGCTGCGGGTATGGCTGGAACTTCACCGAATGTAGTGTGACACAGACCTGTGAATATGGGCTTGCCAATGATTACCAGGTATGGCTACTGGACTCACCCCCTCTACTTTTTGGAAGTAGAAGAGAGATTTGGGGTGTGTGACTTGGACTTTTCTCTCTTCAAAATGGTCCCCCCCCTTCTTTTCCAGACAATGAGCATGGTGTCGGCATTCAGTCCTCTGATCACTGCGGGAATCTTCGCTGCTACACTCTCCTCTGCTTTGGCTTGCCTTGTGTCAGCCCCCAAGGTCTTCCAGGTAAGATTGGGGACAAATTATGGGGCCGGAAACAGTATCAATTAATTAAGAGAATAAGGAAGCACAGTGGCTTGCATGGTTAGGACACTGGGTTGGAAGTAGCAAGCCCGTGTTCGAGACCTGAGTGCTGCATTGGGGTGGGGTGAGCTTTCATCCTTCTCTCCAGCTCCTGCCAGGGACATGAATGGAGCTCCCAACTTGGCAATGGTGATGCCACCAGTTAATCCTTTCAACCTAGAAGCATCTCAGTTCTTGTGACATGAGTGTGATGCAATCAATGAATTAGCTTGCCTCCCGGAGTAGTAGATGCTCATTATTGGAGGTCTATAGAGATTCTCAGTCATCCAGGTCATGACTGTCTCAAAGGTGCTATCTCAATAGGCAACTGGACTTTCTGGTTTGCTTTTTTTTTAAAGAAGTTTTGCTTCTCATCCAAGAAGCTTCTTTAGCTCTTCAGAAGAAGCTTCTTGGATGAGAAGCAAAACGTCTTCAAAGGAAATCCAGAAAGTCCAGTTGCCTCTTGAAAAAGCACCTTTGGGTCATTGCTGGATGTTTTCAGAAATAGACTGGACAACCATTTGACTGAAATGGGACAAGACTCCTCACTTTGAGCAGGGGGCTGGACTAGAAGGGATCCCGGATCCATTCCAGCTCAATGATTCTATGAAATAGGGATACGATGTTGGGATCTCCCCAAGAATATCCTTCAAATTGATGTCAGCTGTGAATTCTGGTTATTCCAACCCATCTGGAGAAGCTTAGGGTTGAAGAAAGTTCTTCATGAAAATGACTTTCCGTAAGTCCCTTGGCAGTAAACTCCATAAGCTCCTTTTGTTGTGATAGAGTTTGGTTTTACCTCTCCCCAAATTTAACACCAGGTCAATTTCATGAGTTAGCCTTTAACTTTAGAAAAGAACAAGTTCTTTCTCACTGGTCAGGCTGAACTTTGACAAGTGGGGGGATTTCTTTCTGAATGTGCTGAGTTTGAATATTGTTATTCAGTTTTAAAGCTCGTAGGTGAGGGGGAGTAGGGACGGTTTAGAATTAAAAGCTGTAACGGCCTTGTAAGTTGCTTCACTTTGGAGCTGTTTTATCAGAGAAAAGTAGATAGAGATGTTCCAAAAGTGCTTTTTACAACTGAACTTTCTTGTGTGTTTTTTTTCTTGAAAACATTTTGCTCCTCATCCAAGAAGCTTCTTCAGTTCTGAATGAATGGTGGGAATGGAAGTATTATATTCTTTGCAGTCATCTGGTCATAAAGAATATAAATCTTTTTATTCCCCACCATTGTCAGACTGAATATAAAGCTTCTGGGTTGAGAAGCGAAACGTTTTAAAGGAAAAAACCCCAAGAAAGTCCAGTTGCCTTTTGAAAACTATATTTGGACAACCATGACCTACTTGGTTGTGATTGAGAATCTCCATAGTTAGAAGGTAGAGATGTTATCGCAGGTGGGAATGGTAAATTAGGCCCTGTGTTCATATGGATTGAGATAGGACTAATACCAAATCAAATCTTTTTGGCTTGCTCCAACCTGCCCAACATCTGGTTATGGCAAGAAGCCTTAGGGGCCATGCATAAGCACACCAACGTGCCTACCATCCCTGTCCTATTGTTTCTTTTTGTTTTTCTTATATGTATCCATTTCATGTATTCATAACTATGTTTATGCTTATACCCATTATCTTGTAAGTGATTGACAAATCAAATAAATAAATAAATAAATTATTATTCCTGTGGCACCTTCCTTGATTGTCCCTAATGAGTTCTGAGACTCCTGCTTCCAAGGTTTTGTCCTTCTTCCTTCTAGTGCCTCTGTCAAGACAACCTCTACCCTCTGATCGGCTTTTTCGCCAAGGGTTATGGAAAGAATAAGGAGCCACTGAGGGCTTATGCCCTTACCTTTATCCTGGCCATTGCATTCATCCTCATAGGTAAGCTTATACGTTGGTCATCTTAATTTCTCTCTTCCAAAATGTGAATGAAAAAGCCAAGGGCTGGAAGTGAGATGAATAGGTTGGAAATGCTTTGAAGTTGAAGATGAATCTGTGGATTGAGGAGCCACTTGTAATGAACAAATTCACACATCCCGTTAAGTGGATTGTGTGCTTTCTAGATCTGGGGGTTGTAGGGAAGCCTTATTTTCAACATGGTTTCCTTTAAGTGGGGATCAGCGTGTTTTCCAAAGCACCTGAAGCCAGGACAAGAGGCAATGGATGGAAACCAATCAAGGAGAGAACCAACTAGAACTAAGGAGAGAATTTCCTGAATGATTAATCAGTGGAATGACTTGCCTTCAGAAGTCATGGGTGCTCCATCACTAGAGGTTTTTAAGAAGAGATTAGACAACGATTTGTCTGGAATAGCATAGGGTCTCCTGCCTGAGCAGGGGGTTGGACTAGAAGACCTCCAAGGTCCCTTCCAACTCTGTTATTTGGTTAAACCACAGTTGACTTGCTTGAGCCCACCAGATTTGGAGAACACGGCAATGGGGTTTTCTTAACTCATTGGGGTCTACCATGTGATGTGAATTGAGAGGTCAGTTAAAATTGTTAAAAAGAAATCCCATTTCTGGGATATGCGATTAGTCACAGGGAGTTCTTGACTTACAACCATTCGTTTCATGACCATTTGAAGTTACAACAGCACTGTAAAAAGTGAGTTGTGAACAGTTTACACATGGTTGCAGCTTGCCTATGGTCACCTGATCAAAATTTGGACACTTGGCGTCCGGCATGTATTTATATGACTGTTGCAGTGTTCTGGGGTCACCATGTGTAACTTTCCCTGCCGGCTTCCAACAAGTCAATTGGAGAAGTGAGACTCGCCCAACAACAGCCTGATTGAAGCAATTTGCTTAACAACTGCAGCAAAAAGACCGTAAAATAAGCTGTAGCTCACCTAAGTGCTTAGCTCAATGGAAGCTGTAACTCAAGGACTTACCTATGCCTGGCACAGGAGAATCCTTGCGGAGTAGTGCAGTGGCTTGACAGTATTCCTCACATCCAGAGGTAGTATTCAGCCAGTTCAGACCGGTTCTGGTGGACCAGTAGCAAAATTTTTGACTGGTTCAGCCACCCACCCAGCTCTTACCTCTTCTATATTCTGTTGTGTATTAGCTCAGCTGGTTCGTACGGCAGAGTGAATTGCTGTGCCTCAGCTGAGCTAAAAAACAGCACAGCTCACCAGCGTTGATACAGAGGATGGTCTTTGAGCCCTGCGTGAAGCGCTCTCTCTGAACCAGTAGGAAATTTTTTTGAAACCCAGCCCTTTCCTTTTGCAGCTGAACTGAATACCATCGCTCCCATCATCTCCAACTTTTTCCTCTGCTCTTACGCCCTGATCAACTTCAGCTGTTTCCATGCCACCATCACCAATTCTCCAGGTAAGAGGGGATGGCTACTTGGAGACTTTGGGTAAAGGTGCCAAGAAGAGCAACTAAGATGATTAAAGGCCTGTGGCACAAAAACCATACAAAGAATGGTTGCAGGATTTGGGGTTTGGCTAGTCTAGAGAAAAGAAGGACTAAGGGGGACATGATAGCCGTACAGGTAGTCTTCGACATACAACAGTTCATACACTTAGTGACCATTCGAAGTTACAGTGGCACTGACAAAGTGAATTCTGACCATGTTTCACACTTGTGACCATTGCTGCAGCCCCATGATCACGCGATTTACATTTGGATGCTAAAAACATGACTCACATTTATGGCAGTTGCCGTGTCCTGGGGTCATGGGATCCCCTTTTGCGACCTTATGAAAAGCAATGGGGAAACCAAGTTCACTTAACAACACTGTTACTCATTGATCCACTGCAGTGATTCAATGTGGCAAGAAAAGTCATCAAAACTCACTTAACAAATTTCTCACTTGGCGACATAAAGTTTGGGCTCAATTGTGGTCATAGATTGAGGACTACCTGTATTCCGGTATTTGAGGGGCTGCCACAAAGGAGAGGGGGCCAGTTTGTTTTTCAAAGCACTAGACAAGAAACAAGGGATGGAAATTAATCCAGGAGAGAAGCAACTGAAATTAAGGAGAAACTTCTTACAGTGAGGACAATTAACCAGTGGAATAGCTGGCTGTCAGAAATTGACGATGCTTTATCACTGGAGGTTTTAAAGAAGAGATTGGACCATTTGTGTCAAATGATAGATATAGGATCTCCTGCTTCAGCAGGGGGCTGGATTAGAAGACCTCCAAGCTTCTATTCCATTCCATTCTATTATATTCCTTATACTATACTAAGCTATGCTATTCCTATTCTCTATTCTATTCTGTTCTGTTCCATTCCATTTTATTTCCATTTTCTATTCTATTCTATTCTATTCTATTCTATTCTATTCTATTCTATTCTATTCTATTCTATTCTATTCTATTCTATTCTATTCTATTCTATTCTATTCTATTCCAATTTTCTCTCTTCCTGCAAACCCTCGAACATCCCTTCTATCTCTATTCTGATTGATTGGGCAAATGAACCAGGGCCTGGAAGGTAAAACCATTTTTTGTCTCAGGACTGTGTGAATTCAGAAGGTAGTGTGGAAATACAAGTTAGCAATTTTGAATGAATCCTACATACTGTTTTGGCCTTCTGCTGAGAAGCCCTCTAATTTAGGTTTTCGTCCTGACAGTGAATCTCAGTCAATCTCTCCCTCTCTTCCTCTCTCTGTCTGTCTTTCATTCACCCATTCATTGTTTCTTTATTTAAGGATCTTTCCCAATCTTGATCTGCTTCTGAGATGAAAATTGAGACATGGAATCAATCCTAGCTTAAAATGTCATAAATGCGAGTTATGAACATCATATAAGTGTCATACATGCACACACATATACTATATACAAGTTACTAGTCGTGGAGAAACCTGAAAAAGGTATATTGTATTACATTGCGTGTTGTAATGTGCTACATATTAAGAAGATAATACTGTATTTGCACATATACAGTCATGTATACAGTGTGTAATAGTAGGTTACACGATAATGCATGCTGTATATAATAGTATATTTCATGATTAATATATACTTCTATTGTACATGGCCACATAACAGAAACTCTCTTAGGTTTCTGGCCTTGCATGGCCAACATCAAAAACATTAAATCTTTTGCTTTAATGGCTAAAGCTTCAGATTAAACTGGTGGGAGGGTTCTGTAGATGATAAATGACATCCCCATCTCCCTTTTGCCCTGCCTAGGCTGGAGGCCTTCCTTCCGCTACTTCAGCAAATGGACTGCGCTTTTTGGATCCATTGTCTCTGTGGTCATCATGTTCCTGCTGACTTGGTGGGCAGCCCTCATTGTTGTTGGGGTCATCATTGTGAGCTTGGCCTATGTTACCTATAAGAAACCAGGTGAGGACACTTTGAAATTGTTCCTAAGATAGGCATCACCCACCCACATGATGTTCTCCAGAATTGGAGAACAGCAATGCCCACCATCCACAATCTTGATAGATTCATTTTGGTCACCACGATGTAAAAAAGATGTTGAGATTCTAGAGAGAGTGCAGAGAAGAGCAACAAAGATGATTAGAGAACTGGAAGCTAAAACATTTGAAGAACAGTTGCAGGAATTGGGTATGTCTAGTCTAATGAAAAGAAGGACTAAGGGAGACATGCTAGCAGTCTTCCAATATTTGAGGGGCTCCCACAAAGAAGAGGGAGTCAAGCTATTATCCAAAGCACCTGAGGGCAGGACAAGAAGCAATGGGTGGAAACTCATCAAGGAGAAAACCAACTTAAAACTAAGGAGAAATTTCCTAACATTTGGAACAATTAATCACTGGAGTAGTTTACCTCCAGAAGTTATAAATGCTCCAACACTGGAAGTTTTTAAGAAGGGATTGGAGGGGGTTGGACTAGAAGACCTCCAAGGTCCCTTCCAACTCTGTTATTCTAATAGACACACATCATTTCTCCCCAAACTGGTACCAAGATGTGTGGAATGATAGCATTCCAAATATAATCCGTTTGGACAAGAGTGAATAGTGAATAATAGTATTTGAGCATGTGAGTACTTGTGTGTGTTCTCTAGGGACCTGTGTTGTTTGCTTTTTTGTGTTTTAAATCCACCAATTTGGGTAGACAGTTGACTTACAACAGTTCATAATCTGTTGACTTACAACAGTTCATGTATTGACCCTTCAAAGTTACAACATTTGAAACCAGTGACTTATGGCCGTTTTTCACACTTAACGACCATTGCAGCATCCCCATGATCACGTGATAAACATTCGGACATCTGGCAACTGATTTGCATTTATGATGGTTGTGGTGTCCCAGGGTCATGTGATCCCCTTTTGTGACCTTCTGACAAGCAAAGTCGATGAGGAAGCCAGGTTCCTTTAACAACCTTGTTACTAACTTAACAGCTGCAATGATTCACTTAACAACTATGGCCAGAAAAGTCCTAAAATGGGGCAAAATTCATTTAACAAACATTTTGCTTGGCAACACAAATGTGTGGCTCAATTCTGGTCATATAGTTAGGTCTACTTGTAGTTAAAAGAGCCCGTGACAAAGTGGTAGCAGAGATGGGGTATCCAAAAAGAGAGATATCCATAAATATACTGTTTAAAATAGTTGCTAACTCTTGTCAGAAAAAGGTTCTAAGAACTTTTAGCAGGCCAAGGATGCTATTTCTGTGTTCTACTTGATTTAGGGGAAAACACTAAAGAGATAGAAGGTAGGAAATGACTGACAGAATATCTCATTTTTCGCTTTCCAACTTTCTTTCTCTCCTTGTTCCTCAACAGAGGTGAACTGGGGCTCCTCAGTACAAGCTGGGACCTACAACATGGCTCTCTCGAATGCCATGAACCTGACCAATGTGGAAGACCATGTCAAGAATTTCCGGTGAGTGGCCAAGTGGAAGAGACATAACCTTGGCTCTGGGGCTCACTCCACACAAGGGCTGCAAAGGTGCTTTGAACTGTGGTTGTCCCAAAGGTGATTTTTTTCAAGAGTGCAACTGCACTTTCTGGTTTTTCTTTGAAGATGTGTCACTTCTCATCCAAGAAGCTTCTTCAGCTTTGACTGAAGAATTCAGCCCCACCATCCAGTCAGAGCTGAAGAAGCTTCTTGGATGAGAAGTGTTAAGCCTGGATTCCCCAACGGGTGTTAAGGAAAACAAACTAAACAGAACGTGCAGCGAAGTCAGATAGGAAGACAGGTAAATGTATGAGATAAGTTTTCTAGTTAACACGCAGTAAAATACAGATACGCTTGTGCTATCAAAAATATTGTTTATTCCATTTAAGAATTATAGCATAGTCAAATGTAATGGTCCATTAGTCATATATCAATTTCAGTCAAGTCTTGTCGGGGATACTCTATTTGCAAAGTCCGTGTTGAATAGCCAATGTCAGTACACTTACAATAAATCAGTC
The DNA here is from genome assembly GCF_049901735.1 of Notechis scutatus. Taxonomy (NCBI): domain Eukaryota; kingdom Metazoa; phylum Chordata; class Lepidosauria; order Squamata; family Elapidae; genus Notechis; species Notechis scutatus. Next base: position 125,182,685 of record NC_142025.1, read on the forward strand.
CAATCTTATCTTCTCTCCGTTGAGAAAAATCAACACTCCCTTTTCTCTTCCTGTTTCAGCAAGAACGCAGTCATCAATCCATCCAGTAATTAGGGATCAGTAAGCCAGAGAGAGAGAGCTGCAATTGCCTCGCTTATATAGTGCTTTTACAACCACACCCTTAATTACATTCTTGCTGTTAAAGTTACACACACTTTAACTAACAAACCATGATACCTTATTTATTATTTTTACCCAAACCAGTTAGGGTAAACAATGTTATCCCTAACAAGAAGCGCAACATCTTCAAAGAAAAACCAGAAAGTCCAGTTGCCTCTTGAAAAAAAGCACCTTTGGAACAACCACAATTCAAAGTACGTGGGCATCGGTCGGAACCCTGACACCTTTACTCCCTCTGTGGGGTGAACCAATTGTAGCCATAAGTCGAGGACTACCTCTATACTGTTTTGAGGAATGTCCTAGTTATGCCAGTTGCTCCCTCTATGTTAACTGCCTAATTGAATTATATTCCCAGGGACAGTGCCCTAAAGTGCCTGTACCTATGACATGTAGCACATCTGCAGCTGAACTGAGTTAAAGGGAGCTTGTCTATCCCTACTTCCCAGTTCATCTGGTGCTTATTTATTATCACTCGGCATATGATGAAAACACAATGGAAGAAAAGTAAACATATATACACCAGTGGTGGTATTCAGCCGGTTCGCACCGGTTCACACGAACCAGTAGCAAGGATTTGGCGTGGGTTGCTGAACTGGTAGTAACTTCTGGCTGACCACACCCCTGACTCAGTTGTCCCTCCTCTCCACGCCTACTCAGTCCTTATCGCGCATGTGCAACATCACATGCATCCCAACATCACTGACTGCGTTCTTCCCTGCCCAGTCACTCCTTAAGGTATTTCTTTTTTTCCCCTCCCGACAATCAGCTGTTCCTATGATTAGCTGTGCCAGGATTCCCCTTGCTTACTGCTTTGTCAAGGAAGCTTCCCTGAGGACCAGGAAGGCAAAAAATGGAGGGAGGGGAGCACAGCCCCCCCGGCTCCTCACTCCATTTTTTGTCTTCCTGGGCCCCAGAAAACCTTCTTGGGAGCAAAAATGCCCCCCAGGAAGCTTCCCTGAGGCTCAGAAGGCCCCAAAATGGACAGTTGGGGGATGCTGCGTGCCCCTTCCAGACTGGTTTTTTTCCTTCCTGGGCCCCAGGAAAGCCTTTGGGAGCAAAAACGCCCTCCCCCCCAGGAGACTTCCCTGAGGCCCAGAAGGCCCAAAAAATGGGGTTAGGCCTGCAAAAAAAAAAAAAAGGCATGGTCACACAGTCACACAGCCAAACCTACCTAGCCAAGCCCAAAGAAGCAGTACTAAAAAAAATTGAATCCCACCACTGATATACATTGTCCACATATTTATAAGTAAAACTTCTATGGGGTATGGCAGTGGTTTCATAACTGGATGTCTACTGCAGCTCTTCAAGCAATCGCCTCTGGTGTTGCTTCATGCAGATCTTCTAGGGCAGTGATCCCCAACCTTTTTGATGCCATGCCCGGCACCGCATCAGCTACGCCGCCATCTTTTTGATGAAAAAGTGCTTCTGGTGACCTCACCGAAGCACGCTTTCATCAAAAGATGGCGCTAGCGCTTGGTGAGCTTTTCCGGTAGAAATGGCTTTCTACCCGGAAAAGCTCACGAAGCGCTGACGCTGCCATCTTTTTGATGAAAACGTGCTTCCGGCGAGCTTTCTACCCGAAAAGCTCACCGGAAGCACTTTTTCATGAAAAAAAAGATGGCGGCGCCCAGCAAGCCGCGGCCCGGTAGGAGTTGTTCCGCGGACCGGTACCGGTGGTTGGGGACCCCTGTTCTAGGGAACTGGAGAACGCATCTTGTGGTGTGATACACATTTACTAACTATCTTGCGGTTGCTACCTTTCCCATCTGCAGGCCTCAGTGTTTGGTCCTGTCGGGCCCACCCAACTTCCGACCAGCCCTGGTGGATTTTGTTGGCGCCTTCACTAAAAACGTCAGCCTCATGATATGCGGAAATGTGAGCGAGGTTAGTGCACCTTTTAGGGGTCAGCTTTTGGGCGGCTCTAGGACAACTCGTTGCAGCCATCTTGCCGGGCCAACTTGCTGCAGGACAACTGGCCACAGGACAATTCCACACGGGATAACTCAAATGTGATAAATGTTGTCTGCCACTGTTTCTTCTACATTATTTTCATGTTTGTCCATTTCCACAAAAATGGAAATTAGGTCAAAGAAATAGTAGCGGGTAACATTGAGTTATCCCGTATGGAATTTTCCTGCAGCGAGTTGGCCATGGCAAATTATTACATGGCAAGTTGGCTGCAGCGAGTTGCCCCGTTCCACTCCGTGGGACAGGAATAAAGAGGTGGGGGAAGGTCTTCTGCCCCTTTTAAGCCCAAACCCTCTGGTTTTCCCTAAAGGATTCCTCCTGCATTGAGGATTACGACGAGCAACTCCAGTGGCTCGGCAAGCGGAAAATCCAAGCGTTCTACAACTTCATCACCATCGGAGACTTACGTTCAGGAGCTAGGAGCCTTATGCAGGTATCGTATTTGCAAAGCCGACAGGTTTTCGGAGTGGAGGCTTTGTGTAATGTTTTTGCATTTATTGCTGGAGAAAGGAGCAAAAATTAGGGACTCTGACAGAGAGATGGGTTGAAGCTGAAAGAATGACTCTCGGTTTTGGTCCTGGGGTGCTCACTCATTCAAAGATGGTGGGTTAATAAATTATGATAAAGATTAATGAGTTAATAGAAGCATATATTGCTCCCCATAGCAAAGAGAAGCAGAGATAGTCAGATTGATTATTTTATCCAAAGAAGAGAGTATATCTAACTTTGTTTCTATTCTGAGATTGCTTCCAGATTTTGCAATGAAACTTTGATAGGCTTATTGTTATAGAAATGGCTTGTGTGTATGTATGTACGTATATATAATTTTCTCCCTTTATACTATTCTTTTTTTGTTTTCCTTCCCCCTCTTCTTAGTTTTCCACTACTTTTTTATTTTTCTTTGTATTTTATATTTTGAAAAACCAATTTTATCTATCATCTATCTATCTATCTATCTATCTATCTATCTATCTATCTGTCTGTCTGTCTGTCTGTCTGTCTCTCTCACTCTCTCTCTTTCTCTCTATCTATCTATCTATCTATCTATCTATCTATCTATCTATCTATCTATCTGTCTGTCTGTCTGTCTTTCTGTCTGTCTGTCTGTCTATGGTGGGTTTGGCCAAATGAAGATGATAGCGAAAGAGTTGAACTATTGGGGTCCTTGGTAATCTGCAAACTGGGTGGTTTTCTTGCACACATTTCATTACCAAACTAGGTGATGCACTGATGATGTTACCTAGTTTGGTAATGAAACATCTGCAAGAAAACTACCCAGCCTGGAGAGCACCAAGGATCCATAGCATAGATTCTTAGCTACTTTGTAGTATTGGTAGTCTGTATCAGCCATTTTTGTTAATCCTCACCTCAAAGCTTTAAGACTTCTTCGAAATCTCCCTCGGTGAACCCTGGAGATCCCATTCTATTAGCCAAAATGATGAGGACAGTCTTCTATGTGTCTTTACAAAGGGGTTTTGGCTTAGTGGTAGAGAACCAACATTAAAAAGTGGGTATACCCTTTATAATTTTTATAACATGCCTGACTCCAAACATATCAAAGTGATGAAAGCAATTATATAATAATAAAAAGCAATTGCATAATCCCAGAACATTGCAACCATCATAAATATGAATCAGTTGCCAAGCACTTGAATTTTGATCACATGATCATGTGGGAATGCTGCAATGGTCATAAGTGTGAAAATTGGTCATAACACTTTTTTCATTGCTGTTCAGCGCAACTTCAAACAGCCACTAAACAAATGGTTGTGAGTTGAGGATTACCTACAATTCTCTAGATAATCTTTACACTTAAATTGGTTTCTTTATTATATTTATACAGCCTTATCACTGAATGCTTTAACATTAAGAACAAGTTGAAAGCAAATTTCTGGCTCAAACTTCTAAGTTCTAAGTCTACCTGGATGGACGGATGGATGGACAGACAGATTGATAGGCAGACAGACATGGTTATCAAGATATTTTTGAAATAGAGATCTCTAATATATAAAACATTACAAGACACACATACTCTTAGTCTGCAATTTTGACACCACCTATCTCCTGGCTGAGTATGCTGGATGAACCTAACCATGATGGTTTCTAGGTATTAGTTTATGGTCAATGTATGAAAACCAGGCCACCATAATTGTTCAACAGACCCTGGTTAAAATAAACCATGTTTAGCACAGTATATAAATGTGGATAGTATCTTTTCCGTTTGATTTTAAAAAACTCACCATACTTTCTCCTTGCAGGTCTCTGGTCTAGGACGTCTAAAACCCAACACCATAGTTCTCGGTTATAAAAATGACTGGCAGACTGACTCTCCCCCAAACCTGGAGACTTATGTGGCCATAATACAGTAAGGACATCATGTTCTCAAGAAGAATACATGAAAAAGGGGGTGGGGTTAGGAATGGAGAAAACAGGGGATAGATATACTATAGATGTGGCGAGTTTATGAACCAATGGATTGGTTTGGATCTCTCCTAAGGTAGAGACGTTGTAGGAGAACGTTTGCCCTTTACACTTTATATTTATTTTATTTATTTATTTATTTATTTGATTTGCCAATTGTTTACAAGATAATAAGTGTATACATAGTTGTGAATACATGAAATGGGTACATATAAGAAAAATAAAAGAAGAATAAGAGAAACAATAGGACAGGGACGGTAGGCACGTTGGTGCGCTTATGCACGCCCCCTACAGACCTCTTAGGAAAGGGGTGAGGTCAATAGTAGACAGTCTAAGGTTAAAGTTTTTGGGGTTTGGGGAAGAATATATATTGTTTTAGTATGTAAAACTACCTGAGTTCAAATAGGTTCCAAGGGAAAATCGGTGAAAGCCATGAATATGTTGTTTTTGGAGTTAGATAAACCAGGTGTCAATGTCAGGAAAACTTTTGAATTTGCAGAGAATTGGATGAAGGATATTCCATAGAGGTCTTCAAACTTTTCAGCTTTAAGACTTGTGGACTTCAACTCCCAGAATTCCTCCTCCAGCCATATTAGCTCAGGAATTCTGGGAGTTGAAGTCCACAAGTCTTAAACTTGCCAAGTTTGAAGACCCTTGCATAGCTGTTTGTAAAGCCAGTTTGGTGTAGAGGTTAAGGCACGAGTCTAGAAAGCAGGAGATTTGTGAGTTCAAGACCCGCCTTAGCCATGAAAAGCCAGTCTTTCAATCCTCCTCACAGGGTTATTGTTGTTGTGAGGAAAAATTGGAGGAGGAAAATGTGTTGGATAGGTTCGTAGCCTTGAGTCATTTATAAAAATTAATTAAAGGGGGATACAAATACATATTTGGGGGAACTCCAGGAGACAATGAAAGCCAGGGTAGCTTGGTGTGCTGTGGTCCATGAGGCCGCAGGGAGCTGGGTACAACTTAGCAAATGAAAAACAACAACAAATAATAAATAAATAGACTTCTCTTAGCTTATTCTGTGTTTTTTTAAAAAGCAGATGATAGGGACAGTGCATAAAAATTGTTGATAATTATTTAAATTTTCTCTTCCACTCCCTTGCAGTGACTCCTTTGATCTCGGCACTGCGGTCTGCCTGCTTCGGATGAAGGATGGTCTGGACATGTCCCGGATAATCAAGGCCCAAGGTGAGTAAATTCCAAAAAATGTGTTTGGAACAGGGGTGGGATTAAAATTTTTTTACTACCGGTTCTGTGGGCATGGCTTGGTGGGTGTGGCTTGGTGGCCATGGCAGGGGAAGGATACTGCAAAATCTCCATTCCCTCCCCACCCCACTAACCTGCTTTCCAGCTCCATTCTCCTGTGCAGGGCAACCAAAGAAGACCCAGCCAATCAGCTGGGACTCGGGAGGCAGAGAATAGATGGGGACAGGGCCAATCAGAGGTGGTATTTGCCGGTTCTCCAAACTACTCAAAATTTTCGCTACTGGTTCCCCAGAACTGGTCAAAACCTGCTGAATACCACTTCTGGTTTGGAAGCAACAATCTCTTGCTTTCGTTCTGGAAAAGATAACAGGTTTCTGTGGAGCTTTCCTTAAAAAAATCAAAAAGAACTATAGGTAGTCCTTGAATTATGACCACAACTGAGCCCAACGTTTATGTAGCTAAGCCAGACATTTGTTAAATGAGCTTTGTCCCATTTTATGACCTTTCTTGCCATAGAACTTAAGGGAATCACTGCAGTTAAGTTAGTTAACCCAGTTGTTAAGTGAATCTGGTTTCCCCATTGACTTTGCTTGTCAGAAGGTCGCAAAAGGGGATCAATGCATAACCGTCACAAATATGTCCCAATGCATGACTGGGACACTGCAACTGTCATAAATATGAGTCAGTTGCTGAACATTTTATTTTTGGTCACGTGATCCTGTTACAATGTTTGTAAGTGTGAAAAATGGTCATAAGTCACTTGTTTCAGTAATGTTGTGACTTTGAATGGTTACTAAATTGAACGGTTGTAAGTTGAGGATTGCCTGTACATATTTTGGAACAGCCTTTAATGTTGCTCTTTGTATTTTAATTTCTCTTTGCTACCTGTATTACTGAATTAGTTAGAAGGCAATATATACATAGTTTATTGGTTGATTTATTTCTAAACAAAACCAACAATAGGAGAAGGAAGGAGGATTATAAAGTAATAAAGGCAGTTTAAAAATCTAATAAATAAATAAATGCAGATTTGATCAATGGGCTTTTCCTCTGTTTCCTGGGACAGTGAACCTGGGTTTTGAAGACACAGAAGCCGCCTTGGGGAAGGAAAAACAGAAACGTAAGTTGGTCTCAAATAAGAAATGTGTCCTGTTCGGATTTGCCTCTTTTCAGACCATTCCAAATTCACATCAAAAGAACTTCAAAAAATGAGGACTGGAAGCTTGAACATGCTGTGGGAATTTTTTTATCTTCCTAATGTTTTCCCAGAAGTGCTTTTTTTCAGATCAACCAAGTGTTGATCCTTTGGTTGCAACAAGAATTGACTTAACCGACTTATTGTTTGTATTGTGAGCTAAATGTGACTGGCCTGAAATCACCCAGATGTCCTTCATGCCCAAGACAGGACTAGAACTCACTGTCTTCTGGTTTCGAGACTGGTGCTTTAATGCTAAGCCCCAAATATCACTTAATGCCGGGAAAACTTTGGAGTTTGGAGAGAATTGGATGAAGGATATTCCATAGCCATTCATAAAGCTAGTCTGGTGAAGTGGTTCATGCACCTAGCTAGAAAGTGGGAGCTATGTGGAACATCTCTTTATGTTTATGTTTCAGGTGGCGTGTTTAAAGTTGGTGCCGATGCCAACCTGGAGACCGTGTTCCAGAGCAAACAGAAGAAGAAAAATATTGATATTTATTGGTTGTTTGATGATGGTGGTACGTGAATTTCCCTGGAAATAATAATTCTTGTTTTTGTTGCTATTTTTTATGGCCAAAAAAACAACGTCTAATAGCCTGGAAATATAATCGGTACCATGATACTATGATAAAATTGCGACCTTTTTTTCGTTGCAAAACATTTATAACAAGTGTGCATATCTACAAAAAGGGCAAAGTTTAGATACAGATGGGAAAGCCATAAAGAGAAGTTTTTTTCATGGTTCTTTATGGCTCATTCATTGTCCTTTTATTACATAAATTATTAACAGCGATAAATGTATAACATATGCAATATTCAACTATATATAATTTCGTAAATGATAGATATCATGCCATCAAGTTGGTGTTAACTCAACTATCTCAGATAGATCTTCTCCAGATGAATGAATGAATACAGGTAATCCTTGACTTATGACCACAATTGAGCCCAAAATTTATGTTACTAAGCGAGACATTTGTTAAGTGAATTTTGCCTTGTTTTATGACCTTCCTTGCCACAGTTGTTAAGTGAATCACTGCAGTTATTAAGTGGCTTTCCCATGGACTTTATTTGTCAGAAGGTCACAAAAGCTGATCACATGATCCTGGGATACTGCAATCGTTATACATATGAACCAGTTACGAAGGATCAAAATTTTGATCACATGACCATAGGGATGTTGCAGTGGTCTTAAATGTGAAGAATGGTCATGTCACTTTTTTCAGTGTCGTCATATGAACACTAAATGAATTGTTGTAAGTCAAGCACTACCTATATACAGATATGTGTGTCTTTATCTATATTTCTGTGTATATAGCCTTGGACACATAAAGATATTTTGTAATTAGATATAAATGTGTTGTGGATAGATAGATAGATAGATAGATAGATAGATAGATAGATAGATAGATAGATAGATAGATAGATAGATAGATAGATATACAAATAGATAGATATAGATATACATATAGATATAAATACTTTATCATTATTGTATATAATATGTTTATCATGTATACAGATATATATCATGAATTATATATAGGATTCACAGGCTTTATCTGTTTCTTAGCAATTGGGAAAAAGCACACTTGGGAAATAATATTTTCATTCCATTTTGTAATTGGTTCTCATGGGCAAACCCTCCATCTATATGAAAAGGTTATTTCCAGATGTAATGGAATGTGTGAACAGCCTTGGAGGATGAGGGAAAGCAGGAAACAAAAATTAGACAACAGATTCAGGTGCCCCCCAAGGGATTAATGGTCAGAGGAAAGAAACTTAGAAGCACCCCTTCCTAATTAACCAGACAGTTAAAGTGATGGTAGGAAATATGTATCTTAAGACTTGTAAGAGTCCTATCAGCATAGCCTTATTATTAAGTGGAATTAGCTCATCTAATCATATTTCATATCTGGTTTACCAATGAAAGCTGATGTTAGATGACAATGGGGCCTGTTCGCCCTATTGAACTGGGATTTCAACAGGTTGGGGAAACCAGTTGGAGATGCCTTCCCAGCAGATCTTGGGCTCTGCTTGCAAAACAGGATGTGTTCTTTCTGGCAGTGTGGTTGTGCCACCATGTTGTGCAGCTGGTCTCTGGACTTTTTTTTCTTCTTTTTCCCCTCCTTGCTCCGCAGGGCTGACCCTCCTCATCCCCTATCTTCTGACTCGCCGGAAACGCTGGAGCCAGTGCAAAGTCCGAGTCTTCATCAGTGGGCAAATCTCTAACGCCGAGGAACATAGAGAAGAGTAAGGGAGAAAGGGCAGGGATGATGGGGAGATTAAAATCCAAAGCTAAGCAGTTCCAGGAAGGGGCTGGCAATGTTTCCTTGGCAGCTAACCAGAGTTTGCTCAGGGAGATCGTAAATGTGAGAGACATGCTGTCCTGAAAAGATAGCACTCACACTTTGCCTTTAGATTGTCTCCAAACTCTGCGGTGAAGTGTTGACATGGCTTCAAAAGGCTTGTCCTATGTTCTTGGTTTATGGCCTCTTCAGTCATGGATGTGCCAAGAGGAGCCTGTATTTTATTGATCAATCGATTTGATTTGATTTCTACAGCTGCCTGCTATTGGGCAGCTCACCATTCAAAAACATATATTATAATTAAAACATTAAAGCCACTTAAGCCATGGTGGTGTAGTATTAGAATGCAATACTGCAGGCTAATTCTGCTGACTGCCAGCAGTTCAGCAGTTCAATTCTGTCTGGCTCAATGTAGACTCAGCCTTCCATCCTTCTGAGGTCAGTAAAATGAGGGCCCAGATTGTTGGGGGCGATATGCTGACTCTGTAAACTGCTTACAGAGGGCTGTGAAGCACAGTGAAGCGGTATGTAAGTTTAAGCACTATTGCTATATGTTATAAAATGTTGTGACTGTAGAAAGAGTGCAGAGAAGAGCAGCAAATATGATTAAGGGACTGGAGGCTAAAGCATATAAAGAGCGGTTGCTGGAATTGGTAGGTCTAGTTTAATGAAAAGAAGGACTAAGGGCTGACATGATAGCAGTGTTCCAGTATCTCAGGGGTTGCCACAAAGAAGAGGAAGTCAAGCTCTTCTCCAAAGCACCTGAGGGCAGGACAAGAAGCAACCTAGAACTAAGGAGAAATTTCCCGAGAGTTAGAACAATTAATCAGTGGAACAACTTGCCTCCAGAAGTAGTTAATGCTACAAAACTGGAAGTTTTAAAGAAGAGATTGGATAACCACTTGTCTGAAGTGATGTAGTGTTTCCTGCCTAGACAGAGGGTTGGACTAGAACACCTCCAAGGTCCCTTCCAACTCAGTTATTCTACTCTACTCTACTCTACTCTACTCTACTCTACTCTACTCCATTCCACTCCACTTTAAAACAATAAAAACCATTAAAACACTATGGAACATTAAAATATCTAATTTGAGTAGACATACAAAGCAAAGCATCTGGTCTGTCAACAATATAACCAGGATATTATAAGATTTATCTTGTCTAATTCTTTCTGTTTAACAGGATCCAGTTTCTGTTGGACAAATTCCGCTTGGGCTTCAGTGAGGTTGTGGTGCTGCCCGAAATAATGTGGAAACCTGAGGAAACCAGGTAAATATCTTGTAATTTGTCCTCAATTATTGTTCCTGAGCCTTGGTTTCCTAATCCAGCTCCCGAGTCTCAAATCAATACAGATAGTCTTCAACTTATGACTACAGTTGAGTCTAACATTTCTGTTGCTAAGCAAGACAAGTGCTTTGTTTGGTACTTGGTGAACAAGTTAAAACTTGTTGATGTCACTATCTTGTAACTCCCACCATCATTCCTTATGGGAAAAGATTGTTTGATACTCATTTTTTTTTGGTGTGCATCGCACTTCTTGGAACCAATTAACAATGATTACCATAGAAAGTTTTCCCCTTGAATGCTGGAAGTGTAAGGACTTATCAGGTATATTCTACCACATATGGTGGACGTGTAAATTTGCAAAAAACACTGGAGATTGATACAGACTTGGGTGGAACAAATGGTGGGAGAGCATATTCTGTTTAAACCAGAATTATTTATCTTGGGACTAATGATAGAAGGGTATAGGAAAGATGTAGCATATTTAATTATACATGTTTTGACAGTGGTGAGAATGAGATATGCGCAATATTGAAAAATGAAACCATACCACCAGAAAGAGAAATAATAAAGAAAATAATGGCTTGTGCAGAATTGGATAGGTTAACCTTAGAATTGAAAAATAAGGGGGAATCAGCTTACTATGAAACATGGAATAAGTTTTATCAGTGGCTACAAAGAAGAAGGGAAGGTCGGGGGAAAAAATAGACAGAATGAATAGAACCAAAAAGCAAATACTGTATCAATAATATGAAAGTTAATGGTTTAGCAATATCTTTATATGTATGGTATATGCAACACCAAAATGGCAGCACCAGTGTGTGTGTGTGTGTGTGTGTGTATTCTTAAGTTTTCGCGGGTACTTACATGTATGGTATTCAACTTTGTTCAGGTATTTTCCCACGTCATTGTAGTTGTGCTTTTAAAGTTGTAGCAATGTTTCAGCAGAATCTCATCTGCCATCATCAGGCTTCTGTATTACAGACGAACACTATACAGAAGCCTGATGATGGCAGATGAGATTCTGCCAAACGTTGCTACAACTTTAAAAGCACAACTACAATGACATGGGAAAATACCCGAACAAAGTTGAATACCATACATACATATACATATAAAAACAATGATTACCACAGTACTAGTGTATCTGAAAAGGTGTCACATAGGAGAAGTTTAAGACCTGTTGTCTGTCATTCTCCAGTGAAAGACACAGAATACAGGTAGTCCTAAACTTACAACAGCTCATTTAGTGACCGTTCAAAGTTACAACAGCACTGGAAAAAGTGATTTATGACTTTTTCACAGTTACAACCTTTTTAGCTTCCCCATGATCATGTGATCAAATTTCAGGTGCTTGGCAACTTGATTCACACTTATGGCCGTCGCTGTGTCCCAGAGATCATGTGATTCCCTTTTGCCATCTTCTGACAAGCAAAGTCAATGGGGAAGCCAGATTCATTTAAGAACGGTGTTACTAACTTAACACCTGCAGCGATTCACTAAACAACTGTGGCAAGGAAGGACATAAAGTGGGGCAAAACTCACTTAACCAACATCTCCCTTAACAATAGAATTTTTGGGCTCAGTTGTTGTCATAAGTTGTGGATTCCCTGTATTGGTCTCTAAGAGGATATTTGTAAAACAGGATTGAGCAGTGACAGCAATTTGATGGTAGAGGAAGTGACCCACAACACTGATGGGCACCACTTCTATTATGACGTCCAACGAGACTTTGGCCAGGAAATGGTTTTGAGCATCCTGCATTGACAGGAAGTTGGACTGATTCAAAACCCTGTGCACTTTGAGGGGACAGGTGTTTGAAGCCTACAATGGTGGCCTATTCTGCAATTTGGGGCTGAGACTTAAGCAGGAAAGGAGGGACTAGGCCAGAGAACAGGTTCATGATGTTTCATGAGAACCTAGCAAATGATAATGAGGGAGCAGTTGTTCTTTCTTTAAATTTAGCATGTCTTTTAAGATTTCTGAGCTAGATTATTTAAAAGTCTCTTTTTTAGATGAACTGTCTAAAATCCATTCACAACCACCAAGCCCTTATTTCTTCCCATCCCTTATCTTTCAGAATAGAGTTTTGGGCTTAATGAGTTTATAAGAAATTTGACAGAAACACTTGATTAAGGGCCTACAGAATATCCAAAAGTGCTTTTTTTCAAGAGGCAACTGGACGTTCTGGTTTTTCTTTGAAGAAGTATCTTGTGATTGCTTTTCACTTACGACCGTTGCCGCATCCCCAAGGTCATGTGATCAAAATTTGGCTGCTTGGCAACTGGCATGCATTTATGACGGTTGCAGTGTCCTGGATCATGTGATCGTTTTTTGACAACCTTCTGACAAGCGAAAGCAATGGGAAAGCAATATTCACTTCACAACCATGTAACTAGCAACTGCATGTTTCATTTAACAACTGTGGCAAGAGAAATCATAAAATGGGACAAAGCCCGCTTAGCAACCGTCTTGTTTAGCAATGGAAAGTTTGGGCTGAATTGTGGCCATAAGCCAAATCTACCTGTATCAATTCTGGAGGGGTGTGTGAGGATTGTCCTTTGCTGTCTGATACCCCTGTTCCAGGGATGGACTGCTGAGGGTTCATAGGGGTTCGGGACAGCCCCTGGCTAAGATTCTGTGCAGTTCAGAAAAACCCCAAATCCCACTCCTGTCTGGCCCTGCCTACCCCTCCTCTTCCCCACCCCAAGAGTCCCCACGTGGGCCATTTTGGATGCAGGTAAGTGCCAAGGCCCTCAGGGAGGGGGAAAAATGGGCTTCCCAGAAGTTCGGGAAGGCTGTAAATGGGTCTGTTTCCAGCTTCCAGAGAGTCTCCGGAGCCTGGGGAGACCGTTTTCACCCTCCTGGAGGCTCGAGGAAGGCCTCCGGAGCCTGAGGGCAACCCCCCCCCCCGCTGTTCTGCAGGAGGCTGACTAGGCCACGCCCACCATAGCCACGTCCACCCAGCAACTGGGCAGAGAACCCTTTGCTAAAAATTTTCAAGCCCACCCCTGCCCTGTTCCCTAAACAGTGAGGCTGCCCTCCTTCAAACTTTCTGTTATTTCCCTTCCTCCCTTTTTATACAACTTCTTTTCTTCTTTCCTTCTCCATGGCAGCTACAAAGAATTCGAGGACCTGATAGCTCCATATCGGCTGAATGAAGGACAAAAAGATGCCGAAACCATAGAAGCAATGAAGAAGGAAATGCCATGGAAAATCACCGGCGAAGACCTGAGAATCTATAAGAAAAAGGTGAGAATGTTTGGACCCCTGTCTTTCTTGATCTGTCCAATTCCACCGCCCCCCCGCTCCCACATTCTGTCAGAACTAATCCTTCCATAGTCCCCACCATCCTGCCAGAATTGATGAGAAGCATTAACAAGTCTAGCAACAGAAGTAAAAGTTCTCTCAAATGAACCTCAGCTCCTAGCGATTGCCTAGATGCTTTTTCCCCCAGGATAGTTATTTCCTCTTTCCCTTTTAACCTCTGTCCTTTTGATCTCCTTGTGGCCTTCCTTCCACATATTAATAAATCTCACCCCACCCCCCCAAAAAAAGGTCAGCTTAACACTTCCAGTTGAGCTGGGATTAGAGTGTTAAAGAGATAGGAAAGGGAAGAAAAAACAATAAAACCTCTAAAAACTAATTTTTTCCCCTCTCCTCCTTTTTCTTTCTAGTCTGAACAGCACATGTGTCTTCACGAGGTTCTGCAAGATCACTCCCGCAATGCAGCCCTCATCGTCATGTGAGTTGCGTCCTCTTTCTTAGAGTGGCCAGCATCCCTAATGGTTGTAGTGTTCTTATCCGGGGCAACGATGTACCCCTTTCTTTGTGAATTAAGTTTATGGCGGTGGATGGCTCACAAAATTGCAGTTATGAAAACATTGCCTTGTTGATTCCTATTAATTTGACAAGTGTGTATGAGGGAACGTGTGTGGTTTGAGTGCCAGCGTGGTTTAGTGTTAAGGTACTGGATGAGGAGCAAAGAGATTTATATTCTAATCTATCTTGCAGACCCAGAAGCATCCTGAGGGGCTTTGGGCCAGTTCCTAACTTTCGTCCTATCTTACAGGGTTGCGGTGGGGGAAAGGTTGAGGAACAAAAATACGAGTTACATTAGTGTAAGCTCCTGAGGTAAAGGCAGGAGATGCATACGTACGTTTGGCTACACCCCAGTTTTGCACACAAGAGTATTGGATGGAAAATTCAAGACTCAGAAAATGCAGCTTTTTCTTGGGAGCAGGAAATCTCCAGAGCTCATTGTGTGTCATTAACAGTTCCAAAGTACAGGTGTTTCACGTCTTAGTGTCCTATTCTTTTTTTGTTTTGCTAGACAATTAAAACTCTTCAGGCACAAAAAATAAATTACATACCCAGGTATGAAAACAGACCTGATTCACTTTTTTTTTGGACATCAATTTTTATTTTTATCCCGCCTTTATTATTTCTATAAATAATGGAAGGCAACAAATATACACCTTCATTCTTTTATTTCCCCCACAACAACAACCCTAAGAGGTAGCTTGGGCTAAGAAATAAGCCAGCTGGGGAAGGTTGCAAATGGTGATCAAATGACCCCGGGATGTTGCAACCATTGTAAATACACACTGGTTGCCAAGCGCTCAAATTTTGATCAAATAATCGTGGGGATGCTTTGATGTTGGTTAAGTGTGAGGACCAATTGTAAGTCACTTTTTCCCCCAGTGCTGTTACAACTAGCCTGAGCACAGGGTTGGACTAGAAGACCTCCAAGGTCCCTTCCAAGTCTGTTATTCTTATGAAAATAGAGGGGGGGGGAGAGAGAGGGAGGGACTGGCCCAAGGTCAGCCAGCTGGCTTTTATGGCTAAGGTGAGAGTAGAACTCACTATCTCCTGGTTTCTAGCCTGGTACCTTAACCACTAGACCAAATTCTTTTTAAATTTAAATTTAATTTAGAAACATTTTTTCCTGGACATATACTCTCACCTGCTAGAAAAATAATCATCCCTCCCCCACCCCCCAAAAATTAACATCAGGTAATGGGGAAAATAAGCAAAATATTTTTATTTATTTACATCTTGCCTTTATTATTTCTACAAATAACTAAAAGTGTTGGATATATCAACCACATCTTCCTCCTCCTATTTTCCCCACAACAACAATCCTGTGAAGTAAGTTGGGCTGAGAGAGAGAGAGTGACTGGCCAAAGGTCACCCAGCCAACTTTTGTGCCTCAGGCAGGACTAGAACTCATAGTCTCCAGCTTTTTAGCCTGATCCTTTAATCATTAGACAAAACTCTTTTTTACTATAGAAAAACAAAAAAAACCCAAGCAAGCTAACTTTTTTTAAAGGTTGTACCAAACACCAGTGCTGATTTTATCAGTTGCAAACATTATAGATTGTAAAACAGGTTGTTAAACAGTAAGCAGTCCAAAATGAAACTATAATTAATAACCAGCCAAGTGAAAAGTTTATTTATTATTACTGGAGGCTAAGACGAGGCAATCAAATAATCACTCGACATTCAGTAGTTACAATGAAAATAGTCTAAAGGCCACCCCAAAAGTTCTCCTTGACTGGTTTCCCACCCAATGAAAAAGGCAATTGATTTAAAGATATTAATGATCCTCAGGTTAATAAATCTTTAGCAATTAATGGTCTGAATTAGTGGCTTTTCTTCTGAGTGGGAATAAAGTATTGCCACTTATTGTGTTGTTGTGCAAAGATCCAACGATGAGCCATGCAAATGAGGAGAGATGCTGTGTCTAACTTTACAACATGGAAGAGCCTTTCTTCTGCCCTTGGAAGTTATTGTTTTTGTTGTGAGATTGTTGCTTCCTTGCCAACAGCATTTGGCAAATGACCTTGTATCAGAGCTTGTTCAAACACGGATCTAATGCAGGGGATCATAATGGCAGAAATTGTCTGCTCTGTCTTCTTCAGGAAGGTCACTTCTATGGTGCACATTGCTATAGGGTACATACTCTTGACAAATGTATCTTTTCTTTTTTCTACACTGAGAGCATTTGCACCAAGAAAATTCCTTGTGTGTCCAATCACACTTGGACAATAAAGGATTCTATTCTATACTATACGGATTTTGTAATGTGGGGCCTCCCAGTTCCTGACAAGCAGATCCCTAACTTCTTCTCTTCCTTTCCTTAATTCTCTAGAAGCCTTCCGGTGGTACGTAAAGGAGCCTGCCCCAGCTCCCTCTACATGGCCTGGCTTGAGACAGTCTCCAAGGACTTATATCCACCAATTGTCTTCATCCGGGGCAACCAAGAGGATGCACTCACCCTCTACTGCCAATAGGGGGCAGCAGGATCCGAAGGAAGCCTTGAGCAAACAGGCTATAAGGGGCTGCCTGTTATGCCAACTCAGTTACAAGGGGGGGCAGAAGTCTGACAATCCTCCACATGGAAAGCAGACCGCCATTGCCGATGAGTGTGTCAGCATCACCAAGAGGCCAGGACCATTCACGCACAACAAAGGAGTTTTGCTGAGTTTTTAAAAAAATCCCTGCTTGTTGTTGAGTTTCAACGCAAAGGACCGATTCTGAATGTGTTGTGTCTCCATACTCTGTACATAGTTATACTTTTTTGAATATTGTTATTTAATAACCCTGGTGTGTCGTGTCCCCTACTTTGTTCTTCTTCGCGTTGTACTTCCTCCTCCACTTATGGGATTCCTTTTCCAGCAAAGCTCAACATGTTGCAAACCTTAGTGGGTGCGACTCTTGAGTGACAAATACACGAAGGCAGAGTTAAGCCTTTTAAGGCAGGGGTGGGCAATTACAGCTCCTTTGTAACCTATGGACTTCAATTTCCAGCATTTCTAAGTCAGCCATATCCCAAAAGTGCTTTTTCAAGAGGCAAGTGGACTTTCTGGGGTTTTGTTTGAAGATGTTTTGCTTCTCATCCAAGAAGCTTCTTCAACTCTGACTGGATGGTGGGGAATGGAAGGATTTATGCAGACAGCTGGTCATTTGTATTGCAAAGGAGTATAAATCCTTTCATTCCCAAGCCATCCAGTCAAAACGGAAGAAGCTTCTCGGATGGGAAGCGAAACGTCTTCAAAAGAAAAACCAGAAAGTTCAAATGTCTCTTGAAAAAGCACCTTTTGGGACAACCATGACCTGGATGGCTGAGATCTCCACAGACATCAAGTCGGCCATGCTGGCTCAGGAATTCTGTGAGTTGAACTCCACAGATCGCAAAGGGCCATAGTTACCCAATGCCTACTTTTAAGGGCAGCATTTAGCTCATTTGCAGATTCCCAAACAGGCTCGAGATTCAGATCATTTGGGAATCCATTTTGAGGGGCTTCGGAGACTGAGCTTTGCAGCTATTTTGGCATCAATTGCACCCCTTAAAAACAACTGAAATCTTGCTAAAAAGAGACACCCACTTTGTCTCTTTAACCATTTCCTCCCTGGTAAACTAAAAGAAACCCAAATATTTCAGCCTCACCAATCAGTTGAGCTCATTACCCATACAATTATGGCTGAGATGGAAGGTTCTGTTCACACAGCAAAAGGAAAACAATGTGGCGTTTGCAGAAAAAAATGGAAATCAGCTGATATGAAGACCCACAAGCAACGGTCTTCAAAGTTGGCAAGTTTAAGACTTGTGGACCTCAACTCCCAGAATTCCTGAGCTAACATGACTGGAGGAGGAATTCTGGGAGTTGAAGTCCACAAGTCTTAAAGCTGTCAAGTTTGAAGATCCCTGCCCACAAGCAAAACTAGTGAATTGTCTCAGCTCTTGGATGTGTTGTTTCTCAAAAGTGCCCCCTGTTTTTCCCCCCTCAAAAGACACTTTTTACCCTAACAGACCCAGCACAAACACACTGTAGAGACCTTCCTACAAAATCAAATCATTTATTTTAAGCCGACAAAGTGATTGTCTCTGGGTGTTTTTTTTTTTGGTTTTTTTTACAAATGTGTATCTCTTGAGCCTTCCAGCTACTTTCACTTCACGGCTTCCAAACTGAGGAATGTTTTCAGGCAAAAAGAAACCCTTAATCTCGCCATGTTACCTCCACTTCGTCTGTACGATACCTGGAAAGAATGAAAGCACACAACTAACATTTGAGTGGGTATCCATTCCTCTGAGGCTGCAATTTACCTCAGAATAAATACATACCAAATGTAGCTTTAAGAGGCCTTTAAAAATGGACGGGGTGGGAAGGGGTACAAAGCTACATCCATAGTCAGGCCGATTTGCCACCAAATCTGGGCTCCCTAAGCTGTTAATTGCAAAAATGTAGGGGGGTATTTGTTTAATTGCATTTTCTGAATCTGTACAGGTTGTTCTCGACTTATAACAGTTCATTTAGTGACTGAAGTTATGGCACTGAAAAAAATGACATGACCATTTTTCACACTTACGACCATTGCAATATCCCTATGTTCATATAATTTACATTCGGATGTTCGACAATTGGTTCATATTTATGACGGTTGCAAAGTCCCTGGATCACATCATCCTGTTTTGCAACCTCTCACAAGCAAAGTCAATGGAGAATTCATTTAACCACCATGTTACTAATTCACCAACTGCAGTGATTTACTTAACAGATGTGGCAAGAAAAGTTCATAAAATGGGACAGAACTCATTTAACAAATTTCTCACTTAGCAACATAAATTCTAGGTTCAATTGTCAACATAACTCAAAGATTACCTGTATTTGCAGGAAGTTTTAAAAAGATGGAGTTACAAAGACCAAGTAAAGCCACAGCTTCAAAGGTTTCTGATTTCGCAAGAAACTAAATAAATTAAAATGCCTCAGTACTTATGTGTCCCCTTTCTCCTTAAGTTCACAATTCTTTCCCCCTCTATTGCAAACAAGGTCAATCACCTTTGTGTAATCCACGAATCTTCAAGTGCTGTGATTTGGCCAGACCGGAACATTTCCCAACCAGCTTGTGCGATCATGGCACCATTGTCAATGCAGAACCTGGGTACAAAATGGTCATGAGGAATCAGAGAATTAAAAAAAGAACAGCCTTTCTTAGCGCAGGCTCTCTCTTGTTCTCTTGCAAACTCAAGGAAGCTCCACAACAGCAAGGTGTCATTGTATCACTTCCCAAATTTGCTACTTGCAGCTTAGTTGAGTCTAGGAGAGACTCGGGAAAATTAAGTGGATTCAAGCAACAGGAAGTCAGCCCTGGTTTTGTTAGGCTCCTTAGATCCTGCAGGTTATAACAGAATTGGGACCTTGGAGGTCTTCCAATCCAACCCCATTCTCAAGCGGGAGATTGTGTACCATTCCAGAATAATGGCTGTCCAATCTTTTCTTAAAAGCCTCCCGTGATGGGAGTACCCATGATTTCTGGAGGCCAGTTGTCTCACTGGTTTATTGTTCTGTGTAGATGACCCCACACAAATTGACCTTCCTCGCAGCATTGGTCAACTCTGGACAGGATCCGTTATCCAACATGGTGTCTGCCAGGACTTGAAGTGAGATCTTGTCTCTACCCCTCAGTGTGACTATGGTGTTCCTAGACAAAATATCCATCTCACTGTGTCCTCATATTCATCAAGAGCTTACACCAGCCCAGTATCTGGTTTTTTTCAACATAGACCACCCTGTCCTTGAATGGGTGAGTGGACTGGACATTAACATTTGAACCACTAAAAATCCATGTATTTGCCATATGTTAAATAAATAAACAAATTGTTTCTAACTCTCAAGAAATTTCTCCTTAGCTCTAGTCTGTATCTCTCCTTGATTAGTTTCCATCCATGGTCCTACCTTTTGGTGCTTTGGAAAATAGGTTGACCCCTCTTCTTTGTGTCAGCTCCTTAGATATTGGATGCTATTATGTCACCCCTAGTCCTTCTTTTCACTAGACTAGCCATGCCCAATTCCTGCAACCATTCTTCATATTAGATTAACAGAGTTGGAAGGGACCTTGTAGGTCATCTAATCCAACCCCTTGCCCAAGCAGGAGACTCTACACCATTTCTGACATTTCTCTTCTTGAAAGTCTTAAGGGATGAAGCTCCTACAACTTCCGAAGGAAAGCTGTTCCATTGGTTGGTTGTTCTCACTGTCGTATATTTTAGTTAACAGCCCCCTAATTATCTTTGTTGCTCTTTTCTGCTTTCTTTCCAGAGTCTCAACATCTTTTTATAACAGGGTGGCTAAAACTGGAGGCAGTATTCTAAGTGTGGTCTTACTAAAGGCTTTATAAAGTTGTCCAGCTGCTTTTGCTAATAAACACCATTCGGTCTCCAAAGCAAATGGTGGACTCGCCGCCTAACAGATGCACCCACCCCCTAACAGAGGCCTGGAAGCTAAGCCTAGGAGGATCTTTGGAAGAAGATGGAGGGTGGATGAGTTCTCACCTTTCATCCGTTGCAAAGAGCCGGGCTCCTCTCTCCTTGCACATGATCCCCATCATCTCTTGGAGTCGCTCGTTACCTGCAAAGAAAGGGGCAGTCCGATTGGTGGAAAAAAAACACTAGTTGAAAGGCAACAAGCACCACATATAGTAGACCAATGTTTCTCCCTCATGAACTATTTTAATATTGGTTGCTTTGTGTCCTTCAGAAGTAGTGGGAGCTTCATCCCTGGAAGCTTTCAAGAAGAGACTGGACTGCTGTCTGTCAGACACGGTGTAAGGTCTCCTGCTTGGGTGGGGGGTTGGACTAGATGATCTACAAGGTCCCTTCCAACTCTTTGTTATTTTGTTCTGTTCTGCCTTCAGGTGCTTTGGAGAATAGGCAGACCCCCCTCCCTTCTTAGTGACAGGCCCTTAAATGTTGGAGAGCTGCTATCATATTACCCCTAGTCCTTCCTTTTCACTAGACTAGACATACCCAGTTCCTGCAACTGTCTTTCATAAGTTTTCATAAGCTTTCTCCATCTTGATTGTTTTAATATTGTGGACACTGCAACTGTCAGAGATATAAGCTGGTTGCCAAGCTTTAAATTTTGATCACATGACCATGGGGATGTTGCAACGGCCATGTGAAAAATGGTCATAAACCACCTGTCAAGCCCGAAATTGATATATGCGTAGCCATTTTATTTAGCCTTACGATATATTCCTTTTCTTTCTTTCTCTTTGCTGGTTATGGGGGGAAAGGTTTCGGGCTTGCCACATTCCTAAGGTGGGAGGAGTGAACATTGAGAGAGTTGTTTAGGCTAGGTGGTTCTTCTTCCCGTGGGAGCACAAGCTGTCCCTGCTGAGGCCTTGAGATGGAGATTTATGACACCAGACAACGGTGATTTAATTCTATTGGAGAATGTGACTTTTGGGGGCTGTTTCTAACTTCCAGTATTATGTGGTGTAATTCTGAGTTGTGTCAAATCCGGAATTACAACAGACTTTGCCAATTTGATGCTTTCCTAAATAAAAGAAATTGGAAGATGGACTTTGTTCTTTTCCTTTTAAATGGATTTCATCACTTGGAAACTTGACTTCATCTTTTTCAGTGCTATTGAAACTTCTAATGGTCCTTAAACAAATGGTTATAAGTTGAGGATTATGTATTTCTCAACTTCCCCATCTAGCCTCCATGGACAATAGTCCTCCCCAGGATCCAACCAAATCACCTACAGCCAACGCCGCCTACAATTAATGCCTCGCTGGAGCTAGTGTGTGCCATAGCTCTTTCGGTTATCTCCACCAGCATTGCAAAGAGGGTTTCCTGGTGAAGAAGAAGAAATTATGGGATCAGTTCAGAAGCTTTTTGTTCAGTTTTCAGCTATGGGTGGCCCATCCCCCTCTATTTACGCATGCAATATAAATAAAACTTTACATTCTGAGGTCAAAGTAGTAGATCTTTTCTAGAAACCTACGGGCCCCTTCCTCCTATCCTGGGGCTCAATATGTCCGTCCTAAAAGGTAGACTGGACCAGTGGTGGGATTCAAATTTTTTTTACTACTGGTTCTGTGGGCATGGCTTGGTAGGCATGCAGTGGAAGGAGACTGTAAAATCCCCATTCCCTTCACACCCCACTAACCTGCTTTCCAGATCCGTTCTCTTGTGCAGGGCAACAAAAAATGACTCAGCCAATCAGGGATTCGGGAGGCAGAAAATAGATGGGGATGGGGCCAGTCACAGGTGGTATTCTGAACTACTCAAAATTTCCGTTACCAGTTCTCCAGAACTGGTCAGAACCTGCTGAATGCTACCTCTGGACCAGACTAAGAAACGAATGCCTTGTAGAGCACTACTACTTTTAGTGTAACAACGAATAACAGAAGGACTTTTTCCACCTTATTTTGTATGAAATAAGGAAGGGCTTGCGTGAGCTGTTTTCTCAAGTTACTTTCTTGGCCCTGGCTCAATCCCCTCTTATCTAATCATTACCTTGGTGGTGGCTTTTCCTTCTGTCCTCCCTCTACTTGGTCCTGGGGTTATGACAGCAACCAACACTGCTGTCACTAAGGGATACAGTGCGTGCATGCTGGCTGGTGAATTCTGGGAGTTGAAGTCCACAAGACTTAAAAGTTGCCAAAGTTGGAGAGCCCTGCTCTACAAAATCTTTGGTCCAGATCTGAATTAATTCCTTACCTGTAGAGAGAAGCAGAGGTCCTCTGGAGTGCATTCTCCTGCAGACAGCATTCTGTGAGCCACGTCCTGCAAGAGAACAGCATCAATCTTTGGTATCTTATTACAGAGAATGCTCATTTAGTAACCATGATTGGCCCAAAGGTGCTTTTTTCAATAGGCAACTGGACTTTCTGTTTTTTCTTTGAAGATGTTTTACTTCTTATCCAAGAAGCTTCTTCAGAGAAACTCCAGAAAATCTGGTTGCCTCTCAAAAGAAACACCTTTGGGACAACCATGACCTGGATGACTGAGAATCTCCATAGACCTTCAACCATGACTGGGACCATCAACTTGGCTATTAAGTGGACACTAAGTAAAACTCCAGATGAAGTAATCTTATTTCCGATTTTGCTTTGTGGACCTGAGAAGATCCTAAAAGTGAGGATTGGTCATAAAGCTACTTTTTCATCATTGTATTGTGGATGGCCACTAAACAAGTCAGTCACTAAACAAGGACCACCTGTAATGATGACATTAACATGCTGCCGTCTGGAGGTTTTCTTCTAGTAATATTAACATTTCTGACAAAATATAATTTACTAGCATTTTGCTAACAAAATAAGCAAATGTCCCTCTTTTCAAAATAAGAATTGTATATAAGGGATATCTTTTTTGGAGTCAGAACTGAGGAAATAGCATTAGCAATAGCACTTAAAACTTATATACCAATTCATAGTGTTTCACAGCCCTCTCTAAGTGGTTTACAGAGTCAGCATATTGCCCCCCAAATGATCTGGGTCCTCGTTTTACTGACCTCAGAAGGATGGATGGTTGAGTCAACCTTGATCCGGTCAGGATCGAACTCTTTGCAGTCAGTAGAGTTAACTTGCAATACTGTTTTCTAACCACTGTGCCACCATGGCTCTTAGAATAATTTGGGGGTCTTGAAAATGATACCGAATGAAGGTTATTTGTTTTTAAGGGCCTAAGTAGCATATTAGTTACAGGTTAATCCATTGATTTATAAGCAATAACATTTATTTTGTTTAAAGAGCTGATATGGCCGCCTATCTCAGATGGTAATTTTAAGCAGCTCACTGTAACTGATGAAAACTATAGAAGGAAGAAGAATTAATTATTTTGCACGCTAAGCATGCAAGGTGGGCTGAATCCTATTCCTGCATTTGACAATCACATTCCCCTTTCAAGCCCACAAGTTGGAGGTAATATGATATCAGCCCCTGAAAAACACCACAACGGGCAAATAAATAAAAGAACCATAACAGGTAGCCGTGGAAAATGAACAAACCAACATTTAAAGCTCTTTCCGGTTGAACGCAGCTCCTAGCAAAGACATGGGCATGCATGGCAAAAGAGGGACATGTGCTTTCTTCCAGGATACGGTTTTCATCTTTGTCTGAACAACTTATCATTTCCTACTTAGCAATTCTGTGTTGTATCCTCCTTAGCAATTCTGAGACACAACTGAATGGGCCGGGAGTTGACTTTGTTGTGTTCTTAAAGGCAGCGTTTAAAAAAAGAAAAATTTCCCCCTCTCAATTTACAACTGCTGCTTTGTGGGATTTGAATCCTACGTACCTCTATGTGGGACAGAATCCCAGAGAAGGACACGTCCATGCCTTTCACTGTATAGGGAAGCTCGATCAACTTTTGACCCCTGTAGAGGAAAAGAGGAAGCACTGAATCTTCTTCTCCTGTATGGAGCTATAATCTAAGATATGGTGTCTCCAGAGCATTGTTTCCAGAGGTGGTATTCAGCAGGTTCTGACCCATTCTGGAGTACCGGAAGTGGAAGTTTTGAGTAGTTTGGAGAACCTGCAAATACCACTTCTGATTGGAGATTTTACAGTATCCTTCCCCTGCCACGCCCACCAAGCCACACCCACAGAATCGGTAGAAAAAAAATTGAATCCCACCACTGATAGTTTCTCAACCTTTGCAAACTTCAAGCCATGTGGATTTCAATTCCCAGAATTCCTCAGTCACTATGAACTCCAGAGAACTTAAAATGGCTAAGGATGAGGAAGAGAGCAGTGGAGAATCAAAACAGTCCTCACGTCGCGAAAAACAAGAAACAGAGCAATGCACCGAGCTTCTATATTTCAAAAGATGAAAGAAAGACCAGCACCTACTCTTTAAATGCCACCAGTCTGCATGCTTATCTTTGTAGCATATAGCAGAACAAGGAACTGCAACCAGTAACTTTTGCTTGACTTAGTAAAATACTAGCTTGATACCGGTGCTTTGCTACGAAACTATGTGGTCGGGCTTAGTTTTGGGGGAAGAAAATAAGGGGGGGAAAAATTCTGCCTTTGCCTACCAGCATCCATCGGTATTCAACTGGCTAGCGTCCTGTCAGTGTGTGTGAGAGCTGAGGGCTGTTTGGAAACTGAAACAGTATTTGCTGTGGTGGGCAAGAAGGAGACAGCAAGGAGCCTGGGCATGGCTTAGGTCTGTGATGGCAAACCTATGGCACATGTGCCGGAAGTGTCACACAGAGCCACTTCTGCCAGCACGAAAGAGGTCACCTGGAAGAGGCCCATTGCACATTCATGCACGCTGTCCGCCCGCCAGCTGATTGTTGGGTATCTGGCACACATGCGTGGGGGTGCACAGGACACGTGCACGCGTGCACAGGCATGGCGCACAAGGGGGTCACGTGCGCATGTGCAGGGGCCATGAGGGGCCGCATGCATTACCTTCTGGGCACTGCCACGCGAGCGCACACATGGAGCCCAAAAAGGTTAGCCACCGCTGGCTTAGGTCAACTGTTCTGTACAAAGCTGCTTTGTGCTGTGAAACTAAAACTGAAACTCCTCTCCTCTGCTTGTGTTTTACATTTGGAACAGATTCTTTTCAGGTGGGGAAGGGGAGTAGAACTCCTTAGCATCAGAGCCAGGGGTGGGATTCTACCAGTTCGCACCTATTCGCTAGAACCGGTTGTTAACATTCTAAGCAGTTCAGAGAACTGGTTGAAAGAAGAAATTACTGGCCTAATCCTGTAAGGAAGGCAGGAAGGAAACATTCTGGTGTTGCTTACAGAAACTGCTTCTCCGTTAACCCTTATTACATTCTTGGCAGGACTAGACTTCCTGTCTCAGGAACTTCTCTGGAGTTTTTTTCCCCTCCTTTGCTGGCACTTTGCTTGTGTGGAGTGAACATAAAACAACTCAGAGAAATAGTGGAAGACTGGAAGATGTGGAAAGACCTGGCCCATAGAATTACCAAGAGTCAGGCGTGATTAAATGGATAACATCAACATAATCTACTAAATACACACATGGAAAAGAGGTGGATTGGAACATATTACCATATGTGGTGGATATGCGTAGAAGCTAAAAGATATTGGACAAAAGTACACACATTGTTGGAAAAAATGATAAGGTAACTTACAGATTCGAAACCTGAATTATTTTTACTAGGGATGGTACCTGAAAGTTACAGCAAAGAAGAAATATATTTAATTATTCCTGTATTAACAGCAGCTAGGATTGTATTTGCTCAGAATTGGAAAAGTGAAAATACCGGCAGAGGGAAAAGTAATTGAGAAAATATTTGAATGTGCAGAGATGAATAGATTAACATTAGCAATTAAAGAAAATAGAAGAAACTGAATACTATATGGTATGGGATCTTTTTATCAATGGTTGGAAAATAAAACAAATTAAAATTGAGTAGATGAATATATATGATTTCCAAGCGCATGATTTTAAGAATGGAGACTGGGTCCTGATAAAGCAGTGGAGAGCTTTGGGGAAGCTGAGGCCTGTCTGGGAAGGATCATTACAAGTACTATTGACTACTGAGTCAGCTGGGCAGACATGTGAGTGAGGTTGTCATTTGTGTGTGAAGGAACTTGTGGATCTGGTTCCTGTTTCCAGTGGAAGCGAGCTTCGAAAGGACCAGACTTTTTATTTTCTATTTCTTTTAGATAGTGGAGATAGATAATTACATGTCTAGTTTAGCTTAGGTTTGTGGAACTTTGGGATGTATTACTGATTATTTGGTTGAGTGCAATACAGTTTTTCCTTGTATTGTTGATTATTTTAAGACAGGAAACAATATTGTTGTACACAGGTATTGTGTCCTCTGAGTGCGGAAGAAGATAAAGAAGTGGATGTAAGTCCCCAAAGACCAGTTGTAAGTTTTGAAGTGTAAAACTACATAGGTTAAGGTGGGTGGGGGCCTAGTCCATTTGGTAATATGATGTGGATAGTGATTATTGCCTTATGTGGGGTAGGAATGATTGCTTCTGAGGTATTGCCTGGTTATCCACTAACGTGGCAATGGTTATGTTTCCAAACTGAACCCAACATTACAGAATATGAAGGGGAGATATCATTGACATTGATGAAACCTATGGCTGATTCCATTTTCTGGAAACTGTATAAGATCTACCTTAGATGATAGTTTGTATTTGAGAAAATACCCAACATGTAACCGCACATATGACATAAGGACTTGTCTAAGAGGATGGAACAACAATATGATTGTTGTTTTGACATGTATGGCAATTATTCTCCTTCCTATATGAGATTTAGAGCTTTGGAGAAGGGATTGTTTATGCCATACATTGAATTAAGAAGTACTCTAATGAAGTTGATGTTTTTGTGTCACAGTTTAGCTTGTGTAAAATGTCCATTTACTGGAAAGGTAGATGTACAATTGGATGTCTTGAAGCATCAAGGGTTTTACATAGAAGTGTAAGATACTGAAGGACAAGAGCCTAATGCGAAGAGTGAAAATGTTTTTCTGGAATAAACGAGAGTAGCTTTGAATTGCAGTAATAAATCAGCTTCAATAGTTTCGGTACATACCAGGCCTCAAGGCCTCAAGGCCTCACGTAGGCTGAAAGCGTGTACCAGGAACAAAGAACATCAATCAACAACACGTCATCATGGGCTAATAACTGGACTGCAGGCGCTGATTTGCTACTTTGTACCTTTTAAACTGACCATGTAACTGTAATTGGGTGCTACTATATGTCCACTAATATTTCTGCTCATGTAACATAATGATTGGATAGAATTCACCGCTTATGACGTATCACTATGTGTTTTTAATAAAAGAGCTTCCCCGAGCTCGTGATCGGGGCAACTCACCCAAGATAGAACCTGCCTGGTGTCTTTTTTGATGCATTCGACCACCCAGTGAGAAGCCTTCCTAATGCGGAGCAAAGCCGCATCTGGTGACCCCGACGTGATCCGTTAAAAGAAACGGGTGCATCTGTCTTCGACTGCTTATCTCACCCGGCCGGACGAGCCAGTTGCAACCCAGGGATGCCGTTTCGTGTCACGGATCCCTCCCCAGGAATCTTCCTTAAAGAAGACATCCTCCCTTCAGGTGAGTATGGGCGGAAAGTTCTCCAAAGCGCAGATAGCACATTTGCAGGAATTAGGAGAATTAACGAAGAGCTCAATTCTTATTCTTAGGAATCAGGGCAAAACGCTCCCGGTTCCAACTAAGAAGGATTTTGACTTATATTTACACACAATGCCCGGCTTATCCGGAGAAAGGGTCCTTGAAAGTCTCCACATGGCAACTATTGGGTGACTATTTTCATAATAATCCCAGAGCTCCGCCAAAGATTCTGACATGGAGAATAGTCATGGAATGTTTAAAAATCCATGGTTTAGCACTGACCAAAGCCCCCTCCCCTAAGGAGGGTCCTCCTCCTTATACAGCCGAAACCAAAACAAAGGACGCTCTCCCGTTAGAAGCTTCCTCCCCCACTGCTCCTGAACCCATAAGTCCTCCTAAATCAAATCCAGTGGAGGATCAAACACCCATGGGAGCGATCGAACAAGCCATGGCACAGGGACGCAAGGAGGGCTCTCTTACCCTGGAAGAGCTCTCTCTTTGTCCCGTTGAATATATAGGGGATGGAGCCGGAAATATGGTGCCTAGACTTGAACCTTTACCCATGAAATTAATCAGAGATTTAAAACAAGCCGTGGCCATGTACGGCATCCAGGCACCATATGTCAGAAGCTTCATTAACACCATCAGCACCTCCTTTTTCATGTTACCCCAAGATTGGAAAGATCTTTTCCGTATGGTACTGACGGGACCGCAGTATGTTGTTTGGGAGTCAGACTTTCGCGCCGAAGCTGAGAGATTTGTCCGCGATCGTGGCGCAGCCGCGAGAGCAGATCAAATCTTCGGTATGGGCCGATTTACGGACTTATCAGCTCAGGCGACTCTCCCACAACGTACCCTTGCCACTATCAGTAACATAGCGGTCAAAGCCCTTGACAAAGTCGATGATCCTACCCCTGGCATCGTAGGATCCTTTTCAAAAATCACTCAAGGCTCACATCAGCCTTATGCTGAGTTCATAGAGGGACTTCAGAAGGCCATTCATAGGCAAATCTCAAATGAAGAAGCCCGTAAGGAGCTTCTGTTGAAACTGGCTGTTGAAAATGCAAATGAGGATTGCAAGAGGATTCTGCAGCCTCTATCTGCCCGAGGGGGGCCTTCCCTCTCGGACTATCTAAAGGCTTGCAGAATCGTGGGAACTGTCTCCTACAATATGGAGCATCTGGCCATGGCCTTGCAGCAAGCGAATTCTCAAAACAGGCCAGCCGGCAACTGTTTCAATTGTGGGAAGCCAGGCCACTTTAAAGCACAATGTAGAGCCAGGGACAATACACAAAACAACACCAAGCCTAAAACAATATGCCCAAGGTGCAAGAAAGGGTACCACTGGGCAAATCAGTGTCGCAGCAGCACTCCTCAGCCACAGGGAAACTAGAAGAGGGGCGATCAGCTAGCCCCGCTCCAAAGGCTGACTCCATATCTTTCCAACTAATTGCCTCCGAAGATATGGAAATCAACATCCCAGGCACTGTGTACTTTCTTCCCACACACCTGAAAACAATCCCTCCTGCCATGACGCCCCTCATAATTTATCCCATCCGGGACCTCATGGCAAAGGGAATCATTGCATCTCCGTTTCTGAGAGATTCCGATGACTTTTCCTCAGTGGCCATGGCGGTAATTGGAAATACTCCCACAAAATTTAGCAAGGGAGAATTAGTAGCAACCGCTGTTCCGGTGCCTGTTAAAACAGCTGATGCTTGGGCATTTACTGTCCATCAAACAGTGGAACAAGCCAGGCCTGTGTTACAATTCACAATCTGTAACAAAGTCTTTTCGGGTCTCTTAGATACTGGAGCGTGACGTGTCATCCGAACGGCTGAGTGGCCGGACGATTGGCCTTTGGAAACTGCTCCAGCCGTTCGGGGAGCGGGAGGAGTTCAGCATGCCCACTGTAGCAAACACTGGCTACCGGTGAGTTCCTCTGATATTTCTCACACTGCCTACCTCCAACCCTTGGTTCTTCCATTACATACTAACCTGTGGGGCCGTGATCTTATGTCTCAACTTAACACAAAACTCATTATTGATTAATGGAATCTTTTACTAGAACTCCACTGCGGCTACAATTAAAAACCACAGAACCTGTTTGGGTAGACCAATGGCCCCTCACAATAGACAAACTAGAAGCCCTGCAATCACTTGTCCAGGACCAAATTGTCAAAGGGCATGTTGAACCATCTGTCAGCCCATATAACACCCCCATTTTTGTCATAAAGAAAAAGTCAGGAAAATGTAGGCTCTTACAGGATCTAAGAGCCATGAACACAATAATAAAACCAATGGATGCGCTACAATGTGGTCTTCCAAATCCCAACATCATCCCTGAGAAATTTGATCTCATGGTCATAGATTTAAAGGACTGCTTTTTTTCTATCCCCTTGCATGAACAAGATCGCACCTTATTTGCTTTCACTTTACCTCGCTTAAACAACTCCTCTCCCTCCTCCCGCTTTCAGTGGAAAGTCCTACCTCAAGGTATGCTCAATAGCCCCACCATGCGCCCCCTGCCTGACCAAAACCACGCAAGCAGGCTTCATTCAACTAACTCTCATCTACCATACCCAACAACCGCAGAAGTGCCTTCCTACCAGAAAAACTTGCCAAAAACCGGAACCATGTACCATCTATGTAAGATGAACTCAAAAACCATTTGCTACGATCCCAAGACGGCTGTACGTCTCAACGTTACCTTATGGGCGGGACTTCCAAGAGCCTCTGGCAGATCTGATCCTGAGGGGGAGGAAAACTTTATTACCTAAACCACACCACCGTGCTCAAGGACCTTTCCTGTCTTTAACCACTGATATTCTTTCTCCATTTGATGTTTGTATTGCTTGTTCAAAACCAGGGGGGCATTCATGCGGGTCGGTTGACTGGAAAACAACGTACGCCCACAACCATAAATATTTGTGTCCTACACCCATTAACTGAGCCATAGGGAACCCCAATCAATGGATCCCTTGTGGAGGTTCCGTCGAGTGCTCAGGTTGGTCTTGTGTTTGTGATTATACTGGGGGAGGGTACTCAGGCTGCAATCATCTGTCACATTTCAAACGAATATCAGGGTCTACCACAGACAATAAGGTAGAAATCACCATCTCCAGACAACACCCTGCCTTGGATACTTATGGTATAGGGATTGATGGCACAGGATCGGATCCAAACACTTACATTACCATAAAAACCGAAATCATATATGAAGGTAAGGAAACATTGTTAGGTTGGTCGGTATATAATAATTTGAGGAAATTAGATAAAGCCCCTGATACCAGTGTTATTGCAAAAAACTTGTTCATGGATATGGCAGAAAAAATTGCAAAACAACTTGCCATAACCAATTGTTTTGTCTGCGGGGGAACCACCACAGGAGAACAGTGGCCGTGGCAAGCCTTAGAAGCCTCACCATCACTGTTCAACCACATGTCTTCTATAGGAAACATAACAGCTAGAACAGTTTCAGATCCACTTATCTGGACAATTACCACCAATTTGATTGGTAGAAACTGCTTTTCCCGAAATGGGTCCACTCCAGTAGGACACCTCCTTTGCTTAGGTACATGGGATAACTCCTACCAGACCTGGACAGCACCTGACAATGCTACCACCACACCTGCCAAATTCAACACCTCCCTCCTCCCTTATCTCAATGACACAACATCTTCCCAAGACTGGACAGCCCCAAATAATATGTATTGGATTTGTGGTAACCTAGCCTATCCGTCCCTTCCAGCAGATTGGCAAGGATCATGTGTATTGGGGTGGATAAGACCTTCCTTTTTCCTCCTCCCGATCTCCATTAAGCAAGAGCTAGGCATCCCTGTGTATGATACATTATCCCGCAGGAAAAGAAACACCGATAATGCCTTTGCAGGCTTCCCCTGTCAATCAGAATATACAGGGGATACCTGGAGCTCAGAAAGAATCGTCTGCACCTACGACGTGGCTACTTGGGCCCAAGACAGGTCCTATGGTTATAGAACCCCCATATATATGATTAATAGAATTATTCATTTACAAGCTGTTTTAGATTTAGTTGGCCAACGAATAGACAAAGCTCTAAACACTCTAGCAACTGCTACAGACAAATTACGCACAGCTGTCTACCAAAATCGCTTGGCTTTAGATTACATACTAGCCAAAGAAGGAGGGGTGTGTGGTAGGTTCAATCTTACGAATTGTTGTCTTCAAATTGATAAAGTTGGCAAAGTTGTAGCACAATTAACAACTGAAATGCGACAATTAACCTATAATCCTAATCAAGTATGGCAAGGTATTGATTTTAAAAATATTTTTAGTTCCTGGTTCCCAAAACTACCAGGATTACAAGCTATAGTAGCTCTCATAGGTATGATTGCTGCAGGATGTGTTATTCTTCCATGTGTATTGCCAATTTTTATTCGCACTATCTCCAATAGTCTGTCCTTATTAGCTGAAAAGCGTGCCATTGCACAGGTTAATGCCCTCTGGGAAAAGGAACCTCTGTACAAGGTCATACCCTCAGAAGACCCTGATGCGTACGGTCGCACAGATTTTCGCATGGGCAGTGACGAAGATCCAGAAGAAATTTCTCTCTATAAAACTAAAACAGAGGAGATGCAGTAATAAATCAGCTTCAATAGTTTCGGTACATATCAGGCCTCAAGGCCTCAAGGCCTCACGTAGGCTGAAAGCGTACCAGGAACAAAAAACATCAATCAACATGTCATCATGGGCTAATAACTGGACTGCAAACGCTGACTGGCTACTTTGTACCTTTTAAACTGACCATATATAACTGTAATTGGATGCTGCTATGTGTCCACTAATATTTCTGCTCATGTAACATAATGATTGGATAGAATTCACCGCTTATGATGTATCACTATGTGTTTTTAATAAAAGAGCTTCCCCGAGCTCATGATCGGGGCAGCTCACCCAAGATAGAACCTGCCTGGAGTCTTTCTTGATGCATTCGACCACCCAGTGAGAAGCCTTCCTAATGCGGAGCAAAGCCGCATCGAATAGTTTTTCTTTTTGCGTAAAAGGAGAGACTACAGTTACAGACATCATGTCTACTTGTTTTATAGAAGTTCCAGTGTTAGGAAGATTTTTTTTTGATAGCAGAGTTTTTTTTTTAAATACATCCTGATGCTTATATTTTGTATAATTTGTCAAAGGTGATACTTTGTTTGGATTTCCTGTGAAGCCAACAAAATGGACTAATGAGAAAAAGCTGACAGTTTTTCCAGCTTATGACTGTGTTAAGTATAAACGTCCAGATGTCAAAACAATTTATACTTATTTGCCTACTAAAGGAGTTTTTTTATTGTATGGAAGTTGAAGACGTAGGTGGAATGACACATGTATTGTATTTACCTAGAGGTTGGTTTATGTTTTGTGGAGCATATGCATTTATACCAGTTAATACAATGGGTGTACAATTGGTTGTTTAATGACTGTTATGGCAACGGCCCATGCTAAGAATATAAACAAAGAAGTAAAACATAAAACAGTCAGCAGGAAGTTAGGCTTATGTTGCAAGAGCTTGATGGAAATTTTCAGGTGTAAATTAGTTACAAAAGAAAAACGGTGGATATGTTATAGGTGAAAATTTGGTTACTATACTTGAGAATGTAAAGAGCTGAACTGAAGCCATTTTGTGTTCACAGTCTGAATTTTTAAAGCTCAGAACATTTATGCAATGTGTTTTCTGCTAGAAATTATACAAGATTGCAAAACTATGTACTTGGCGTATGTTAGAGGTATGTGCTGGGGCGTTCTGACATTATAAATCACGTTAATAGTTTTCTTATAATCTTCTGGTATTTGAATAACAGGAAATCTGACTATAATGAGAATGTTGGGAGTTTTCCATGGAAGGTGGGAACTTTCTTATGAAAACGTTGTATAACTTCTATATATGGTCAACAGGAAGTGTTATGTAACCATGTGATTTGATAAACCTATATAAGCTGTATTCACTAAATGAAAGTGTCTCCTTTTCTCCTAAACATGATTTGGAGTGAGGGGTCCGGTACTGCAGTATCTTACCTAATAATGCATCCTATGGATCAGATTATCAATAGTCGGTTGATTCAATTTTATGTACATCTCACAAGAACTAAGTTAAGATTGTTATAAAAGTAATAGATATAAGTTATAACGGCTTATAAAGAAAATATTATTGTTATATTGGTCAGAAAAGTACTAATTACAATTGTGAACACAAGATATATGTACCCAGTTGACACACTGTGTGAATGAAAGATGGAATTACTGTAAATATAAAATTTAAAAAAATATGGGGAAAAAAGGAAGAGATGGATCCTGATAATTTTTGCTATGACCTTTTGAGATCCTTCCTGAAGATTTTATGTATTTGTCAACATTATTTAATTTTGGTCCAGACCGAGGAGATGGGACCCCATCTGGTACATATTAAATACATTTAACAAAACAGAGAAAAGGATGGTAGGAAGGTTTTCCCCATTATGACTTACTTCTTGGCCATCTGTTCGATGTTGTAGCCTGGACTGGGATCATTTGAGATCTAAGACAAGAAGTGAATAAAAGAATCAGATTTCCACAATACTAATAGCAATAGCATTTAGACTTATATACCGCTTTACAATGCTTCACAGTCCTCTCTATGTGGTTTACAAAGTCAGCATATTGCCCTCAACAATTTGGGTCCTCATTTTACCGATCTCAGAAAGGATGGAAGGCTGAGTCAATCTTGAGCCTGTTGAGATTCGAACTGCCAAATTACAAGCGGCTGGCAGTCAGCAGAAGTAGCCTGCAGTACTGCACTCTAACCACTGCACCATCGTGACTCATGTGGAAAGACCTGGCTAATAGAATTGCCAAGAGTCAGGTGCAATTAAATGGATAATAATACTTGACAATAGTCAATAACCTGACTTAACAATCAATAGGAAAGAAACAATGTCCATGGATAGTGGACATTGCAGTACCTGGAGACAGCAGAAAAGAAGATAAAAAAATCGGAGAAAATAAGAGAAAGATATAAACAGAAGTAGAATGACTGTAGCAAAAGAAAGCAAATATTTTAAGCCGAGAAGTATCTTTAATACTGTTTTGGCTGACACCTTATAAATGAAATTATTCTCCTGTATATATTCAGAGACTAAACTTCTAATTATTAAACTGAAAATTATTAAAATAACCCGACTTGGCAGACTTTGGGTGTTAGAATCCAGTTCCTCTGATCTTTGTCAGCACATCTGGATTGGAGATGTCCCAAAGGTCCTTTTTTCAGGAGGCAACTGGACTTTCTTATTTTTTCTTTTAAGACATTTCGCTTCTCATCCAAGAAGCTTCTTCAGCTCTGACAGGATAGCGGGGAATGGAAGGATTTATGCTCTTTGCAGATAGCTGATCATTTGCATTCTTTTTGTTGTTGAAACGCTTGAAAATTTATTTGTGTCTCCAGGGTCACTTGAATAGTGCTCCTGGTTTCTGTACTCTGCATTTTTTCCCTAGAAATCTTTCCATCCCCCACTATCCTATCAGAGCAGAGGAAGCTTCTTGGATGAGAAGAGAAACGTCTTCAAAGAAAAAAACAAGAAAGTCCAGTTGCCTCCTGAAAAAAGCACCTTTGGGACAACCATGATCTGGATGACTGAGAATCTCCATAGACATGTATCAGGTTATGTTCCTTCTCCAAGTTCATCTGTATCTTCATGAAATAATCAGTGGGGGGGGGGAAGTAGACCATATAGTTTTTTTCTGAGCCTCAAAGGGCCTCTAACGCACCACACATTCCTACTGAACTCTTCCAAATGTGAACACTCAGAAAGAAGCCCCATAACATTTACATATGATTTAATGAAGCCAACTTGCATTCTCATCTATGTTCAGCTGTTTTTACCTTCAACACTCGAGCAAAACGGTCCAGGCAGTTTCCTACAGCGATATCTATAGTTTCCCCAAAAATACGATAGCGATGTTCAGAGTAGGCAATGACCTGGATGGGAGGAAGAGGCAGGCAGTTATAAACCCCCTTAACTTACGAAGTTAAGGCTCAGCCAATCTCATTGTATGCATATTGTACTCTGACAATAAAGGTAATAATACGGTAATAATAAATTCAATATTCCCGAGATCCAGATAGGCCAGCCAAAGTTCTTTTTCCTACCTTCTTAGATGGAAATCATTAGGTTCAAAACAATAACAAGGCAAGAGAAACTGAACAAAATAGCAACATGTTTGGTGAGGCCTGGGGAATCCACAAAATGTATTGTGCACTATAAAATGTCAATCAACAAGTGGAGTCCTAAGCCACCTTATCCCCAGGGCCTGCTGGAAAAGCTAGGTCTTTTAAGGCTTTCTGAAAAGACAATCTCAAATCTATTTGGACTTCAAGGGGAATGGAGTTCCAGAAGACAAAGATGACTATGAAGGAAGTCCAACTTGGACTCTCTGCTTTACTGATGAGTTCTGGAAAATAATGATGGTTCTGGCCAGATGTTATTGACTGGACAAAAGCCATCTACATGTCTCCCATGATTTCAATATCACTATTGTCTTCTCACACCAAGTTCTTTGACAGTATTGGACTTCAGCACTAAGGAATTTAATGATGCTGCCTGCTCAGAAGTGCTTATTTGCACTAAACTATAACATGGGTTGCTTTGTTTCTGATAACTATTGTAAATGGGCCACTACAAATCAACTATAGATTATTCAGCTGAGTGTGAATTGAGTTTGAAGCTGAGACGATACTTCCTACTAAGCTATGATATGGTCTCCTGGTTTTTATTTTGATGGGTCATGAACTCAACTGCTGCTCTGTAAATCATGATTTTTGGATAAAGTGATAGGCATGAACTTGGGATATGATGGTTTACATTAAATCATGGTTTAGCACAATATGCAAATCCACAAATCTCTTTTCTTCCTCAGTACCTGAGTGTTTCCACCGCTGACGTACAACACTGTTGGGTTCTTCGCACCAGTCACAAGCCGCCCCATCTCAATGTGTCCGACACAATGATTCACTCCAAGAAGCGGCTTCCTCCACAACTGGGCCACTGTCCTGGCCACAACAGCCACAGTCACTAGGGGAGCACCCATTCCTGGACCTGAAAGATGGGAAAATATGTATTAAGTCCAATGTAGCATTGACATACAGCTCTCAAATTTTATTTTGCATTCATTTAATTGTTTTGGTAGGCCTTACAGACTACAGTTACTCTTCGACCTACGACCACAATTGAGCCCAAAATTTATGTTGCTAAGTGAGAAATTTGTCAAGTTTTTGCCCTATTTTATGACCTTTTTTGCCACACTTGCTAAGTGAATCACTGCAGTTGTTAAATTAGTAACACCATTATTAAATGGCTTCCCCATTGACTTTGCTTGTCAGAAGGTCAAAAGATGAATCACATGAACCCTGGACACTGTAATCGTCAAAGATATAAACCAACTGTCAAGCATACAAATGTAAATCACGTGACTATGCAGTTGCTGAAACGGTCATAAGTGTGAAAAAAGGCCATAAGTCACTTTTGTACACAGTGCTGTTATAACTTTGAACAGTCACTGAATGAACTGTTGTAAGGAGAGGACTACCTGAATTATAGACCATTCACTGATTTTATTCTACCAATCTGGGACATTTAAAACATGCCTGGATTAAGAAGATTGTCTAGGAGTAGAGAACTTGGTGGTCCTTTAGAGGTTCTTCAGATGTTGCTGAAATATACAGTTCTTTACAAGTCCAGCCAGCGTGGCCAACAAGAAGGTTACCAGAAGATGAAGTATAGCTATAGGTTCTTCAAGGACACTTAATCAAATTAATTAAAGCAGTGGTCGCCAACCAGTGGGCCGGGGACCACTGGTGGGCCATGAGAAAATTTTGGTGGTTCTCAGAGAAATGTCCCCCCCAAAGCACTCCCGCCCCAAGCAATTAATCCAGGCTGCACGGGAACACAAGGCTGCGCTGCCCACATGGCCCGCCCACCCGCTGGCCCCCATCCTTCGACCAAGCGCAAACCTTACTTTGAGTAGAGCCACCCGAGCTGGAACTGGAAGGTAAGGCCAACAGCGGCGGAGGGAAATCTGCCCCAGGGTGGCTTGCTGATGTTAGTGGGAAAGTCGGTCCCATATTCCCGAGCTGCAGTAGTCACAGGACTGACCCTTTGGTCATCCTGGATTAGCTTCTTCAGTCCATGGCAGGCTGGTGCACCCGGGTGGAGCAGCAGCTGCTCCGGGATGACCAGTCCTGTGACTACTGCAGCTCTGGAATATGGGACCAACTTTCCCACCAACGTCAGCAAGCCACCGTCAGTCGAAATTCATATTAGTGGGATTTAAAATTATGAGTTTGGTGGTGCCTGAGGTCCAAAATGTTGGCAACCCCTGCCTTAAAGCATGGGTCTCCAACTGTGGTGACTATAAGACTTATGGACTTCAACTCCCATGCTGGCTGAGTAATTTTGGGAGTTGAAGTCCACAAAGTCTCCAAGGTTGCATACCCTCCCTGCCTTAAAGAATCCATGTGTCTCTGTCCCTTTAAGAAAAGAGGTTCACCTTTGGTGAAAGCCACTGCGTCAATGTCCTCAGGTTTCAACCCAGCCTCTTCCAGGGCCTCACGCAACACAGTAAGGATGCAAGAACGGTGGTGGCGTGCTGTGTCACCTGGAAGGAAACCTAAGAGTGGGACCAAAAATGGGGAAAAGTCATGTCACCATGGGAACCCATTAATTAATCTGCTCTCCCACCTCTTTAAATCTAGGAAAAATGCTGAATTCTTTTAGCAAGCAATTCTCTTATAGGCCTTGTAGGCTGGTGTCCTCCAATGACTTCAACTCCCAGGATCCCTTCCTAGCACACACCCTGGCTAGGAATTCTGGGAGTTGAAGTGCTACTAGAAAGCACCTAGCTGGGTTCTGAAGAGCATTCATGGGAAATATAATAGTAATACTGTCCCTGTTCTACTTTCCTACTTTGTACTCATTTATTATGTATATGCTTATACCTGTTTACACTTATATGTTTATATGTTATGTTCATACTTATACTTGTTTTCTCATACATGCTTGACAAACTAAAATAAATAAAAATAAAATAAATAACACAAAATACCTACCTTGTCCCGGAGGGGTTACATAGGTCCTTCGTGGATTGCTCAGCACTTCCCCATCCTTTACAATCCCAATTCCGATCTTGTTGGCGCTGCCCTCAAAGCCGATCACTACGGGCATCTCTCCCTGGAACACCCAAAAGAGAGTGAAATTTGGTTTCTTCCAACAGAAACCTCGGAATCTGCAGCGGATCCCGGATCCAGCTGATTTATCCACAGAACGGGTAGCAACTTATCTAAACAAGGAGAAGAAGATTCGTGAGAACGAGTCCTTTGACAACTTACCTCCGGTTCTTTCCTCTGCTGCCAGGTCCACCTTCCCCACGCTGCTCAGCGCAAGCAGTACACAGGAAAACACACGTGCAACCAAAGTATCTTGGAAGGAAAACCCAGCAGCAAAGGGTTAAATTTGAGCCCTCTCCCTCCCTCTTCTTAAGGGAGTAGTAGGGGTAGTAAAAGAAACTCTGGTGCGTCATACAGCATACACGAGCGGTGAGTATTCGAAAGCGGGCGGGTTCTTTGGTGCTTTCTGAACTTGGTTAATTTCTTGTAGAATGTAGACGTTTCATTACCCAATTACTTACTACTACTACCGGTAGTAAGAAGTGAGGTTTGCTCTCAATTTATATTCTAGTGACTCGCCTTGCCAGCAGAATAGTGAACCTCACTCCTTAGAGCTGATGCTGTTGCCTAATTAAGTCATGAAACGCCTTCAAGAATACAAGCTAGAATTGTTATTACCAAGGACCCAAAGCTCAAAAAACACATTTAAAACTTGAATTACAAATATTCTTTATTTCCTATGGAAGCTCTCAGTTTTCCAAATCATGGTTGTCCCAAAGGTGTTTTTTTTTACCCCAAGAGGCAACTGGACTTTCTTGGTTTTTGCTTGAGGACGTTTTCTCATTCGAGAAGCTTCCTCGCTTCTGAACGAAGGCGGGGGTGGGGGGGGGAGAGAATGGAAGGATTTAAATGGAAGGAAGCAAAAACCAAGGAAGTTCGGTCGCCTTTGGGATTCTATTGATATAGAAGGTTTCCAACCTCAGTATTTGTCTTTTATAGAGAAAAAAAGATTTATTAAATATCCGTTTTTAGGATTTTCAAATTTCCCCTCTGGATTGTTCGACTGGGAACCGCAGGTGTTGGTGCTATGGGATTTGCAGACAATGTTCCGGGAGTGGTCCGGAGGACGCGTGACGTCACCAGGTCGTTAAACCCCGCCTCCTCCTCGACCGACGTGGAGGGCGTCTTTCTTTCCAAGTTATCCCTTTAACCCCTTCCTCACTGAACCGAACCCTGTCGGCCTCTGCGGCTGCGCTTCCCGTCGCTTGAATAAGAAGCCCCGCCTCATCCTCTGTCACGTGACCCGCTCCGCTCCACGTGCTCTTCTTTCTCTAGATTCAAGGATTGTTGCGGATTCTCTCCTGAGCGATTTCGGTGCTTTGAAAGGGAAACCTCGCGTCCGGTGTGGTGAGAATCGAACGTTGCTTAAAAAATAGTCATTTTAAAAAAATAAGTTTTTTTTTCCTAATTGTGTTTCATCCGCCAAACGAGCCCGGGGTCCCGGCCTTCCCTTTTTTTCATTTTTTTAAAAAATAAAAAATATTTTCTCTGCTTTTAGGAGCGGAGTGGCAGGTAGAAATTCAACAGGTGTAACTTCCAAAGGATATCTGCATCCTCTTGCCGGGGTGGATTCGAAAACGATGCCCCTGATCAAGTTATGAATGCAAAGCGACCCATGTTCCCCAGCCACCGATCCTTTATGGAGGGATTGCTTTTGATATTGCCAAAAACTATTGAGACCAATTAAAAGAGGTTCAATTAATAGGAATAGAGTTGGAAGGTCGTCTAGTAGTCCAGCCCCCTGTTCTAGCAGGAGACCCTAGCGGCTGTCCAGTCTCTTAAAAACCTCCACAACTTCTGGTGGCAAACTGTTCTGCTCGTTAATTGTCCTCACTGTTGGGAAGTTTCTCAATTCTCAGAGCCAATTTGTTCTTCTAAGAACAGACGTTTTCATGTCGAAGGGATTCTTTGCAAATGGATAGAATCCGGTGACCAACTAATCATTTTTATGGGGTCAGGGTTGCTGATGGAAGAGAGGAGCAGTTGGTGCATTTGGAGGAAGAGGAAAGGGGGCTCACTGGATATTCTGAGGGAAAAGAAAGCCAGGTTTGGGTGTTAAGTAGGGGCACAGAATGCAGTATTGCAGGCTAACTCTCCCACTGCCAAGAGTTTGATCCTGGACGGCTGAAAGTGGACCCAGCCTTCCATCCTTCCGAGGTCAGTAAAATGAGGACCCA
This sequence comes from Notechis scutatus, assembly GCF_049901735.1. NCBI lineage: Eukaryota > Metazoa > Chordata > Lepidosauria > Squamata > Elapidae > Notechis > Notechis scutatus. Next base: position 125,224,515 of record NC_142025.1, read on the forward strand.
GACTGTTGGGGGAGATGGGTTGACTCTGTAAACCACTTAGAGAGTGCTGTAATACACTATGAAGCTGTATATAAGGTAAGTGCTATCTTCAAAGTTCTGGGTTTTGTGATTGTGATTTAGGTGCTTGGTAACTGGCTTGTACTTACAACAGTTCCAGTGTTCTGTGATCACTTGATTGCCATTTGTCACTTTCTAACACAAGGGTCTTCAAATTTGGCAAGTTTAAGACTTGTGGATTTCAACTCGCAGAATTCCTGAGCTAATATGCTTGAAGGAGGAATTCTGGGAGTTGAAGTCCACAAGTCTTAAAACTATCAAGTTTGAAGACCCCTAGTCTTCCCACAAACAAAGTCAACGAGGAAACTAGCAGGGAAGGATGCAAATTGCTCCCATAAGTCACCCCTGCTCCTGTTAAGCATTATAGGGAGGTGTATAGGTGCTATTGCTATCTCTACATGGTAATGTTCATGTTTCCCAGGAGACGCTACTGTTGAGAAGCCTAACATTGGCCAAACAAGGTATCCAGCTTCTTCGTCTGAGACATCTTTGGGAGCCTACAATGTCAAAACGAGAGAATAAAGAAGAAGAGGTCCTTCCAACAACGAAAGAGGTGGAAGGTATGGAATTCAGCCCTAGCATTAAAACTGGGGTTGGCAATGGCGGTTCTCCTCTGCCTTATAGCATGTCATCCTTTGGACCCTGGATCCTTCTTGATGCTTTTTGACCTTCCCAAGTCCCATTCTTTGTTGAATGGCCTCTCGTTTCCTTCAGCACTTTTCCTCGACCCATAGATTGGAATTTGCCAGGCTTGGCTCCAGTGAAACCAGAGATTTTGGCCTCTCTATAATGAACCTTCATAACTTATATCTTCTGTCTGATGCTTGGAATGGAGGAAGGGAGAGAATAAAATGGAAGGAACCTCTGGTGAATCAAGAAAGTTGTGACATTTGGTCCTCTTGAAATTCAATTAATGAGACCTCTTTTTCTGCCTCTTCCTCTCTCTTTCCAAAGAATTCTGCGTAGAATAATTCTGCTTTCTCAATTGAATCAATTCTATGTCTCTGTTCTTGCCATGTAAACATTAATCCTTCTGGAATTAACCATCTGTAGTTCACCTCTTTTTTCAGTAACATTTTAGTTAAAAATCGGTATTCTTATCTCTCTCACTTTTCTGGGTATTTGTTTTAAAACCACAATCTCCTTGCCCTTATATTTCAGCATTTTCTCTCTTGCCACTTGCAATATTTGTGTTTTAATGGCTTTTTTTGTAAATCTGATATGAACTTCTCTTGGTAGGTTATTTCTCAATGCATATCTTGTAAAAACTCGATATACTTCATCTACTCCATCCATCATCTTTTCTTCTGTTATTTCCAAAGCTTCAGCCAATATTTCTATCATTATCTCAGCTAGATTTTGTCCTTTTTCTTCCTCTGTTTTGAAATCTGAGATAAAATTCTGATCTGTCCATCTCTTATTTCAGCATCCCACTTTTATCTTGTTCAACCACTGTTAATCTGGTATCAATGTCTCCAATCTTTTTGTCTCTTTGTTTATCTTCTTCAATTTTTTGGAATCTCTCATCATACTTCACCATCATTTGTTGAATATTCTCCACTTTTTCATCAGTTTTCTCTGTTCTTTGTTCAATATTCTCTATTCTCTTTTCAATAGTGTCTGATTTTGTTTTAAGTTCTTGGATTCCTTGCATGATCATCTGTAAGGTCACTTTTTCTTGTTCTTTGTCTTGCTTCAACATTGTCTGGATTGAACGTTGTCCTCCAGGTGGGGAGGCGGAAGTAGAAGTTGAGGGCCAGAAGCTATAAATTTCCTGCTCATTTTAAACAATTGAAGATCTTCAGATTCTTCTGAACCTTAATCCAGTTATGAAGTAGCCAATTATAATCCAAGATAAAAAAATAAAAATGGTGGAGAAAAAATTTCTTCAGGTTCTTCTGAACCTTTATCCAATTGTGAAGTAGCCAATTATAATCCAAGATAAAGAATAAAAATGGTAGAAGGAAAAAAGGCCAGTAATAATAAAAAAAAAGAGAGAGAAAATTTCTTCAGGTTCTTCTAAGCCTTAATCCGATCAATAATTAAGTGAAAAGGAAAGGAAGAAACATTTAAAAAAAAAAAAAAGAACAAAAAAAGGAGGAAAAAAAATTCTTCAGGTTCTTCACCACCTTAATCCAATTAAAAGGTCTCAAAAATAGAAGAATAAAAACATAAAAATGAACCAAAAGTATGGATGGAAAAAGCAAAAAATCCCAGAGACGAAGGGTGAAGAAAAGAAAAAGAAAATTTTTGAGGCTTTCCCTTTAAAATAAAAAGCAAAAATAGAAATATTACAAAAATAAAGGCTTTTTTTTTTTAAAAAAAAGAAGTACAGTAAAGCTGGTAAGGAGGCGTAGCACAACTTAAAAAAAATAAAAAGAACACACTGCACTTTATTTAATCATCCAAGGCTCTTATTATAACTCTCTTCTCCACAAACTTCAAAACCAAGCTTGTTGATAGAAATCCAGAAGAACACCTGGAATAACACTCTCCCGTGCTCTTCCCTCTATCTTATCATGTTGCAATGTCCTTGAAAGGGAGTCTCTGATCTTTCTTTCTCAGCTTTCTCAGCTTCGTCTAAGATATTTTCAAGCCTCTAGTTGGCAGTGTTACAAAGTTTCTTTACTGTCACTTTCCCCCTCCTTTCCCAGGCAAAACGTAATAGAAGTTAAAAAAAGAAAAGAAAAAGTATATATATAAAAAAAGAAAAGTAACTAAAGGGAGCCTCTAACCTAAAATGTTGCAAAGTCAAAAAAGAGAAGAAAAAATAGATGTAAATAAGAAAGAAGCCAGTCCAGTTAGCAAATGTTAAATCGCGATAGTAATAAAATAAAATAAAAAATAAAAAGCCAAGCCTTACTTTGATGTTTCTGTTTAAGAACTGCCGCTTATTCTGTTCTGTCAAAACTTTTACAGATTTTCCTTTTCCTTAGGGTGTCCCTTTAAGTCTTAGAGTAATGATAAAAAAAAAAAGTTCTCACCAAACCAACACACTTTCTCTTTCCAGTCTCTTCCGATCGGAGCTGTCCCAACTTCAGCAGCTTTAATGGCTGCCTCTCTGCCGCCGGCAAGAAGAGCTTCTCCTGGATCAACCAGGGACTTTGCGATGTCCCTGGGATCAGCAGGATGCGCTCTTCACTTTCACCGTCTCTTCGGGACAGTTTAGGTCCGTTGGGACCGTCCAGAGGCAAAGATATCGGCTGCAATCTCAGACCTCCGAGATTGCATGCAGTATCGTTGCAACGTCAGCTCCGCCCCCAGTAGATAACAGTCTGTTGCCCAGCAGACAACAATAAGAGCGGTTTCTCTGCTTTAAGATGTGTGGTCTTCAAGTCCCAGAATTCCCCAGCCAGCATGCAGGCAGAGAAATTCTGCAAGTTGAAATCCATACATTTTAAAGCGGTTAAGGGTGAGAAACACTGTAGTGTAGATCAAGCAGGAATGAGAGTGGGAGAACTCGTAGGTTTGGAGATAATGCATCTAGTTCTCAACTTACAACCATTTTGGTGATCGTTCAAAGTTATAACAGTACTGAAAACAGTGACTCGTTTTTACCCAAGGTTACATGATCAAAATTTGGATGCTTGGTTTGTATCGATGACAATTTCAGTGTCCCAGAGGTCATGTGATTCCTTTTTGCTACCGTCTGACAAAGTCAAATAGGGAAACCAGATTCACTTAACAACTGTGTTGCTAACTTAAGAACTGCAGTAATTTACTTAACAGCTGTGGCAGGAAAAGTTGTAAAATGGGACAACCGTCTCACTTAGCAACATAAATTTTGGGCTTAGTTGTGGTCCTAAATCGAAGACCACCCGCAAAATTCCCTCCCTTCCTAGATGTCACCACTGTCCTTTCCTAATCTTGGTTAGAATATGTCTCTCATTCTGCAAATGAACTAACCAAGTCTCTAGAAAAGCAACCAAATTTTAAAATCAATGTAACCTGAATATAGATAGTCCTTGAGTTATGAGTGCAAAATTTGAGCCCAAAATTTATGTTGCTAAGTGAGAGATTTGTTGAGTGAGATGTTTTGCCGCATTTTGCGACCTTTCTTGCCACAGTTGTTAACTGAATCATTGCCACTGTTCAGTTAGTCACATGGTTGTTAAGTGAATCTGGCTTCCCCCATTGGCTTTGCTTGTCAGAAGGTCACAAAAGCTGACCACATGATCCCGGAACACTGCAACTGTCATAAATAGGAACCAGTGGCCCAGCATCTGAATTTTGATCATGTGACCATGGGGATGTTGCAGTGATTGTAAGTGTGAAAAAATGTCATAAGTCACTTTTTTCCGGTGCTGCTGCAACTTTGAACAGTCACTAAATAAATTGTTGTAAGTCGAGGACGCTCTGTTTCTAGTGGAGTCCAATTTTCATCAAACAAGCAAACACCTGTTCTTCCTCCCTATAATGTTGTGTTTTATTTCTTTTCCCTCAGAGCCAGAATCTAAAAAAACCAAGAAAGATGGAGAAAAGCCAGAGAAAGAGGCTGATGTTCCAATTCTGTACCAAGATCCCCCTGATAAGCTCACCTCATCCAGTGGCAAAAAATATACTTTGAAGGTCACTTCCTGGAATGTAGATGGCATCCGAGCCTGGTTCAAGAAGAAGGGCCTGGAGGTAACCCAGGAGAAAACTCCACCTTTTTGTTTTCTTATAGCTGGTTCTTTCCACTTTGGGTGTGATGGCAGTGATTTTTCCTCTACCCTTCCTCAAAGTGAAAGTCATAAAAAGAAAGGCTGCATTTAGACATCACATATCAGTTAAGATGATCTTTATCGTCATTTTTCCTTGTGCACAAAGGCACACATTAAAACGAAATTCCAATGCCCACTCTAGAAGAAGAGGGGAGGAAAACAGCACCCACCAAACACTGTCACCATCCCCAGGAAAATAAATTGGGAGGGGGAATTGTAAAAATTCAGTATAACTGAGATTGACTCTTAATGAAGCATGTCATGTAATTTTACAGATGGTCCTCATGTAATAACGCAAATTAGGGCTAGAAACTCCATTGTTGAGCAACATAATCACGAGTCGGAAAACCACATTCTCACATTGTTTAGCAACTGCAGTTCTGATTGCCATTGTTAAGCGAGGACCTCACATGATTGTAACTTCCGACTTCCTGCCAGCTTCCCATTGATTTTGCTTGTGGAATTCAGCTTCCCCAATGCCGGCTTCCCCATTGATTTTGCTTGTCACAAATTGTGATCATGTGACAGTGGGACACCACAATGGCTGGAAAGACTGGTTGCTAGTATTATTCTTTCAGTGCTAGTGTAAGTTCAAATAGCCACGAAACAGTCATTAAACAAGGACTACTTATATTGGCAACAATACTGCATGGAAGCTGTTTGGCAGGTTGATTTTTTGGATTTTGCCTAAGGCCATCTCATTCTATTTTATTTAATTAAATAATATGCTAGTAGTCCTTGATTTACAACAATTCATTTAGTGACCATTGTTACAACGGTATTGAAAAAGGTGACATATAACCGATTTTCACATGACAGTTGCAATCAAAATTCAGACGCTTGGCAACTGGTTCATACTTACGACGGTTGCAATGTCCCAGAGTCATGTGATTAGCTTTCGCGACATTCTGATGAGCAAAGTCAACGGGGAAGCCAGATTCACTTAACAACCGTGTTACTAACTTAAAAGTGTAGTGATTCACTTAACATCTGTGGTAAGAAAGGTCATAAAATGGGAAAAAACTCACTTAGCAAATGTCTCGCCTAATAACATAAATTCTGGACTCAATTGAGGGCTACCTATAGCTATCCATCTCACGTTCTGACTAATTTTTAATTAGCCAACATTGGCTAGGTGCTAGCATTTGTTCATCCAGTCAATCTGATCAGATTTCGAAGTAGGGAAAAAATGGGGGAGAAATATTTCATGCCTAATTTTGAAGAATCTGATCCAATGTACTTCAGTAAGTTGTCCTGAGAAGAAATTTTGGAAAAGAATTATGTGGGATGGAAGTAAGGTTGTTCTCAACTTACAACAGTTCATTTAGTGACCGTTCAAAGTTACAATGTCACTGAAAAAAGTGACTTATGGCTGTTTTTCATCTTATGACCATTGCAACATCCCCATGGTTACGTGATCAAAATTGAGATGCTTGGCAACTGACTCAGATTTATGACGGTTGCATATTTGCGTATGATCACCTTTTGCAACCTTCTGTCAAGCAATGTTAATGGTGAAGCCAGGTTCATTGAACAACCATATTACTAACTTAACTGGAATGATTCACTTAACGACTGTGGAGAGAAAGGTCATAAAATGGGGCAAAACTCGATGTCTCTCTTAGAAACAGAAATTTTGGGCTCGATTGTGGTCGTAAGTCAAGAACTACGTGTAAATGTAATGATGGAGACAGCATTACATGAATGTATCTGTCCCTTTTCCTCCTCCCTATTGATTTCACAGTTTTTTAACATGCCCGTTGCTTCTGCTTGTGGCTGTGAATTCCACCACACTTGCCCCATTGTGAAAAAAGATGCTCTTTTTTCTTGGCTCTAAAATAATTAATCTTTGGGGTTAATCTCTGTATCCTGCTGTTTGAGGAAAGCGGGAAATAAATCACACATTCCCATTTACCTACCTTCTCCAAAACATACATAACTGTAGGTTTAAGCTCTTTTAGCTTAACATTCTCAAACCTCCAGATCCACCCTGCAGCTGTGTGAAGATGGCTTATTTTGAATTCTGAGGGTAACGGTCTGTACATTTGGGGCAGATGTTTCCTTGTTTCCCCAAAAATATGGCCTACTTACTTTCTAAATCCTAGTTTGATTTTTACATGTGTACCCAATATAAGCCCTATCCCCCCAAAATAAGCCCTAATTAAGACCCCGTCGGCTCCAGTGTGCATGGGTAGCAAGCTACCGTGAGGATGGGGGGGGGGGGGTGGAGCTGCCCTACTACTTTGGATAGTTGCAGCCAGGCCTTGCACACCTCGGCCCATTTTTTCTGCAACCGGCAAGGCTTTCCTGAAGGTCTCTGTAGCCAATAACAGAGCTTTGGGTTGATCAGGAAAGCCTTGCTGGCTGCAGAAGAAATGGGCCAAGGTGTGCGAGACCTGACTGCAACTATGTGAAGCCAAAGACGTTCCTGCAGGCCTCTGACAGCGAAAAGAAGCCCGGGGATGAGGCACGCAAGTGAGGTGAATCAGTGGATGACATCTGCCCCCCACCCGAAAAATAAGGCTTGGTGCCGTTTTTGGTGGCAAAAAGAATATGATGGTCTTATTTTGGGGGAGACTTGATAGGCTATAGCAGGGATCTCCAACCTTGGCAACTTTAAGACTTGTGGACTTCAACTCCCAGAATTCCTCAGCCAGCTGCTTGCTGAGGAATTCTCGGAGTTGAAGTCTACCAGTCTTAAAGTTGTCATGGTTGGAGACTCCTGGGCTAGAGGATGTTAGACTAAACAAGGGGTCCTAAACCCCGGGTTATGGCCTGTTCGGAACCGGGTCATGTGAGAGGCAGGTTGGCACCCGTGCGTACATGCAGCTCCATTCACACAAGTGGCATGCCAGCAGGCACACGTGCTAGGCCGCTGCTCACGTGGGCCAGTTCCCCTCTTCTCCCCAACCAGGCTGCCAAAGCTGCAAAGACCACTGGACTAAACTACAATACATGGGGATTGTGCTTTAGAGAATGCCTGCCAAATACCGCTTTCCTGTCACCTGTTTGGCTGTTTGTAGGACACTGTTCGGTTTGGGCCTTCTCCAGATGTGTGAGCTTCAATTCTTAAAAAAGAGATCTTCATCCAACAGGATTCTGGGTCAGGATCCTGGGAGCTGAATTTCACACATTTGGAAGGAACTTGTATTAGAGGAAGCCTGTTTGTTGCAATTCATTGTGGATCTCGAATGAAAACAATCTCTGCATTGTTACAGGCTATCAAAAAAACAATTATAAAAATACTGCGCCATAGTAACCAGGAGTGGAGAAGGGGACAGGCAGGGAGCTATCAGCAGCCAGCTTAGTTGAAGTTATCAAGGCAGTGTTGTTTCTATATCCCTTTCTCTTCAAGCAAGCAAGAGAATGCATCTAGTTTACAGTGAAGTCCGTGGCTAATGTTTCCTCACTGGAAAATACAAGAGAATGGCGGGTTTTTTAATACATCTGTCTCGAGGATAGAATAGTCCTTAGGCTTGCAAAGTATTTTTTAATCTTCCCAAGTCAACCAAAGGTTGGGAAGAACGTTTGTAAAAAGGATTTCAGACTGGTAGGATAGATAATTCTCTGAAAACACGACAGGATCTCCCATCCCCCCTTTCTCTTCTGATGTTGCACAGGTTCATTTGTGTGGCCTTCGTTTAATTGATACTGAGTAATAATGTTTAGAGTGGCCTTCTTTGCAAAGAAGGGAGTTAACATTGCAACTGTATAATCCTTTTTTTTTGCCCGTGTCCTTGAGACAACTTAAGTTGTCTCAAGGACACGGGCAAAAAAAAAAGGATTATACAGTTGCAGTGTTAACTCCCTTCTTTGCAAAGAAGGCCACTCCAGACATTATTACTCAGTATCACTCTGCCAATGGTATACAAGTAGTTCTCGATTTACCGAGCTCAAAATTTCTGTGGCTAAGCCAGACATATATTTATTTATTTATAGAAAGAACAAAAATTTCAATGTCTATATAAACAGTGTGTTGTCTGGGTATAGTTGTTTTGAGTAATCATCATAACAATAACATTCATAGCATTAGTAGTCCTCTTATAGTAACAATAATATAACATTGATAATAAACATATAGTGACAATAATGTTAAACTTATCCATTTAGTAAACTATTTTTACAAAATTAATCATTCTTGTATTTTTTTTTTAAATCTACTTCTGTTTCTGCTTGATAACCATTGATAGAACGAATCCCATATTAAGAGATACTCAGTGTCTTCCCCGTCTTTAATTTTAAATATTAATCTGTCCATTTCTACACATTCTAGTATTTTTTAAAATTACATTCTCTTCTGTGGGAATCTCTATGTTCTTGCAGTGTTGTGGAAATACAATTCTAACTTGTTAACACATGTAGTATTAAGTACATATTTTCTTATATTTTTCTGGTATGAAACCCAACAGAAACATTTCTGGTTTTAAATCTATGTATTCCTTTATCAATTTTTCTATCCAAGTGTGTATTTTTGTCCAATTTTTTTTTCAGCCTTTGGGCAAGTGAGACAGCAAGTAAAGTGAATTTTATGCCATTTCTTGCCACCGTTGTTAAGTGAATCACTACAGATGTTAAGTTAGCAGCATGGTTGTTAAGTGAATCCAGCTCTTCCATTGACTTTGCTTGTTAGAAGGTTGCAAAAGGGGATCATATAATCCCGGGACACTGTGACTGTCATAAATATGAGCCAGTTGCCAAGGGTCTGAATTTTGATCACGTGACCTATATTATTTCAGATAAGTGACTTGTCTAGACTCTACTTAAAAACCTCCAGTGATGGAGCGCCCATGATTTCTGGAGGCAAGCTCTTCCACTGGTTAATTGTCCTCACTGAACCTCGAACGGTCACTAAATGAACTGTTGTAAGTCGATGACTACCTGTAGTAAGAAGTGTAAAATGAAAATTTTGGTGACGGAATTAGCTCACTCCATTATGTTCCATCCAGTTAGTAACATCGGTTAGCAGGTTCATCTCCTTTGGGAGATTGTGTTAATCTCTTTCAATTGGCAAAGTCCATTTTTACTAAGAGTTAACAGCTGTCAAGAGATGTAAAAAATGTATTTTATTTTGTAGTATTTTACTTAAATTTTACTTCATTTTATTTTATTCCCCTGCAGTGGGTGAACGAAGAGGATCCCGACGTGCTCTGCTTACAAGAAACGAAGTGTGCAGAGAAACAGCTGCCTGCTAAAATTCGGGATCTGGCCAAATACCCCCATAAATTTTGGGCCTGTTCCAATGACAAGGAAGGCTACAGTGGCGTGGCCCTGCTCTCCAAGAACAAGCCTCTGGACGTCACCTATGGAATTGGTAAGGACTGCTCTATCCTTATTTTAGGATGTTGGTTCCTCTTAGACTGGTGAGTTATCCCCTACAAAAGCACAAACAGTGAATCCTTGTTGCTTTGGTGAAAAAAGCCACCTCTCTCTGTTCTTGCAGGGGGTGGGGAGTAAATAGAGGTAAGCTGGGACAGAAGAGTTCATTCTTTTTTTTTTTTAAACAAATTTTATTCAGTTTTTCAATTTGAAAACAAAAATCTCTTTTTAGTGGACAACATATTTCCGGGTCATCACCTTTACATAGAAATATGACAGCAATTATACATTCATATATGGATACTTAATTCTATTATTACCTTTTCCATTCCAAATTTTCAGTAAGGAGAGAAACAAACACTTTAATTCTAGCCTCTTTCATTAATCTCAATCGAAACATCTTTTTGTTTCATTTCAATTATTTCAAATATAATTCTTTAATATTTATTTTAAAAATAAAAATAAACAATATGTATTTGACTAATAATAATAACAATAAAGTTACCAATGTTTCTCCTTGCTTTTAATAGTCTATATTAACTTATTAATTTAGCTGGTTCTTTAGTCTGTCATATTCCCTTTCCATTACACATTTTTTTTAATGGATTCTAAATTAATAACACTCACATAATTGAAACGAAACAAAAAGATGCTTCGATTGAGATTAATGAAAGAGGCTAGAATTAATGTGTTTGTTTCGCTCCTTATTGAAAATTTGGAATGGAAAAGGTAATAATAGAATTAAGTATCCATATATGAATGTATAATTGCTGTCATATTTCTATGTAAAGGTGATGACCCGGAAATATGTTGTTTAAAATTTGTTAAAAGGGGAAAGGAAGAAAGAGAGGGATATAAACTGGAATGAGAAAAGAGATGGGGAAAAGAGGGGCAGGAGAAGCAGTAAGAAACAGGCATATGAAAGAAAGAAATATAGAAATAGTAAAATGTTGAAAAGAAATTGTTTTTTCAGAGATAATAATTGACGAATTAAAAAGAGGATCCTGCAGGGTGACAAGGGGTAATAAGAATATTTCTGCAATTAAAAATATTTAGAAAATGGGGTAATATAGATACTGATAACTCTTATTAAAAATTAAGGGGAGAAAATATGCTGTGGAATTCTATTGAAAAGATGTAATGATTAATGGTTTATTGGGAATTAAGATGAGGGAATAAAGGTACATTCTAATTATTAAGGTGCCACATTCAAAATAGTAAAAGGGGGGAAACCTATATTAGAAGAGTGCATTCTTAAGGGCCTGTGTAAAAAAGCAAGCTCTCCAGATTGCTGTCCAATTAAAGAGGTTTTGAAGGTGGCTGGGTCTATTGTAGATACCGTTTTGTGAGAATGCCTGTGCCATGTTCTACAGAGGGTGTCAAACTCAAGCCCTGCAGGGCCAGAACTGGCCTGCAGGGCTGCCCTGGAAACAGCAAAGGACTGGCCTGTGGTGCCTCTGCCAGAGAAAACAAAGCCTGGGCGGGCCATGTGCGGCCTCCTTGACCTCCATTTTTGCTGGCAGGAGGCCGTTGTGGCCAAAAATGGAGCCTCAATGAGTGATGTGGAGCTGGTCACGTTCCCCCCGCCCCAGCCACATGCCCCCCCCAGAGGTCAAACACAACCCTGATGTGGCCCTCAATGAAATCGAATTAGACACCCCTGTTCTACAGGTTCTCAAAAGGTTGAATTGCCATCAGACTTCCCAGACAAGACTGTGCAGGAAACAAGCCTAGATGAGCTAATGCTACTTCTAGTTCTAAGGCTACATTAACAGAATCTGGCAAGTCTGAACATGCAAATTTCCCACCATCTCTTTTTACAGCGTGGTAAATTAGGCAAAATCCTTCTGAGTTTTGTTCTCTGTCCCTTAGGCGACTGAGGGTCGTCCCCTCTCACTTTACTTGATTGTTTCCTATCCTAGGTAGCATCTTTCTCCATTTTCCCTTGAGCTTCAGTTCATGGACAGACACCCTGATATTTTCCTGTAGAATTTATTGGCAAATTCTGTTAATATTGGTAAGGTGTTCCCATCTGGTCCACCAAAGCGGATCCAAATGATGTTAGTGCCACCATAATCTTTCACAAGCTGGATAAAATTCTTATGCTGAAATGCACTGTTTCCCTTTCTCCAAACTAGCACTTCTAATTCAGGCCAAAATGTTCTATTTTGTTCTCATCCAGCCACCTCTGCAATTCCCGTATAGGATCACAACTCCGGGTCTCCTCTCTTAAAATGCCAATTTACCTTACCAGTTAAAGGGGGGAATCTTTGTTAATGGCCTGGATCCTTCCTCTAGGGACTTAGTTAAATATGATCTCATGGCATGTATAAAAGCGAAATACCACTCATGCATCATCACAAAATCTCCAGAACTGTAAAGCCTACAAACTTGAAATTTTGCACATATGTTCCTTTTGGCTTCTAGGTACTCACTAAGAAAGGGGTTTTTTCAAAATGACTATCACAGCATTAGTATTTCGTATATTATTATTATTAACACGCTTTGATGCTAAGGCTTTCTACTCCCCCTCCCCACCTGAAAAGAAATCTGTTCCAAATGCAGAACACAAGCAGAGGAGAAGAGTTTCAGTTTCACAGCACCAAGCAGCTTTAGTACAGAACAGTTGAGCTAAGCCAATCCCAGGCTCCTTGCTGTCTCCTTCTTGCTCACATGGCAAATACTGTATCAGTTTCCAAACTTCCCTCAACTCTCTCACACACTGACAAGATGTAGCCAGATGAATACCAATGGATGCTGGTAAGCAAAGGCACAATTCCACACACACACCCTTATTTTCCTCCCCCAAAACTAAGCCCAATCACATAGTTTCATAGCAAAGCACGGGTATAGAGCTAGTTGTTGATATAGTAATATCCACTTATTAATATTCATGAGCAAAGTTATTTCTATATGCTTGCAGGAGTCAAGAACTCGGCCTGTTCTTTCTCCAGCAAATACAATACTCTTTGCAGCCTGTTGTCCTTGCAATAATGCAGTTAAATTCTTAACTCCTAGAATTCCCATCAAATAGCCATTCTTAAAGCCAGCTTGTCTAGTGGTGAAGGCACCAAGCTAGAAAGCAGGAAATTCTTGAGTTCAAGCTCCTTCTTAGCCAAAGCCAACTGAGTGACCTTGGGTCAGTCTCTCCCCCCCCACCCGCCCCCCATTTCTTGCATTATTTGTTAAGTGAATCACTGCAGTTGATAAGTTAGTAACCCGTTTGTTAAGTGAATCAGGCTTCCTCATGGATTTTGCTCCTCAGGTGGCCAACTCCGGGACACTGTAACAGTCATAAACAAGAGTCAGTGGCCCAGCATCTGAATTTTGATCACGTGACCACAGGGATGCTGCAATGGTTGTGAGTGTGAAAAATGGTCATAAGTCACCTTTTTCAGTGCCGTTGTAACTTTGAATGGTTGGCAAATGAATTCAATCTTTAAGTTGAGGACTACTTGTATGTTCGCCGCCCTGAGTAATTCATAAAAATAATAAATACAGGATATAAATTACATGTAGTCCCTGACTTACAACAGTTCATTCAGTGACCATTGAAAGTTACAACAGCAGTGAAAAAAGTGACTTATCAGCATTTTTCACAGTTATGACCTTTGTAGCATCCCCATGATCATGTGATCAAATTTCAGATGCTTGGCCACCGGTTCAGACTTAACGACCGTCACTGTATCCCAAGATCGCGTGGCCCCCTTTTGCGACCACCTAATAGGCAAAGTTGGTGGAGAAACTAGATTCACTTAACTGAGTTACTAACTTATCAACTGCAGTGATTCATATAACAACCGTGTGGCTCGTCGTAAAAACGGCGTGAAACCCACTCAACAAATGTCTCACTTAACAACAGAAATGTGTGGTCGTAAGTCCAGGACTATTTATAATGGAAAGCCAGGGAGTTCTCAGGTGGATGACACCAGACTGGGAAAGGCTGGAACTGAACATCTTCCTCCGATCAGGCTTGTTCAAAAACGACATTGATCTTGGATCTGTCTTCTGCATTGTCACTACAGGTGAGGAAGAGCATGATAAAGAAGGGCGGGTGATCACAGCAGAATTCCCCTCCTACTTTCTGGTGACCGCCTATGTGCCCAATGCCGGTCGGGGACTGGTGCGCCTGGAATACCGCCAGCGCTGGGATGAGGCCTTCCGCTCTTACCTGGAAGGCCTGGCTGCCCGCAAGCCCCTTATCCTGTGTGGGGACCTCAACGTAGCCCACCAGGAGATTGATCTGAAGAACCCCAAAGGGAATAAGAAGAATGCGGGCTTCACTCCAGAAGAGCGGGCTGGTTTCACCCAACTGTTAGAAGCTGGCTTTGTCGACACTTTCCGACATCTCTACCCCGACACCCCCCACGCCTACACTTTCTGGACATACATGATGAATGCCCGGGCTAAGAATGTGGGATGGCGGCTTGACTACTTTGTCATCTCCAAAGGGCTTCTGGAAGGGCTGTGTGACAGCAAGATCCGCTCCTCAGCCTTGGGGAGTGATCACTGTCCCATCACCCTCTATGTGGCTGTGTAACATAGGGTTACATGCAGAGGAAAGCCCCAAGCTTATTATTACAGCTTGAGTGGGAAAAGAAAATCGAGCTAAAATTATGTCTGTGACTACTTAACCCTAATTTTGGAGCAGTGTTTTTCAACCATGGCAGCTTTCAGACTTTTGAACTTCCAACTCCCAGAATTCTGGGTGGCTCACTGGGTGGGAACTCTGGGAGTTGAAGTCAACACATCTGAAGGTCACCAAGGTTGAGAAACACTGCTCCAGACTCAGGATTTGAATTCTGTTCCATAAGGTCTTGTTTTGGGGTTCCTCTGCCTGCACAAGTTCTCTAGAGAAGTTTAATGATTTAAAACAGAGGTGGGGAACTTTTTATGAGCTATACTAGCTCAGGAATTCTAGGAATTGAAGCCCACAATCATAAAGGAGCCGTCATTCCATACCTCTGGCTTAAAAGGTGGGGCTGGAGCAGGGAGGTGCAAGCTATTAAAAGCATCCATTGATTCCTGAGATAGCAAAGATCATACTGGTATCTTTTGTTTTCTAGTTTTTTGAAAAAAAAATGAGAAAAGGTTAGACTAAGTGGGGGCATTACTCCACGGCTATTGTTCTCCAGATGTTAGTTGTTTTGTCCTTATTTTGAGTATTGCTCATTAAAAAGTACCTTTCCTCCCTTACCTTCCCCCCCTTTGCACTGCTTTGAGAAAGGTGTAATTCACCAAAATGTATTTTGATTTCCCAGAAAACATTAAACTTCCCTTTCATAAAAGATAAATTGATTGATCTTGTCTCATTTTCTATCCAGAATGCTATCTGTTAACAATTTCAGTGTGTGGCCTTTTAAGCAATGATTTCCTTTAACTTTATCCCCACCTGATGGTCAAAGTGGTAGGGAAGAATTTCCAATCTGAGTTGGTTTTCACAATAACTTTGGTAATTACATACTCTGCTCTTCACAACAGGCTTTTTATTTCCAATAATGGAAAGCTGACAGGTCATGATTTACCTTTAAACCAAGTATACATTCATGCGCATCCATTTCATCAAAGATAAAGCTTTCTCTGTCTGGTCCTATCTGACTCTATTGGATGATGCTCATCTCCATTTCCTACCTTGGAAGCCAGCGTTGCCCATGGTCATGTGGCTCACATGATAACACTTAATGCCGTTACATTCCCACTGAAATGGTACCTATCTTATCTACTGGCATTTGCATGCTTTTGAACTGCTACCATGTTTCCGCGAAAATAACACTGGGCCTTAAATAAATTTTTGCTCCAAAAGATACCTTAGGGCTTACTTTACAATTAGGTCTTCTTTTGGGGAAAATACAGTAATGCATGTCTGGTGGACAGTCTTAACTGGCACTTATTTTGGGAGTGGGGCTTATATTACAAGTATCTGGGAAAACCATGCTAGGGCTTATTTTCCTTTTGGGTACACATGGTAGGTGGGCAGCAGCTAGGGCAAAGTCGGGAGTTCATCTTGTCACACAGTGCTTTTAAACCTTTTCCAGCTGACAAGCTCAGTGTCTTTAGCGACTAAGCCATCACAGTCCCTTATCCATTTGCCCAATATTGGCTAAAATACTCATTTCTGTATTTGGACAATTGGAAGCCCTCTCTAGGAAAAGCTGGTGGCGCAGTGGTTAGAATGTAGTATTGCAGGCTAATTCTGCCAGCTGTTCAATCCTGACCTGCTCAAGGTTGACTCAGCCTTCCTTTCTTCCGAGGTCAGTAAAATGAAGACATAGATTGTTGGGGGCAATATGCTGACTCTGTTTACTGCTTAGAGAGAGCTATAAAGCACTAAGAAGCAGTATATAACTATTTATATAGCTATTGCTATAACATGTCCTAGGAACATCCCCCAAAGTACCTTAGCCTGTGCTAAATATTGCCCCATTCCAAGTTAAGCTAATTTCCCCTTAAGTTGCTCACTGTCTTAAAAAAAAAAAAAAAACCAAGCTCAGTAACCCTGGGGATCACTTTCACAGGGAAGGAAAAAGAGGTTTTTAGATTTCAACCTGGGAAGGGTCCTCAGGCAAGTCCAACTGGGAAGAATGTCTAACTTCAGCGAGAAGCCAGCAATACAAGATGTGAAACAAACCAACTCCATTGGAGTGCATCTGACATGACTTGGTTGTCTAAGTTCTATGTTTTTAACCTCTTGGCATATCTGCATCAAGGATGGGATTAACATTTGCGAGATAATAATCCATGGATTAGTGGAAGACCTGGTAGATGTAGGAAATGATATCAGAGCTACAACTGATTCATGTCAATGAGCCTTGCTGACACCAGAACAGAACATTGGATTAAATTACACAAAGAAACCCATTTTGCTGTTTTTTAATTAAGTTATGTAAACGATTTGTGTGGTGGCCCATTTTAAGCAACTGTTCAGGAATTTCCTCCAAGTGAATTACATTTAATCAAACCGACTCTTAATCAAAGGAATTTCCTCCCTTAATCAAAGGACATTCTGTCAAAATCAACTCTTAATTGAAAGAAATTTCATCCCCCTTAAGGTGGCTTATTCTGAAAAACCACACGACTGCAGCTTCCTGTCCAATTAAGTCAGTTATGGAATAGCTACTTTTATTTATTTACAGTCATCCAATTCACAGAATAGTTACTTTTTGTTTATTTACAACCATTCAAATGTGCCTGTGGAAGAGAAGGAAAAGGATGACAGACATGTTCAATCATGGCTGAAAAAGAGAGAGACATACGGTGCAAGCGCACAGGCAAGCAAGCAGGCAGGCAGCCAACACGGAGGAAAGTTATCTTAAATAGTTCTATGTACATTTTACTCCTTATATACAAGCTGCAATAGGTTTAGGGCTATAAGCTCGATGCCATGGAGGTGCAAGAAAAGAGGGAAGACTGGGGTAGACGAAAAATCAAGCCAGGTTCGTAATAGGATTGAGAGGTTTCCCTAAGTGGAATATCTGTTTGCTGCATGACTCGGGGCATACTTTCCTCTGTACGACAGAGTGCATGCACCATTTCCTCCCCCTTCGGTCTATGTCATCAACTAGTAAGACAAAAGAAGGGATGAAAATCTGATTTAGTAGGCTCTGGAAGAAGAGACTTCTCACAAGGGAGAATCTGCGCCTCAATTCAAGGTTGAAATAAATCCCCCCAGCACTTTCAATCAACTGCAGGTGGTGTTGGCAGTTCTCCCTTCAACCTTTTGAACAGAAAAACAAAACAAAAACAAAACACATAGCTATGGCTTGAAAGGGCTCTTCAAAGAGAGACGTGCTGGTCCCTAAGGCTGCTCTCATCTCGCCCCCACTGAAAACAGAGTTTAGGTTGTTGGAGAAGAAACAGGGAAGCGGCTCCTTCAAGGAATGTGCAAAGATTAAGAAACCAAAGCAGAAATGAGCCCCACAGTTAAATGTACCTAAACTTCTTTAGCGGAAGACTTCTGGATCTCACATTGTAGATCACAGAAAGGGGGAGATAGGAGTCAAAATTCATTAAACGAACATCTATGTCCCCCCCACCCCCCCAATCCTGGGGCTTTGGTACTAATCCTTTATGGAACGGCCTTCTCTCATTCCCCGGGGCACCTTCACATTTGAGGATTGTGGAAACGACCTCGACCCTTGCAGCTTTTAGCTACCCCCTACATTACAGACCACAGGATGACTGAAAAAAACAAGAAAAATCAATACAGCAGCAATTCCTTGATGCTCCTCTGCCTTCCCCTCGACCAGAAAAAGGTTCTTAAGCAGCCTCTGATGGGAGCTGAGAACAGAGTCTTGGACACCATCTTCTGAAGTGCCCCCACTGAAGACCTGTAGTGTTATCTCAATGGGTTCCGCTGTTTGGGCTGGGCCATCTCCAAATGTCACCAGAACAGCCGCCACTGGTTTGATCCCAAACCATCCAGCTGCGTCCAAGTTTTTCTTTTGGGAACGATTAGTGTTCTGTTAATTCGCAGGATCCATAGGAACTTTGCCCCCCTCCCCTCCTCCCGGGATTGGAAGAACCCGACAGAACTGGGCCTTCGACTCCTTTGGAGTCAAAATTGTACTTTCTTTTGCCATCAATCCTGGCTCAGTGGAACAGAGATGGAAGAAGACTGGTAGGTATCAGGGTTGTCCCACAGTTACTCAGATGATGACACTGGGAGCGGGCACAGCAAGAAGGTGGCATGGCAGACCCAACTTCAAATGGAAGCGGAGGGGAGGGTACGGGCCCTGGGTCCCTGGAGGAAGAGGCGGTCGAGCAGTGGTGGGAAACTAAGAGGAGCTTGGAGAGGCTCACGAGAAGTTCTGGATGGGGTGGCTGACCCTCATGCAGGCCCAGTACATAGCTCGGCCAAGGAAAACCAAAGCCAGGAAAATCACCACAGCCCAGGCAGCATAGACACCCCTGTACTGCTGGGCTTGTTTCCAGGTACCAAACTAGAAAACAAAAGAAGAGTCAGAAATCAACTTCACAATAAAACAGCTTAATAGACTTACTATAAAAGAGAAGTGTGTGTGTATTTGTGTGTGTGTGTGTGTTCAATAGAACTTTGGGTTCAGCAACCTTTTGTTCCAGCCCGAACCACAAAATGTCTCCAATTTTGTCTCCAGGACCTGAAGGCTGGGGAGACATGATGGTGAATTTTCTATATTAGATGCATAACCCTCCCTTTTTTCTTTTTATCAGAATGGACCTATACAGATTCAGCCTCCCGGAACTGGATTCTGAATAGGGAGAGAAGCTGCTCCTTCCAAACTTTACTACTTCTCTTCCTTTCAAGAGAGACCTTGGACACCAGTACTACAGGTAGTCCTCCATTTACAGCAGTAGTTAAATGGCATATTTTTTCACACTTATAACCACGGCAGCATCCCTGAATATTAATGTGATTTTACATTTGGATCACTGCTTCGTATTTATGATGGTTGCAGTGACAAGTGATCTTCTTTTGCAGCCTTCTGATAAGCAAAGTCAATGGGGAAGCCAGATTCATCTAACAACCATTTTACTCGTTTCACAATAGTAGTGTTTCGCTTAAAAAATCTGGCAAGACCAGTCGTAAAATGGGACAAAACTCACTTAACAAATTTCTCATGTAGCAACATTAATTCTGGGCTCAATTGTGGTCGTTAAGTCAAGGTCTACCTGTATTCAGGACCTTAGTTTGGTGTCCTCTTTAATATTAACATTGCTTCTTTTATTTTGGACAAATGCTTGTATAATGAACTGGTACGTAAGGGTTCCTTTAGGGCAGGAGGAGGAAATATTCCTTGAGCTTTAAAGTGGAAATGTGGGAGTTGCAGAAAGCTTGTCGTCACAAAAGGGCCATCCCTATACTAAATAACCATCATTTCAAACCGGACACTGACTTAGGTATGAGCCTAAGTGGGAAGAGCTGTGCTTCTTCTAGATATCTAGTATTAAACAGTTTTTGATTTCAGGTAATGAGTGCCATGTTCAGTTGCCTCTCTCCTATGGGAAAAAGTGGCCTCAAGTCAAGACTGACCTTGGACACATCTCTGTAGGCTTCTTGGCAGCAAAATCGGTGGAGTTTGTCTCTTTTGTTCTTCCACTTTTTTTTTTAACCTTCTCATTCTAACCCAAAGCCCTGGGATTTCCAAGTATCAACCAGGCATGGCCATCTTTAATGGTCTCATCCTAATCACACTCATTTTGAGACATACACCCCGCCCACATGTGCCGCCCCCAGCCCTATCTAGATGCCCCTCTCTCAGACTCACTGCCAAACCCGTTGCGGTCACGGCCATCAGCACTCCCAACAGAAGACAGCAGAAGCACCGTTTCCTCGGATAGCGGCGCCCGATGGAAGAGCTGAGGGTACAAAGAGTAGGAGCAGTATGTCAAGTATCCAGAGTCATTCTCACAAAGTTCCTGCCCCCCCACCCCACACACACACACAAGAATTCAGAACTCTGGCAAAGAGGCTTTGTCTATCAAGGTAGTAGATCTCTTCTCCAGCAAGGGGGAAAGAGGATTCATCTTCCTAGCTCTCTTTGAAGCTGAACCCCCAAACAGTAAGTTCCCTCCCCCATTCCAGTTACTAATATCTAGGTACGGTCAACGCAAACTTGAGAGAACATTCTGTGAGTGCTTCTCCTCCTCTTCTTCCTCCTCTGGGCCCAATTCCTTCCCAAGAGTAACTCACACTTTACGGCAGTGCGGGCATCGGGCTAAAGTGCGATCGGTGAATTCTGTCCACTGGAAAGACAAAAGAGAAAGAGAGAAGGTCTTAGAAAGGACGAGGAGAACCCGACCAGAGTCACACTTACCTGCCACAAATAGGCTCGTTTTTTTTTAAGGAGTCGCGCTCAGCTGCCCCTCCAAATATCAAATCCTTGACTTACAACAGTTCATTTAGAGACCACTGGAAGTTACGAAGGCTCAGGAAAAAAGTGACTGGTGGCCATTTTTCACACTTATGACCATTGCAGCATCCCCATGTGTCATGTGATCAAAATCCTGATGCTTGATAACTGTTCCTATTTATGACGGTTGTAGTGTTCTGGTGTCATGTGATCCACTTTCGCGACCTTCTGACAAGCAATGGGGAAGCCAAATTCACTTAACAACTCGCACCTTTAACAACTTCAGGGGCAAAACTCACATGGCAAGTTTCTCACTTAGCAACATAAATTTTGGGCTCAGCTGATCGTTAAGGGGAGGACTGACTACCTGTAGCTGATTGAAAACCACTCACCTGGAGATATTCGCAGGTGAGAGCCCAATTAGTGTCAATTTCAGCCAACTGAACTTCAGCCAATTGAACTATGCTTTTGTATCCACTTTGCACTCCAAGGCCAGTTTGCAACAAGACTGGCTTGTTTGGGCTCAAATCAGAATTTGTAAGTTTATAATTTTCTTCCAATAACGGGTCTCCAAACACCACCCAAAGGTGAGCCTGGAACAAATAAGCCTAACTTTTTCCCCAAAATCCCTTCCTCCGCAGTGCCCTTACCAGGAAATTATTTTCGCAGTGGCCGCAATTGACACGCACACCTACGGGCTGAGGCTCAGGACTCGGAGGGCCAGGGTGAACGGGGCCTAGGTTTATGACCCTTTTACTGGGTAGAAAACAGAGGGAGAAAAGAGATTTAGATTATTCTTCTTGTCAGTCCACCTGGCTCCACCAAACACCTATTTTCAAGCCAGCATAACTCCACCCCTTTGTCATCACGGAGGAATAAAGTTGATTTTGGATTTAAACAGTCCCTCATATGTATAATTTTTAAACTCAGGTCCAAATCCAGCATGCACAACTAACCTCTCAATTCAAAGAAAGCCCTTCAACATACCAACGTCTGGGTTTTATCAACCAGTCTTTCTGGTTTCATCAGGGCAACCAGTGTTTTTATTATCTAAACATAAACACCCTCTTCAAAGGGGCAAAAAACCAGATTCAAATAAAACCAGATTCAAATAATGAAGATAGAGGGAGAATCCCATTTTCCTTCTCTATCTGGGCACGTTTTTTTTCCCTCCAGAAAGGCCACATATTAAGCTTGATTATTCCAATCTGCATCTTTGTTTTCCAGTTCTTTCTTCAAAAAACAGAATCCTACCCACATTGGATCAAACCACGTCCCCTAAATGCTATACTTCTTCACCTTGCTAAAATGATTTCAGGATTCAAAAGACCTATCTCTCTCTCTCTCACACACACACCCATTTTTCTCCAAAAACATAAAAGTTTTGCAGCCATGAAGAAATACGCGCTTTTTTTACGAGTGCAAAACTTTGATGTATTACTCCCATATTTGGCAGCATAGATTGTTACGCCCAACTATTTTGGAAAACTGCTACATTTATAACTTTGTGAAAAGAAACCCACTTTTTGACTTGGGTACCTTTCGAATACAGAATAATGGAGTTGGACGGGACCTTGGAGGTTTTCTAGTCCAACTCCATGCTCAACAAGGAGACCATTGAGATGAGCATCCTGTAGAAATTGAATACAAATAAATTTAAAAAATGGTTGCCATATAAAACCGTAAGCCATATTTTCCCAATACAAGGTAATTGTGTATTCTTCTACATCTACTTCTTTTCCCAATCTGCCTACTTTCTATTGAATATTGTTAAACCTCGTATTTTTACAATATTTGCTAAATTATCTTTATACATGCTCACAGCTGATAAGATGCTGTGCATTTGAAATTGGAAAGTAATGTAAAAATTTCTTCAGTAGAAGAATTTGCATAATTACCTTGTATTTAGGAAATAAATCTGGCTTACAATTTTGTACAACACCCATTTTTATTTATTTGTTATTTATTCAATTTCTACAGGATGCTCATCTCAATAGTCTTCTGCATGAGCTGGGATAGGGTTAGGCTAGAAGATCTCCAAGATCCTTTCCAACTCTATTATTCTGTATTCTAATGGAACCCAATGTAGCCTTGGAGCAATGTTGCTCAACCGTGACAACTTGAAAATGTGTGGACCTCATCTCCCAGAAACCCTGTCTGGGGAACTCTGGGAGTTGAAGTCCAGACAGTCTCAAGTTGCCAAGGAAGGTTGAAAAACATGTCCTGGAGGGCAGCCATTTGTCTGGAATGGTATAGGCTCTCCTGCTTGAGTGGGGGTGGGAGGGGTGGGGTTAGACTAGAAGACATCCAAGGGTCCTTCCAATTCAATGACTCTCGGTAGCTTACAAATTTTGGAATACAATTCTAGCCATGTTCTTGTTCTACATCTGAAATTAGGGTTTTATAACTTTTAGCATTTAAATCTTGATTTGTTAAATAAGGATACCTTTCTTAGTAATTTGATAAGACTAAATTTTTCATTTTAGTTTATATTCTATACCATGATGATTGTTGTTGATACCAATATATTTACTGGCATAAATTTAAATGTATAAAAGTCAATTCATTATTCAGAGTACCCATACTTAAGTTTTATTTAGCTTTAGCTTTTATTTAGCTTATTTTGTGGATGCTTGTGTGTTTTTAGGAGGTGGGGAATTTTGGAAGGTGGGGAGGTGTTTGGGGATTGTCGTGTGTGTGCATGTTAAGTCTGATCTCTGGATGTTACATGAATTTCGTTGTATTGATACTGTGTATATACGTACAAAGACAATAAGGAATTCAATTTACGTATATTTATGTGAGCCACCAAGAGTAATTTGTGATTATGACAGCATACAAATACTTTGAATTAACAAATACACATAAATATCTCTTATTTCCTTTCAATTTTATTTTTCCTCTTCTTGTTTGTTTTCCCCATAAAATGTTATATGTAGGGAGAGTAAGAATGTTTAGAAAGCTATTTTTGATCCAATATTAAAACATCCCGAAGAACATAACTATATAATTCCCTTCCCCGCTCCTTACCAATATATCCGCGGACAAGCGATGCGTTGTGAGGTAACTTTGCAGATCAAAAGACAGTTGCAAGGGCATCTGACGTACTTCTTACCAGGTGGGGCATTTTTAATTGGCTATAGAAGGACAAAAGAACATTTTTGAAAGTTAAACAAGTTGAATATGTTTCCTGGTTTAAGAAGAAAGGTCACAAGAAGGCAAAAAATCTAATCCATCTGCCAGGCATTAAACCAAGATTACTAGTGACACTCTCATTCATCACAAGGCATCTATAATTATTTAAACTGAATTAATACATATAAAAAAACCAGGTAACCAACAGTTGCAATGGGCAACAGGTTTAAATGTTTTGGTTTAAATTGGGAAAACAGTCTAGAAACTATTTTGTGTTTTGCTTTTTTTTCTGAACAAAGCACGACATCCTATCAAAATTTAGTCGCAAGTTAATAAATGTACATTTTTCTACACAGGATATTCTGTGTTATCTTTGTTTTTCATAACTTAAAAAATTAGGTATTAAGTGTTGCACTAGAATCATGCTCAAGAAGCTGAGCTACTGGTAATCTGAAGAAGAAAAGCTGGGCTAGACAAGCATAACATTGGATGAAGTGTACATTTCAGGAAACATGGTAATAAAAATGTGGCATTCAGAAGACACTTATTTTACACCAAAAAAATATTTTTTTCAGACAGAGGGCTTCCAATGTAATACATAAAAGCAGTAGAAGGGAAGATTGACAAGGAATGTGGAAAGGGTAGAGCCCTTCTCAAACATGTTTGATTATCGTTGCAATCTTAATAGGTAAGTTCCTTATGTCAAAGGTAACTCTGGGTGGGGCTGGGACAAAGATAAAGCACAACTGACAGTTGCACATTGAACACCTTGCAAATCTAAAGTTGTATCTTGGACTCCAAAAGAAATTCATTTGTTTTTTTAAGCTTCTGTCTGTCCATGATGCCTTATTCTGAGAAGCTAAGATAAAAAGGCTTCCGAACAAGTTTTATGGGAGGCGAAAGGGAAAACATCAGAGTAAAATTCAGGATGATATTATCTCAAACTACTCAAACTACTGAATCAGATTTTATATTATTGAGGGGATCCCGAGCAACTATTTAGCCTTTCAGTTTTATGCTATCCGCAGCTGCAGGAAATGAAATCTATTGCAGATGGGCAATGCTATTTTTTAGATTTATATTTTTCAGAAGACTGAGAAACCAGTAACAGAAAAGAAACCAAAACAGGAAATGAGTTCTAGGACAAGTTCCCAGTTTTAGAGAAAGCCTTTTCCACAGAATATTTTATACCTGAAGTGTTCTGCATTGTCTTTGTTATCTTGATAGCCATGAACTCTGGGGAGGGTAGAAGGGAAGGAGGCTACTTGAAGGAGGAAAGTGTAGGTTTTAACTGCTGTTATCTCCCTGAGATGATGCTTCAAGGTCGCCCAGCTGGGAGAAGAACCAGCTGCATACCAACCTACACTTGAAATGACTGTTCTGAAAACATCTTTCTCCAACCTGATTAGATTTGGGGGGTGGAGGGAGATGGGAAGCAATGTGAGGCAGTTAAGGGAGAGAAAAAAGTTGAAGCTAGGGATTTTGGTGGTCCTATTCTCGGTTCTGACCATGCATTACTGCAATATACTTGATTTCTAATAAAATTATGCTTTCTCAATAAATTGGAGCCAAGGATAGTTTGTGCAGACTCTGACTTGTGCAGAGTCAGGCCCCAGATCTAGCTAGCTCAGTATTGACTATGCTGACTTGAGCATCAACAGCTCTCAAGGGACTGAAGATTCTGCCTGAAAGCTAACACAAGTACTCCGTCGGCAAGCCAGGTCAGCAGATTTGCAGTTGTGGCTTACTCTTTCACAATCCAGGTTTTTTTTTAAGGAAATCATCACCACTATGTTAAAAAAAAAAGCCTACATATTTGTAACATCTGGCGAAAACTATAGAAATACAAACCTCCCTTTCTCTTTGATTCGCTTTACTGTACCATCGTAGCATCTGGCAGGGGGCCTGAGTTTGCTGTTGTGGAATTGAGTTGAAGGTAACCAAGCAGGGGGAAGTGACCCTGAGAAATACTGCTTGTCTCCGACTTTCTATCTGGTTCATGGGTCAGCTCATCTTCCTTTATTTGTACTCGCGCTTTATTTGGCCAAGTGTGATTAGATACACAAAGAATCTGTCTCCGGTGCAGAAGCACTCAGTGTACTTGCAAAACAGTAGAATATAACAACATTAAAGCGTACAACTGATAAAAGGGGCAAATAAGAAATGTAGAGAATAATAATACTGCAGCCACATCTTGTGGATTGATGTACATAACACATCAGGCAAAAAAAAAACCCAAAACCCTTAGTCACTGTATTTTGCTAGCTGTGAGAATTAGGTATTCAGCAGAGTAATGGCACATGGGAGGAAACTATCCCTATGTCTACTTGTCTTGTCTTGGCATACAATGCCCTATAGTGCCATCCCAAGGGAAGGAATTGAATCAGATTAAGTCCATGATGGGAGGGATCTGCAAATATCTTCTCAGCCCTCCTTCTGACCTGCACAATGTACATTTCTTCTATGGCGGGCAGATATTCCACATCTTATACTCCACCCAGCTGCCTCTTGCCTTTACATCTTTCCACTGTGCCACCCACATCCCAGACAGTGCTCACCGTGGCCTCATTGCAAACACTACATTTCACCACATGCTGATGCATCTTTCCCTCCACGTTGATGGGGCTCTGGCAGACTCGGCAAGTGATCATAGGAGCACTGCCGCTCTCCGGCGATGCCATCGGGGAATACGGCGGGGGATCTTCTGCAGGCAGTATGGCTGCTTGGCTCCCATCATTGAGACTGCTGAAGGAGGAAAATCCTTGGAAGGGAAGAGAGAAAGAGTCAGGGTGAAAAGGGAGCACTCAACTGCCCTTCTACGGTGCTGCTGCTAAGTTTACAGGCTGCCCCCTCGATCCTTCTTCCGGATCTCTCACCTGCATTTCATTCTCCTCAAATTTCTCCTCCTCCACCACCACCCTTTGATTCCTGCCTCTAAATTTGTTCGTCTTCAACCTGCAAAGCCCTGTAGAGGATAGTCTTGATGGAGAAAGGGGAGATCTATACCAAAGCAATCAGGATGAAAAAACTGCTTCAATCCAAACAATGAAAGCAGGAATGAGAAAACCTTTGAAGCCACTTTCATAATTCACATTAGTATAAGAGAGAAGGTGGGCCGTAATCTACAAATATCTACTTTTATCTGCAGACCCCTTACATCCTAAACTGTTTCAGCTTCTCCACTCAGGATGCCGCTATTGGGCATTGCACGCCAAAATAACTAGACACAAAAATAGATTCCTCCCTCCAATACCATCACTCTGCTAATCACCTAATTCCCATAGCACTATCTTATGCCTAAGGATATTTACTCATATAATAGGGCTGTGTTGCTGCAATATTATCCTCCTCGTCTTCTCATCTTTCCTACTACCTTCTCCTATTGGTATCTTATGGTTTATCTCTTGTTGTTTGTATCTTATGTCTTATGGGCGTATCTCCTGGTCTATGATTTTATCTTATTATGCTTTATGATCTATGACTTACCACTTTGTTATTGGTATGTACCTGAGAGCTTATGCATTGGAGACAAATACTTCATGCGTCCAATCACACTTGGCCAATAAAGAACATCCCAATTCTGTTAGGATTGGTTACTACAGATAGTACTTTTTTTTTAAGGAAAAAAAAAACAGTTTTGATCTTTGCATGTAATTGATTTCTTGGTTTGATCTACTTGGGACTGACAGCTATTAGCAATTTTGAGTAGCTTTCTTTTGAGAAAAGCATTTGGCCGGAACCAGACTGGTAATTTCAAAAAACATATTTACTGCCCAGGGCGGGGGTCTCCAACCTTAGCAACTTTAAGCCTGGCGGACTTCAACTCCCAGAATTCCCCAGCCAGCAAAGCTGAAGTTGAGTTGAAGTCCGCCAGACTTAAAGTTGCTAAGGTTGGAGACCCCGGCCTAGGGAACAGCAAGCCCCACCCCGGTCCGCAATTTAGGGATCTTCCTACCAACAGGGCTTGAGATGAAGTGTTGTCCTTATGATGGGATACCCAATTCTACCCCCTACCGAGCCACGCCCCAAGGCACAAACCATGCCTCCTGCCTTGAGGGCCTCTCCTCTCTGGGATCCTTCTCGTCTATCGCCCCTCTCCCCCCCATCCCGCTCTTCAACCCCGCCCACCGCCTCTCCTTTCTCAGCGGCCCTCCAGGGACTATAAACGAGGAAAGTCGACTCACCTTGTGGTGGGTTGGGTTTTCCTGGAGCACTCGAGCCGGGTCCCGACCCCAGACCCGCCGGCCCCACCAAACCTCCGGAGCCGAGGCCGCTCCCATCTCCAGGCTCGGCCGGCAGCAGCGGGGATCGTTCACCATCCGCAGCCATCACTGCTACTGCTGCACCCGTAACCGCCCCGCGTCCCTTTCGGCTTCCGTAGCGCGCACGTCCCCGCCCCTCGCTCCCGGATTATTCTCGTCACATGATGACCCGACGGCTTCATCCTATTGGCTGCAAGGAAGCGTCTCGGTCTCCGTCATGTGACCAGAAACTGGTGGCGATAGCGAGCGCTGCGCTTCGGATTGGTCGGGAGAGACTGACGGCGTGTCGTCCGCTTCCTTCCATTGGACGCAAAGGATGCTCGTTTTTTTCGCAGTCCCCCCCCTTCGTCCCGTGACTATCTCTGCGTCTCCCTATTGGCTGCTTTTTGCAGGTGTTTCTCAGTTTGTCCCGAATCATCGTCTCTTCCTCGATTGGCTATTACCTTCTCCCCCCCGGTCTTTCGCTCAAGGTGGCACAGGCGTTTAAAGAGATCTAGCTTATGTGATAATAAACCGCGGGTGCTCATTGGCTCGCCTCTTTCACTGTTTTATAGTACGATCCTAGGAGCCACACTATAACTTACGTGAGGGAATGTCTGCTCTCCCATTGGACGGGTCGAAGTTCTCCATTGCTTCTCCTAACCAATCGCTCCACCTCTTCTGGAGAACGCCCCGCCCTTTCAATCATGATTGACGGTCCCCATGGAGATTCCGCCCCAGAGTTCGAATCTTCAATTTAAAGAGAAAAAGGGCAATCCACTCGTGCGCGCGCTCCGTTTCTATTTCCAGGGTGGGTGGGGAAAAAAAAAAAGCCTGGAAAAACTTCCACCCAAAGCTTGTGTCTTTTCTTCTCCAAGATAATTGCCTAGGAAGCTTCTTTAGCCCGGTGCTTTTCAAATGTGGCCACTTTTCAGATGGGTGAACTTCGGCTCTTAGAATTCCGCCCCCCCCCCCAAAAAAAACCATTGGAGAAAATGGCTGGGGAATTCTGGGGATTGAAAACCACCTGTCTTAAAGTGGCCCATTTCGCAAAAAGCTGGGGCTAGAGGAGGATTGGTAGGATTTAACTGTGATTGGTTAAATTGCTGTTAACTAATTAGATGGATAAGATTTAACAAAAATTGGTTAAATTGTAATTAATTGGATTGATAGAATTTAACTGCAGTTGGTTAAATTGCAATTAATCTGATAGGATTTAACTGCAGTTGGTTAAATTGCAATTGATTAGATGGGTATGATTTAACTGCAGTTGGTTAAATTGCAATTAATTTGATAGGATTTAACTGCAGTGGTTAAATTGCAATTAATTAGATTGGTAGGATTTAACTGCAAGCCCTTTAGCATTTTGTTGCTTTTCTTTGCATGTTTTCCAGTTCCTTATCTGACCTTTGGTACTGGGGCAACTGGACACAGTGCAGGTAGTCCTCAACTTGTGACTGCAATGGAGCCCAACATTTATGTTGTTAAGTGATTTTTGCCCCATTTTTTGACTTCTTACCATGGTTGTTAAGTGACTCACTGCAGCTATTAAGTTCATAACATGGTTGTTAAATGATCTGGCTTCCCAGTTGACTTTGCTTGTCAGAAGGTTGCGAAAGGTGATCCATCGTCTTAAATATGAACCAGTTGCCAAGCATCTGAATTTTGATCACATGATCATGGGAAAGCTGCAAAGGTCGTAAGTGTGAAAAACAGTCATGTCACATTTTTCAGCCCTCTTGTAACTTCGAACGGTCACTAAATGAACTGATGTACATCGAGGACTGCCTGTATTATAGATGTGGGCTGTGATGTTGATATTGCATTTCTCTTTATATACGCTAAGATTACATTATTGCTTTTGGTTGCTGCGACATGGCTCACATTTAATTTGTGGTTTTTCAGATCATCCTCCAGTTCTTTTTCCCCAGTAGCCAGGTATTGCCTGGTTTGTATTTGTTCCTGAATGCAGAACTATGTATTTCTCACTAACTGAACAAATTGATGGGCTGCTCAACTCCAGTGGACGGGTGGTGTACAAAACTAGAAAAAAAAAAGATTGGGACTGGGTTAGGGACTTCTGTCCTCACTGTGAGTTGTGTTGGGGGTGGTGGTGAATGAAGGGAGGCTCAGCCAATCTCATTGTACTCTGACAATAAAGGTAATAATAAACTACTTTTTGTTAATTTTGGATTATGAAATCTAACACAGGATGATTTTTTTAAAGGCACTGTCTCTATTTTTTCCCCAAGAAACAAGAATTAAATATTACTTTCCCAAACATGTGTACCCTATTTAAAGTAAGTTGTTTGCCTGGATATGTTGACCTCATAACAGCTAGTGTATTGACTATGTGTAGTAATAATGATACTGTATTCTTATCTTTGGAGAAAAGGCTTTTCCTAGCTCTTTCTCAAACTATAGTAATATTGGTTGAAAATAGCACGATCTCTTGTATTTCAGCTAGTGCTATAGAGCAGGGGTTCCCAACCACCGGGCCCCAGACTGGTACCGGGCCGTGGATCATTTTGTACCGGGCCGCAAAGAATGAATAATCATGATTAAAATATATATAAAAATATGTTTTTGCTTCCGGGTGTCTTATTTTGAAAGACAACTACTTCCGCCTTTGCCTAACTTCCGCGCTTGACTCGTTGGCGCATATTTATCCTGCATCAGCAATGCAAGCTAGCCCTCGCAAAATGAGCCAGAAACAGAGTTCACTGGAGAGTTTTTTTAGAAAGGGTAAGTTACGGGTTCACTGCTTATTTATTTACTGTTATTGGAACCTTCACGCCCGTTTCTGCGTGAAACTGGTCCCTGGTACAAAAAAGGTTGGGGACCACTGCTATAGAGTGCTTAATCTTTATCCACATACCAGAGGCTTCTGTGGCATTAAGTAATTGGGGCGTTTGGTCTTAACATTCATAAATTGACAAGCATGTGACACTAATTTGTAGTGAAGCTTTCACCAATTCTGACTTCCCTGTTTATTTGGGTCATGTGTCCAAAAGAGAAACAAAATTGTTATTGTTAAATTGTGGGAAGCCATTCCCTCCCAGAAGAATAAAATATTTTAGGGAATATTAAAAAAGGCAGAGTATTATATTTCCCTAAAGGAGAAACATGCTCTTGGAAAGCAGCCCCCACCTTTCTTAATTGCCCCAGCAGGACTGGGCCAGCCTATCTATAAGACAAAAGACCTTCAGCTCCAGGGTGATGGGATTAAGACATGGCCCTTCAGGACATAGTAAGACCATTTAGCAGAAGACACAGAGCCTACTGCATTGCAATCTCCTAAGGACATTGCATCACCCAGCAAGCTTCAACCAAACCTGGGAGCTCAGACAACCTCAGTTATGACCCTGCATAGTCCCATGGGAATCTGACATCAGCCAATATAACACATGTTCTTGCACAGGAACAGGAAGCTCAAGTTCAAATCCCAAGAGAAGGTATAAATAGCCCTCACTTGCAACTCCATGTGGTCAGCTATCCAGAGCCATGTGCTTGGTGGTTCTGCTTCATCAATAAACCATCTTTCTAGTCAGCCTCCATATTTCCAGTGCTTTTCTCCCAACTTGGAACTGAACCAGATGGATATTTCTTCCAACAAAATGTTTATCAGAACATGCAGGGAGGATTGGAAAGGAAAACCCCACATTTTACTTAAAGAAGGGTTTTCTGTGATCACAGAAAGAGAGACTAGACCAGCTATCCATATCATGGTGATCTCTTAATGTACTAGATGACAGCTCCCATCATCCCCAACCAGACTGAGGAAGTCTAGTGTGACTCATAAGTCTTAATCTCTGATCAGTTTGAGGTTTATCAGATAATCCCAGAGAATTATCTATCCATAGTTCTCATTGGCCCTATGTAGAATGCTCATGACTCATTAGGCATCACACATTTTTGCTAAAAATTCTTAAACACAGTCCTTGATTTACAACAGTTCATTTAGTGACCATTTAGAGCAGGAAACTCCAAACTTGGCAATTTTAAGACTTGTTGTGGACTTCAACTCCCAGAATTTCCCAGCCAGCATGACTAGCTGAGGAATTCTGGGAGTTGAAATCCACAAATGTTGACTTCCGGTGGTAAGGCAAGGACGAACAGAGGTGCAGAAGCCCATCCGTGGTTTCAGTTAATCTCTTTTTGCGGTTGGTGCGATCCTTTGAGGGTGCATGAGTCCCGGAGAGATTTGTGCCGGCGTGGGGGAGACTCGGGTTTCAGTGTGGGGAAGGCAACCCCCCTGCAGCGAAGAGGAGCCTTTCAGAGCCCAACAAGCAAGAAACAGCCGCCTATCAATGGCTGCTCCGAAGTCCGGATTGCCACCGATGTAAGAAGTGAGTGACAGTTTGTGGGATCATTGGTTAAGAGTGTGGCAGAGAAAATTAGCGGCGGAGAGGATGATTGGAATGCTATGGACTTTTATAAGGCTGTTACAAGTGTCTTTCCGGAGCCCTAAAAGGAAGCAGCCAGAAAGCAGATGCGAGGCAAGTGAAAGTGAAGGGGCTTGGCAGATAGAAGAAAGATAGAGGACAATAATGACTAAAAAGGGAAGTTTATGAGGTCGGGAGATATACCACACTGATAATAATAGAAGGGAATCTAGCGGCTGGAAGGTGACTGGAAGGTGTGGAGAATTTGGTCTATTTCATTTGATTTTTATGCTGAAAGACTTTATTAAAGCGGAGACGGGAAGAAGATCGGAGCTGACGGAACAGAGACAGTGTGGCGCCACAGGCGATACTTAGAAACCCTGAAGCTATCGTAACAATATAACTGATATAAACCACTTAACAGCCCTTCAGGGAGCATACTGATCTAACTGAGGAGGTGGTCCCATCTGAAGAAAATCAGGAAAATTGAACTTAGGAACACTAAGACAAAAGTAAAAGTGGAAGCTTCTGAATATGTGGAGATACCATGTAATTACAGTCACTACTCAGCATTTTTTACCTCCCCACTTCTGGTGCGTTTGGGGTAAAAGCTCTCAAACTTAGAGACGGAAAGCTAAAAACTTACTTTAAAATTCCTTTTCCCCTTCTTTACTCCCTTTTTCTGTATACATTTGCTCATTTTTCTTTATTCCCCCACCATCCGGCGTTATGATGAACTATCTCTCCTTCCTCAATCTCTCTTTATAATGATTATAAATATGTATACTGGGGAAAGGAAAATTGATTGTTGTAATTGATTTAATAGATTTATTAATAATAGTGATAGTTATACTTTGATTAGATATATAGGGAAAATAGTAAGAACATTAATTATTATTTAATTAATAACTATAGGATTTTATATATTAATATTATAATTCATTGTGCGATCACAATTAATCCACTTGGAGACGAATGTAATACTGTTTGTGTTTAAGAATATTTAAAATAAGGTTAGATAATACATATATTTATAATATTTAAATATAATTGGATTTGGATATTATAGATGATAGATAGATAGATAGATAGATAGATAGATAGATAGATAGATAGATATAGATAGAGATATATAGATATAGATATATAGATATAGATATATTTGTTTTCTTAAGTTTTCGCGGGTACTTACATGTATGGTATTCTGCTTTGTTCGAGTATTTTCCCACATCATTATAGTTGTGCTTTTAAAGTTGTAGCAACGTTTCGGCAGAATCTCATCTGCCATCATCAGGCTTCTGTATTGTGTCTGTCTGTGAGTCAGACTTTTACAGTTGTTTCAGTTTTAAATTTGGGGCTAGCCTACTGTTGTGCCAGAATGGTTTTTTCTTCATCCTGATTGGTTGGGAGTTTTGGTCTGTGTTTATTGGTCTTGGAGTTTGCTGTGTTCTGCTTGATTGGTGTTTCTAATATCTTCTGTCTGTTTTGTGGCTTTTTTGTGTGTGTCTTGATTGGCTGGCAACATTGTATTCCTGTATTGGAGGCTTTTAGTGCAGCTTGGCTCCGAGTAAATGGACGGCTATCATTTGTTAGGAAGCTAGGTTTCATCTGGGTGCCTGGTTGGGGTGTGTTTGAGCTGGAGGTATCGGGGGGGATCTGTTTGTGCCCAGGTATTTAAATGCCTGGCTAGTGGTGTGGATATTTTTTTGTTTTTGAGTGCAGGCTTCCAAATTATTGACAGTCTGGTGGAATCATCTCTTCTAGTCATGCTTTCAGGTCTTTTTTCAATCTCTATGGCTTCTCTGATAATTCTGTGGCTGGGGTTTTCTATAGTGGCTAGGGTTTTCGTGCCATTGAAGTTGATGCTATGACCTGTGGCTTTCATGTGTTGGACTAGTGAGGAAGTGTGTTCCAGGTTTTTACTGCATTTTTGTGTTCATCCAGGTGGGTACTTATTCTTCTATTGGTCTGTCCAATGTATGTGGCCGGGCATGATGCACAGGGGACTTCGTATATGCCTTGGTTTTCCAGGTCAAATTTATCTTTGGGGTTTCTAAGGATGGCTGATATTTTTCTGTCTGTTTTAAAGGCAGTCTTGATGTGATGCCTGTGTAGTATCTTACTGATTTTGTCTGTAGTACCTCTTATGTAGGGCAGGACAGCTGTTCCATAGGTCTGTTCATCTTCTAGGTCTCCATTATGTCTCAGTGTGTTTTTGTGGATCAAGCTGGTGATTTTGCTTTTGTGGAAGCCGTTGGCTGTCAGTACTTTAGTCAGGGTGCATAGTTCAGTCTTTATGTGTGTCTTGTCTGCCAGGCGTTAGGTTCTAGCAATTAGTGTTTTGGCCACGGAGTTTATCTGTGCTGGGTGGTGGTGGGATTGGGCGTTGAGGTAGCGGTTGGTATGTGTTTTCTTCTGGTATATGGTGTGTCCTAGTGTGCCATCTGTTTTTTTGTAGATTAGTACATCTAGGAATGGTAGTTGTTTGTTTGTTTCCGTTTCCATGGTGAACTTGATTTTGGGGTGTGTGCTGTTTAGGTGTGTTAGGAAATTGTTTAGGTTTTCTTTTCCATGGGGCCAAATCACGAATGTGTCATCGATGTATCTTAACCTAGTTTGGGTTTGTGGGTGGCATTAGCCAGGGCTCTGGATTCGAATTCTTCCATGAACAGGTTTGCAATGACGGGTGACATTGGTGATATAGGATTGGGATATAGGGGCTCCTTCAATTTGCTTGTATCTTTGTCCTTTGTATATGAAATATGTGTTGGTTAAGCAGTGTTCTGTTAGTTCCATGAGGTGTTTAGCTGGTTGGTATTTATTTTTGATGATTTCAAGAGTTTCTTTTATTGGGACTTGAGTGAATAGTAAAACCACATCGAAACTTACAAGCAGATCTTCTTGTTCCACGTGTAGATCTTTGATCATTTCCAAGAAGTGGTATGAGTTTTGTACATGCGAAGCTGCTTTTTCAGCATGGGCCTGTAGCTGTTTTGCTAAGTGTTTAGCTAGGTTTTGTAGTGATGCTCCTCTGGAGCTGACTGTGGGTCTGAGAGGTATGCCTTCTTTGTGTATTTTTGGGAGGCCGTATAGTTTGGGGCATCTGGAAGATTTTTCTCTTGGGATGATCGTCTGTTGGATCTCTTTGCTCATGTGGCTGGTTATAATTTTCTTCTTTGTTAATTTTTCCAGATATGTGGTTGGGTCCGTGTTTATGGGTATGTATGTGGAGTCTTGGGGTATATATATATATATATATATATATATATATATATATATATGTATGTATGTATGTATGTATGTATGTATGTATGTATGTATGTATGTATGTATCTATCTATCTATCTATCTATCTATCTATCTATCTATCTATCTATCTATCTATCTATCTATGGTATTCGGCTTTGTTCGGGTATTTTCCCACGTCATTATAGTTGTGCTTTTAAAGTTGTAGCAACGTTTCGGCAGAATCTCATTTGCCATCATCAGGCTTCTGTATTGTGTTCATCTGTGAGTCAGACTTTTACAGTTGTTTCAGTTTTAAATTTGGGGCTAGCCTACTGCTGTGCCAGAATGGTTTTTTCTTCATCCTGATTGATTGGGAGTCTTGGTCTGTGTTTATTGGTCTTGGAGTTTGCTATGTTCTGCTTGTTTGGTGTTTCTAATATCTTCTGTCTGTTTTGTGGCTTTTTTGTGTGTGTCTTGATTGGCTGGCAACATTGTATTCCTGTATTGGAGGCTTTTAGTGCAGCTTGGCTCCGAGTAAATGGACGGCTATCATTTGTTAGGAAGCTAGGTTTCATCTGGGTGCCTGGTTGGGGTGTGTTTGAGCTGGAGGTATCAGGGGGGATCTGTTTGTGCCCAGGTGTTTGCCTGGCTAGTGGTGTGGAGATTTTTTTATTTGTGAGTGCAGGCTTCCAAATGATTGACAGTCTGGTGGAATCATCTCTTCTAGTCATGCTTTCAGGTCTTTTTTCAATCTCTATGGCTTCTCTGATAACCCCAGCCACAGAATTATCAGAGAAACCTAACAAATGATAGCCGTCCATTTACTCGGAGCCAAGCTGCACTAAAAGCCTCCAATACAGGAACACAATGTTGCCAGCCAATCAAGACACAAAAAAGCCACAAAACAGACAGAAGATATTAGAAACACCAATCAAGCAGAACACAGCAAACTCCAAGACCAATAAACACAGACCAAGACTCCCAACCAATCAGGATGAAGAAAAAACCATTCTGGCACAGCAGTAGGCTAGCCCCAAGTTTAAAACTGAATCAACTGTAAAAGTCTGACTCACAGACGAACACAATACAGAAGCCTGATGATGGCAGATGAGATTCTGCCTTTAACGTCTACAACTTTAAAAGCACAACTATAATGACTGGGAAAATACCAACAAAGCTGAATACCATACATGTAAGTACCCGCGAAAACTTAAGAAAACAAACACACACACACACACACACACACACACACATATATATGGATCTTTGGTTATTCGGGTTTTTTCCCGCGTAAGATTGGAAGTATCTAGGCAACGTTTCGATGAAGTCTCATTCATCATTATTCTGTTGTTGAAGTGTTCGGTTTTGGCGATAGAATAATCAGAGAAGCCATAGAGATAGAAAAACGCCCTCACAGCATGAATAAACGAGACGACACCTCCCGCCTATCAGCCATTTGGAAACCCGCCCTCACAAACAGACGACTACCTAACATGAAGAATGACACCAGACCCACACCCACGAGGGCCACACAAGATGCTACCACCACACTTCCACGTAGAAAGCAGACTCACACCCACACAGAAGATGAGACACGACCACGGACCAGAAGCCGCACTGCAGCTGCATCACTACCCACTTCAAACCCCTCCGAGCCATACATGAAACGAACTGACACCCACCATGAAGATGTGGCGCGACCACGAACACGAAGCCAAACAGCAGGATCACAGCTCACCAGCTCAAATCCCCCAGCAACTAAGACTAACCTGAGCACAACCAAGCCCCCACCTGAACAGAACACACCTCCAGCCAATCCGAACACGGCCAACCCCAACCAATCAGAACACAGCCAAGCCCCCCACCCAATCAAGTCACACCCTCACAAGCAGTTAAAAGGAAGAAGCAACTGCAAGCTCACATTACTCTGAGAAGCACAGAGCTGAAGACACAAGCCTGAAGATGATGAATGAGACTTCATCGAACGTTGCCTAGATACTTCCAATCTTACGCGGAGAAAACCGAATAACCAAAGATCCACATACAAATACCCACGAGAACCTCAGAATATATGTGTGTGTGTGTGTGTGTGTGTGTGTGTGTGTGTGTATATACATACATACATATACATATACATATACATATACATATACATATATATATATACATACATACATACATACATACATACATACATACATACATATATATATATATATATATATATATATATATATATATATATACACACATACATACATACATACATACATACATACCGTGTTTCTCATATAATAAGGCCGGGTCTTATTTTTTTGAGCCCTGAAAAATGGCTAGGTTGTCTTTTCGGGGTGACTTAATTCCCCCTCCCTTGCATCTTCGGGCGGGCGGGCAGCGACGGCTTGATGTTGACCTCGGCGTTCGTGGGCACTTCGTATCAGGGTCAACGCAGGCAGCACCATATCCAGGTGTGCAACAACAGTACTTCCTAACGGTAAGCTCCCCCGCCATTCCCTCCCCATGTTTTAATATAGGCCTTAATTTGGGGGGAGGGGCTTAATTTCATTTCATGCCTATAAAACATGCTGGGACTTCCTATTGGGGGAGGCCGTATTGTTGGAGAAACAGGGTAGAACAATTTCAAAGTGAAACACTTTGTACCAGAGGTTTATGAAGTTTATATTATTATTACCAACAACAAATTAAACATACTAGAAAGATGAATATTAAGTTTCATCCATAAGTCTTCTTCAAAGGAAAGTGTTTTTCTGTGTATAGTTTCTGTTATTCAAAAACTGTAGATGGAAATATGATATCTTTCCTTTTACAAATGTAATTTCCAATATTCTCAAATTTTAATTGATTCTAGGGAAGAAGACTTTACAAGGCCAAATGCCAGATTAACCCAAGTGAGTACCTGCTAGGTATTTCAGGTAACATCTATGCAAATGTGTATGCATGTGAATTATGCCACAAAATGGATTTATGTATGTGCATGCATAATTTTCATGATTCTTCAGCTTTAAAAAAATTGTAATTCTATGGCAATGAGTACACTTGAGTGTACACACAGAGTATGTGTGTAAGTGGCCAGTCTCATAAAATGCCTATTTAAAGAAAGCACACACTGGAATCCATCCCGCTTCATTAACGAAGGTTAAACTTGATTTATATGAATAAACTTAAGAAAATATGATGACCCTGCATCAGCTGGAATGTTCTTTTAACATTCCTTATAAAATAGTTGAGAACAATAACTGAGTATCTCCCACATGTCCCCAAAATTTATAGTTGCTATTCAAAGGCCATAAATCTGCTTGTGATTATTTTAGTTCCAAAGATTCTAACAGTGGTAACTATATTATGTCCAGGGCTTACACTAACATTTAAAGAATCAGTGCCCCATTAAGTCAGATGTACAGAGATTCACTGAGTAACTGGCCTAGGAGCAGTGGCGGATAAAGGCTCACTGGTGGCCTAAACACTGATGAATCTTGGTGCCCCGCTTCTTTGTACATACTTTACAAATGAAGCCATATTCTCAAGTTTGTGGTATCCCCTTTGGGCCTGGTGCCCTCAGCACATGCTTACTCTGCTTAATGGTTAATATACCACTGCCTTGGAACAATCACTCTCTCAGATGAACCTACACCCAACCTTGAAGAGAGATTAAAGGTGGAATTGGCTGTATTTAGTGCTTGTTCGAGAGATCGGATCATCAGCAAAAGAAGCAAAAATCCATCACCAGATAGATGCAGATTAATGTGTATGAAAGCATCACTGTTTAAATCCTAAATAGGCTAGACTTCAAATTTGGTTGACTTCAACAGTCATCCCCAACCAATAGGTCTGTTAAAAGTCATCATGCTGTACAATTTATTTCACTGAAAAAGGGCCTGTATTTCCTATTATCTTATGCCAAACATTGTGGACACCCATTATTGTTCCTTCATAACAAAGTTCCCTGGTCAACATTCTTAATGAATATGGAACTTTAACTGAAGTTCCAAAATCCGATTTCCAAGTCTATTTCCTTGGAAACAATGTTTACCCAAGAAGCAGTTGTTCTTCTGCAATGGTGCCATCAGAAAGCAATGATTTCCAATTTTTCACAAGTTAATCATTATCCTCATTTTCCCACAATATCTGGGCCATGTTAGTCATCTCAAATAAAAAAAGAGGTAAAATTGAAAATCCATGGCAAGCATTCACTAGGGAATTATATTTTTTTTAATATTTCACTACTGGATTTTAATATTATATTCATTATTATTCCACGGAAATAGTGATTGTGAGTAGCACTGTAAGCAAATATTTTTCTTGTAAAATGACAGAGATCAATCCAAACAAATGTTCGAAAGAATGAGATCCCAGATTTCCCTCTGGATGAACAACCAATCAATACAATCATCTGTCTTTCTTTTATAGCTGCCAGGAAGTGTTTCTTTTTAGTACAATGGCAACAGAACTATTTTATCCATAGTCTCAGCCATAGATATGAAAACACAGGTATATCTGGCACTCTGTGATGTACCATTATAATTCTCTTTCACAAATGCTGTGGCCCATAAAATAAAGGCTAGCTAATAATGGCAAATAATATTTGACCCATCTTGACCACCGTAAACTTCCGTTTGCCAGCGATGGACATAACAAAAGAGAAACAAAAGCACTTAAAACATGCCCCCATGGTCATTGCTCAAAAACTATTTACCTTTCTCCTTCAAAGACCTTTTTTAAATTAAATGTGTTCTCAAGAAAGTTCTCAACATTCACCTGTACAGCCCTGCCAAAACATAATTCTGTTTCTTTTCTTCCCTTATTAAAAGTTCTTCCTACAGTTTCTTTTCCTAATCACTAACATTGATGATTATGTCATTTAATTTCATTTCATTTACTATAGCCTTTCCCCTCACAAGATTTTTCTATAGTGAGAGAAAGAAAGCCGGGGAGGAAAGACAGGGAAACAATTTTGCTTCAAAGAATTTTGCAGTGTTTTTTTTTCCCTTTTCCGGTTGTATTATTTTTTTTTTTAAAAAAAGAGGTGTTCTCAACCACCCTAATGGCACTCAAGAAAAATTATCTCCAGACCTTTCTTAACTTATGTCATAATAACATTTGATATTACTTAAACAAGATCCCAAAA
Organism: Notechis scutatus; assembly: GCF_049901735.1. NCBI lineage: Eukaryota > Metazoa > Chordata > Lepidosauria > Squamata > Elapidae > Notechis > Notechis scutatus. Next base: position 125,265,555 of record NC_142025.1, read on the forward strand.
ACTTTAAAGGATTTGCAGGCAGTACATCTGTAGTAATAGTTGACTACAAGTTGTGGTCATTTGATATCATGCTTAATGACCCAGAATGGTTCACTTCACAAGTGTCTCTGGGACTGCCTGAACTGCCATAAGTCAGTGTAGTCATGTGATGTCTTACTTCATAACTATTTAACTTAGTAATGGATTTGCTAGTGCCAATTAGGGTTGTTAAGAGATAGCACCAGTATTTGTTATGTATATGGCTGCCTGCCTCAAATACATAATTCTTGGTTCATGTTAGTAATGCTTAATGTTGTGGCTCACCAGTGGCCAGCAGAGCTCACCAGTGGCCAGCAGACTCAGACAGTGAGGAGGTTGGGGAGGAACATGGGCCAGTCCTAGAGTCTGGGGAAGGCTCTGACAAGGCAGAGATGGGGCCAGCTGACAGTTATCAGCTGCCTTCGGAGTCAGACCTCAGTGGGGCAGAAGAACAGCTGGATCCTGTTCCCAGTGTGCGCATGCACAGAGCTGCCAGGAGAAGAAAACAGTTAAGGAACAAAGCTCAATTCGGAAGTAAAGGCTCAGGTGGATGGTGAATGGCCCCTCCCATACGGAATACAAAGGAGAGAAAGAGGAGTGGCATTTGCAGGAGACAATTAGTTCAATTCATTAGAGTGAAGATCTATTCCTGACTTCTTGCCAAATAATTGTTGCTACAATGTGGCGTTTGGAAGATATCGGTCTGGCAACTCTCTAAGCCTGATAAAGGTCTGTAGTTGTGAAATCTCATGAAAGACTGTTTGCCGGGACTTTGCTGGAAATGAATTCACTTTAACCTAAATAAAAGGGGTTTTATTGGGATGAGGAGTCTGCTTCATGATCTTAAGAAGCGTAGGTCAGAACACTTAATAACAAGATAAAAACAAGACAACCAAATCCTAAATGGTATTCAGCAGCCAAGGCTACCCCCCCCCCCGCACACACACACACAAAAACAACAATTAATACAGCCATGATACAGGCTCACTCATACACCCCAAGCCCCAGGCTCGACAACAAAACCAGATTTCTAAAGCCTTACAAACGGCCTGCAGGGTACAATAAGTCTGATTTCTGTGAGAATGAAGTTCCAGAAGACAGGAACCATGACAGAAAAGGCTGCCTCCTGAATCAATGACATATTGCCTTTCCATGTCAATATTTATTTCCTGGTAACATTTCTATTCAGAGGAACTGTAATTGGGTCTTGTTCACACATTCATTAATAACATGAATAGAAACTACAGAGAAATAAATCCTGCTGGGTTCCTGTTACTCACATGTACCATTTTGGTGATGTTGTGATCATTTCTATAATAGGTACTGCTACTACAGAAATCTACTTATGTGTTTCTTTGCCATTCTGGCATATAGTACTGTATTCTCATCATATATCAAAGAAATCTCATGACTTATGACAGAACAATCAAGAAGACATCCCTTATGGCTCATGTCCTGTAGAAATACTTAGTCACACAATGCTTCTTTTTATAAGGGTTGGCTGACCTTGCTGAATCATCCTATTTGATCCTGAATCATCCCAGAAAATTCCAAGCATTAATCAATTTTACAGAAAAAAGCAAATATTTCCTTGCTTCAATACCCCTTCCAGCTTCTAAATTCTCAATGTTAATCAAGACAATAGAAACATTGGAAGTTTTTTTTTATGTAGCTTGTCTCTGTAGACCTCTCTTTCTCTGTGTGTCTGTGTCTCTCTCTTTAACAAAGGCTAAATCTTCTTCAGTATCCAGCAGAGAAAATAATGGAAAAATCAAATTCTGAGTCCACAGATGTAAACATTATTAGCTTATGTCATTTTACAGTCATCAGGAGACCACAATGCTAGTGCAGAGTAATAGTTTGGTTTGCATGGTACCAACCCTGTTATAGGACATGTTTGCACACTTTCCAAGGTATACCACAGGAGGACATGCTGGCTTTGCACCATAGGGAAAGACAAGTGGCTCTTCTTGCAGCGTCACCCAATGCTCCTTTCTGGAGCTGCCTCACAGGCAGGAAGTTTTAGAGCCATCAAAAATCTGCCTGCCTGCACAGAGCACAGTTCATCTCCTCACCAAAGTGGTACCTATCTATCTATTTGCATAGATTTATGTCCTATAGACTTAAAAAAGGGAAAGAAAAAAGATTTATTTACCAATTAATATATGGAAATGGAGATACACAACAGGGGACAGAACAGAAAAAAGAAATTGCCCATAAGTATTTTGAAGACTTATATAAAAAGGAGGTGGTCAATGAGGATAGGATAAGAAACTATTTAGATAAAATGAAGGATAAAGTAATTGGATAAGAGATGAAAGAATTATTAAACAAAGATATTACTTGGTCTAAATTGAAAACAGCAATAGAGAACCAAAAAAATAGTAAATTTCCGGGACCATATGGGATCCCAGGGGAACTATACAAGGCAATAGGTGAACTAATATGACCCCTTATAGTGGAAGTTTTTAATGATGTCTTATTGACAGCCAGAATGCCAGACTCATGGAGGGGCGCATTGATTTTGCTGATCCCGAAGGAAGATTTGGACTCCCGATATATACAAAACTACAGGCCAATTTCCTTGTTAAATACAGATTATAAAATATTTGCTTCTATTGTTGCAAACAGATTAAAAAGAATGTTGAATGACCTAATACATCAAGACCAAAATGGATTTCTTCCGAACAGACAAATCAGGAATAATTTAAGAATAGTACTAGATGTTCTGGAATTTTATAAAGCCCACCACGAAATACAAATAGCCCTTATGTTTTTAGATGCACAGAAGGCCTTCGATAACTTGAATTGGCAATTTTTAATCCAAAGAATTTATAATATGAATTTAGGCACCAAATTCGAAAATATTATAACTACTATCTATGATACACAACAGGCAACCATTACAATAAATGGGGAATATACCTGCCCAATAAAAATAGAGAAAGGAGTCAGACAGGGTTGCCCACTCTCACCCCTGCTCTTCATATTATCATTGGAAACATTACTAACATATATTAGACAGAATCCAGACATAAAAGGATTAAAGGTTAAGAAAGAAGAATATAAGCTGCAAGTGTTTGCAGATGACATGATTTTTTTATTGAAGAGCCAATTGGAAGAGGATAAAAACTGATAAACGAGTTAGAACAATTTGGAGTAGTTGCAGGAATAAAAATTAATAGAAAGAAAATGAAATTAATGACTAAAAATCTAACAGGAAAACGGAAGTTAGAATTAGAAAAGGTCATGGGATTTCAAAAGAAAGTTAAATACTTAGGAATATGGCTGACAGCATATTGCAAAACACTAAAGGAAAATAATTATGACAAACTATTGCAAAAGGTAAAGAAGGATTTAGAAACATGGGGTAAACTGCAACTTTCACTATTAGGTAAGATTGCTACGATTAAAATGTCTATTCTCCCAAAAAATTGTTATATATTTCAGATGATACCAATTAAAGTACTCAAAAAGTATTTTGAAAAACTTAACAAAATAATCGCAAAATTCATTTGGCAAAGAAAAAAGCCGAGAATAAATTTAAAGGCAATGCAAGATGTGAAGAGCAGGGGAGTGATGGCCCTTCCAAACTGGGAGTTGTTTTATAGTGCGGTCTCCTTAGTATGGTTGAAGGAATGGGTGAATTTAACAAATAAGAGAATATTAGTTTTATAAGGCCATGACTTACAGAGGGGGTGGCATGCTTTTTTATGGGATATCGGGAAAACCACCCAGAAATACTTTCACAGACACTTATTTAGAGATGCATTATTGACTAACTGGAAGAAAATAAGGGGAAAAAAAACATTATTTAAAGATACCAATCTGGATTTCAACAATGGAAGCAATGATACACCCAAATAATTTGGATATTACCAAGATGATTAAATACAAGGACTTATTGGATGTGCAAGGAAATTTGAAATTGTGGCAAGATCTTCAAGACCAGGCAGTACAAATTGATAGATGAGCATAACTTCAAGTTCAGAGTAGATATAAGCAGGATATGAAAGAATTTGGAATCAAAAATAAACTTCAGCAACTAGACAAAATTCTATTAGGCCCAGATAAAAAAATATATAACAAAATTTTATAATTACTTACTAGAGGCAGAATTAGAGGAAGAAATTGTCAAAGGGAATATGATAGCCTGGAGTAGGAATATAGGACACAGTATAACCTTAATAGAATGGGAGGAGGTCTGGAGTAGAAATAATAAAATCACAAAATTGGCAGCCAACAAGGAAAATGGCTATAAGATGTTTTACAGATGGCACCTTCCCCCCTCGAGATTAGTGAAAATGCACCCCAACATGAGTCTGAATTGCTGGAAATGTAAAAACAGGGAGGGAACTTTTTTCCATATGTGGTGGTCTTGTATAGAGGCTCAAAAATATTGGCAGAAAATTAGAAAATGTTTGGAGGAAATGATAATAGAACAGATCGCATTGAAACCAGAACTCTTTTTATTAGGGATCTTTTATAAACAACTCTCTCAAAAAAAGTGAAGTATACAACAGTACATGTTTTGACAGTGGCCAGACTGTCCTTTGCACAATGTTGGAAACAACCTCATATTCCATCAGAGGAAATGATTATTCAAAAAAATAGCAAATTGTGCAGAGATGGACAGATTAACTTTGGCATTAAAAGGAAAAGATACATCAATGTTTTACAACAGCTGGAACTGCTGGTACGAATGGATAGAACAAAGATCAATTAAACAATAAAGGGCAAAAGAAATATGTTATAATTGTAGTAGTGAATATATATATATATGTAAGGTTTAAGTGTGTATATGGCATAAAATAAGGATAAAAAGGGGGTTGCAAAAACTGTTGAAGGTGAAAATGTTTTTCATTGTTTTCTATCTTTTTCTTTCTATTTTCTTCTTTTCTTTCTCTCTCTTACATTTATGTATGTGTTGTTGGTTTGTTTTAATTGTAAAATCAATAAAATTTATTTTTTTAAAAAGAAATCCACAAATGTTAAAGTTGCCAAGTTTGGAGACCCCTGTTAGAACGACACTGAAAAAAGTGACTTATTACCATTTTTCACACATAATGACCATTGTGGCATCCAATCAAAAGTCAGATGCTTGGCAACTGGCCATATTTTTGATGTTTGTAGTGTCCCAGGGTCATGTGATCACCTTTTGCAACCTGACAAAGTCAATGAGAAATCCAGATTCACTTAACTGTGACAACTGCATTGATTGACTTAACAATGGTGGCAAGAAAGATCACAAAATGGGGCAAAACTCACTTAACAAATGCCTCAGAAATGTTGGGCTCAATTGTGGCAGTAAGTTGAGGACTACCTGTATTGCTCATGCCACACCTTTGCAATGATGGTGAGCAAAATGCAGTGGGAACCCGTGCTTATCAATCAGTTTCCATTGTTGGAAGTCAAAACCCACCTCCTAGGAAAATGAAATGTTTTAGGATATACTAACAAGGCAGAATATGTCCCCTAAAAAGAAAAGTAGAAACTCAGAGGCAGAAACTCAGCCCCCCACCTTTGCTAACTGGCCATTACTCTGGCCTGAGCCAGTCTATTTTACATAACAAAGATCTACTGCAGGTAGACCCATAATAGGAATTGCACAAAGCCATTTCATTACATCATCATCCAGCAAGGCTCAATCAAGCCTGGAACTCAGGACACCCTACAGAGTTGCCCCTGCATGGCCCCATGGGAGTCTGACAACCAATCAGAACAGAAGCTCTAATTCAAATCCCAACAGAGGATATAAAACAATTGCACTCTCAGAATATCAGCCCTTCTTTTCCTTTACCCAACATCTTGAAGCATGTGATTGTCCTTTTCACTTTGGAATTCCAAGTCATGTGGTCCTGTCCATCATTAAACCATCTTTCCAAGCAGCCACCATGTTTCCAGTGTCTTTCTTCACCATTTGGAACTGAACCCAGAAGGATATTTCTTTCAACAATAAAATATTTCATTTTCCTAGGAGAGGGGTGGGTTTTAACTTCCAACACCATGAATTAGCTCTCCATGAGAGAAACTGGAGAAGGTTAATCTCTGCAGATCATTAATTACATTACTGGGGAAATGCAAGTCATGCTGTATGTCCATTGTTCCTGTAAGCCATGAAGAAGGAATGGTTCTAAGCTTTAAATAGGTCTCTTGTTTAGAGAACAGTTTGAAATGTTCTTTGCCTTGAGATTTATGGAAACTAATTATATAACTATGTTCCAGAGAGAAGAAGGAGCACATGGCCCCACAAAGGAGCCTATCTAAAAATGCACATGAGTTTTTTTTTTAACATGATAGAAGAAAATAACTACATGGGTCAGGAATAATCGTACCAGCTGCATGTAATTAATTTAAATTAAATTGAGTTACATTTCAATGAAAATTCAATTTTATTTCTTTTTAAATCCCTGACCTTGAAATAGTGTTTGGTACTGTGAACTGAAAAACTATTCTTGATTTATTAATTGATATGATAAACTTAGAAGCTACAGAAAACAAATGGTTTAAACCTTTGATGATCTCTAGTTAAATTGAATTAAAAAGTTGGGGTCTTTGCTGGGAATTCTGGGAGTAATAATGTGAGATACCTGTATGAGGCAAATTCAGGTTTTCTTTTTCCCGTATTCTTTCTCCACCTTCAGCAAGATTTCAAAGATGCTGGTAGATTCTGCTTCTCTTCTTAACAATTTCCTTGTTATATCCATTATATCAGGGATAAGCAATTAATTTTCCCAAGGAGCGATATGAGAAACTAGGACTGTGTGGGAGGCCAAATCAATAAACTGAATTTAATTCTACTCAGTATTTTATCACTTTATAAAAAGCAGTAAATTCAAGAAAAAGAATAAAACTTTCCCAGCCCTATCTAAATATTTAAGCATTTAGCATTAATCATCATTTGGGTGCAACAACTACCTGTGGTTATTTTATTCAGGTTGTGAATAAATTCTGGTCATGCCCAAAAAGGGATGAAAATTTCCCATATTTATTCCCATCCCGCACCTACATCATTGGGCAGAGTAATTTAATGTTATACAGGAAGCTTATAGATTCCCATATACATCTACAGGCATCCAATGTCCATCTAGAACACACTATCAGATAAATATCTATCAATTAAAAACCCAGGATCCATGAACACTTGCTGGCTGTCAGACGCCATGATCTCAAACCTTTAATCTCTATCCACACCAAACAGCACCAGTTTCAGTTGGAGCAACACAAAATCATCAGCTACCTACCACCCGCCGTGCTTGTGAGTTCATTAAATTCTGGTACTCCACAAGCAATTCCATCAACAGACATTGACCTACAACTGGCCTATGAACCCCTCAGAATCCAAATCAGCCACACAGCCAACCAGGGACAACTCCAACCCTCAACCAAGCCACGCAACTTCCCCCTCCTCAACCAGCACTTCCCTTCCTAGTGACCCTCACCTGATGTAACCTCCCCATCACAGGACCCTCCCTTGACACACCCACACCCGAAGCCCTTATAAACAATAACACCACCAATGCTGACATCCCATAAACTCTGCTGAAGATATTACCTAGCCTGGTAATGAAATGTTTGGAAGCCAACCTACAAGCTCGGAGAACAAACCTTCACCCTCATTAATATAATCAGGCTCAATGCATTTATTCTAACAAAGATGCTTAATTGATAGAATTAAATTTTGGATTTGGGTGACTAGAGTGCAGATAGTCCTTAAGCTACAACCATTTGACAAGCAACCAAAGGAGAATATTTGTAGCTCAGGGTTGACATGAAGGGTTCTTTCTTACAAACATTTCATTACCCAAACTAACATCATCAATGGCAGTAAGGAGTGGTGTTTGCTCACAATTTATATTTGGTGGCTTGCCCTATCAGTATCGGTTGGGGTGGTCTTAGAGATTCTTTGATGGGTTTTTACTGTTGGCTTCTTTGCCAGTTTCTTGGTTGAGTATTGTTTACTTGGATGTTGGTCTGATTTTAATCTATGCTCATGTGGGTGCTGATTGCAGATGGAAGAAGTGCTTAGGTCCTTCGTTCCCTTTTTGGCCAGTTGATTGTCTCTTTTGCATAGTCTATAGATGTTATTGATGTCTCTATATCTATTGATGGCTAATTTCTCAGAGTGCCAGGCTTCTAGAAATTCCCTAGCGTTTTTGGACGTGGCTTGGTCTAGGATGGTCACAATTTCCCAATTGAAACTATGGTTAAGTCTGTCCCTATATGTTTGTCTGAGGAGATTTTCAGTGACCATGTCTCGAAGGTGCTTTTTCAAGAGGCAACTGGACTTTATGGTTTTTTCTTTGAAGACGTTTCTCTTCTCATCCAAGAAACTTTTTCTTCTCTGAAGAAGTCTGTCCATACATTGTAAAATTAACATTATTAGCTCTGATGAATTAGCCATCAATAGACATAGAGACATCAACAATATCTTTAGTATAAATTAGAACAGAACATTGGAACAGTTAGAACAAGTAATCAGTGGAATGACTTGTCTCCAGAAGGTATAGGAGCTCCAACACTGGGAAGTTTTTAAAAAGAGATTGGACAAACATTTGTCTGAAATGGTATAGGGCAGTGGTGGCAAACCTATGGCACGCATGCCAGAGATGGCATGCAGAGCCTTTTCTGTGGGCACATGCAGTGTCACCTCAGCTCAGCTCTACTGTGTTTCTCTGTGGCGTTTCTCTCCAGAACAGAAGTTTCCCTGCAAACGACAAAACAGAAGTTCACGAAAGAAAAAGATCTCACCTCTTGCAGAGCTGCCTGTTTTGTGATGCCCCGCTTCCCACCAGCCAACTGCTCTTTGGGTTTCTACAGTGCAGGCACAGGTGCCTGCGCTCGCGTGCCTGTACACCATGTGCCTTGCAGTTTGGACAGGTGTGCATGCGTGTGCGCACATGGGCACTTGGTGCCTAAAAGATTTGCCATCACTAGTATAGGATTTCCTGCTATAGTGTTGTGGTTAGCCAGCAGCAGGTGCGGGCGGTGGAGGACAGCGAGGACTCAGATGAGAGGCCAGGACCATTAGGAAGTGGACTGCTGCCTTCAGAGATTGTGGGGGCTGGCGGCAGCAATGAGGAAGTTCCCAAGGAGCCTGGGCCAAGTGCGCGTGCGTGCAGGGCTGCTCATAGGAAAGAGCAGTTACAGCAGCACAGGCAACTCTGGAGTAAGGCTGCAAGGTAATGGTCCCTCCCTCAAGAGGCTAAAAGCCAGGTTTGTAAAAGCATTCTTGGCAGAAGGCAAAGACGCTCTGAAGCTCAGCCTTGTTGACATCATAGTTAGTATTTGCAAACTCTTGTAAATTAGTTCTTATCTGTGGGTTTTTGGCAGCCTTGACAAACAACTTGGCAAGGCTCTTTCTTGTCAGAGCTAATTAGTTGGAAGCAGCCTTTTATCTGTGAAGAAACAGAATTGGTAGATTAAACTTTAAAAGGTGGGGGCTGCTGCCTTTTTCTTGTGTTTGCTCTCTCGGAACCTGGTTGGGTCAGAACATATAGTTTCCTGCTTGAGCAAAAATCAAGTAGATTAACTCCAAGGTTAACATCAGATTAACAATCAAGAAACTACCAAAGAGCCATCAACCAACAGCCCAACCCCATCAACATTGACATGGCAAGACACTAGAATGTAAACTAAGAACAAAACTTACTCCTTACTAGCATGTTTCTTCTGATGCGATATATGCCATCATCTGCTAGCAGTGATTCTCTGGATTCTGTGTCTAACCAACAAGCCAAATTTTGTGCCAAAAAAATCCAAGGAGGCAAGTTTAACATCAGAATTCAAAGCAAGGACAAAATATTATCAGAGTGTTTCAGCTGTCCAGCGTAATCCATTATAGATCTCAAAGAACTCACCTTAGAAAAAAATAATCTTGACCAGTGCAGTTATGGGAGAAATTGGGGATGTCACATAAATCAAAATATTTTAGTCTACTTTGAAGATGTCAATAAACACAATAGGTTTTAATAACATTGGAATTCTTGACTGTCACATCTCCATAACCAACCTGCCTTCCCTTTCTCTCCCATCTTTCTCCAGACTTTAAATCCTTCTTCAGTCTAGCTAAGGGGTTGCCAATCTTTTGGACCTCAGGGACCACCAAACTCATAATTTTAAATCCCATGGACCACTAATATGAATTTTGACTGATAGTGGCTTACTGATGTTGGTGGGAAAGTTAGTCCCATATTCCAGAGCTGCAGTAGTCACAGGACTGGCCCTTTGGTCATCCCGGAGCAGCTGCTCCTCCACCCGGGTGCACCAGCCTGCCATGGACTGGAGGAGCTGCTCCGGGATGTCCAAAGGGCCAGTCCTGTGACTACTGCAGGTCTGGAATATGGGACTAACTTTCCCACCAATGTCAGCAAGCCACCCCGGGGCGGATTTCCCTCCCCTGCTGTTGGTCTTATCTTCTAGTTCCAGCTCGCTTGGCTCTACTCAAGGTAAGGTTTGCGCTCAGCCGAAGGGTGGGGGCCAGCGGATAGGTGGGCCATGTGAGTGTCGCAGCCTTCTGTTCTCGTGCAGCCTGGATTAATTGCTTTGGGAGGGACATTTCTCTGCAGACCACCAAATTTTCTTGTGGCCCACCAGTGGTCCCCGGCCCACTGGTGGGCGACTACTGGTCTAGCCCACTGTTTCCCAGCTTGGGCAGCTGGAAGATATCTCGACTTCAAGTCCCAGAATTTCTCAATCTGCATGGCTGGCTGGGGAGTTCTGGGAGTTGAAGTCCAGATATGTTCCAGCTGCCAAGGTTGAGAAATGTTGGCCTAGCCCCTCTGCATCTGATGAACTGAACCACTATCCCAGGATCCAATCTGAGTCAATCACCAGTGCCCAAGGTTTATTCTTGCAAGCTTTTGGGTTCATGATGGAGCCTATCCTCGGGAAACTTCTCTCTCTCCAAAATGAGAGACCATGGAGGGGCTTGGAAGAATTAAACCTCTGGTCTGTAGAGATTCTCAGTCATCCAATTCATGGTTGTCCCAAAGATGCTATTTTTCTGGAGGCAGCTGGACTTTCTTGTTTTTTATTTGCAGTCGTTTTGCTTCCTATCCAAGAAGCTTCTTCAGCTCTGACAGAACAGTGGGGAGCGGAAGGATTTATATTCCTTGCAGGCATCCTTTCAGAGAGTCGTTGAAGCACTGGGAGGTTTATCTGTGTCCTCAGGGTCACCTGTGTAGTGCTCCTGGTTCCTGTAGTCTTCCATTCCCACTAACCTGTCAGAGCTGAAGAAGTTTCTTGGATGAGAAGTGAAATGCCTTAAAAAAAAATAACCAACAAAAGTCCAGTTGCCTCCAGGGGTGGGATTCTACCAGTTCTCCCCTATTCGCCAGAACCGGTTGTTAACATTCTAAGCAGTTTGGAGAACCGGTTGTTAGAAGAAATTACTGGCCTAATCCTGTAAGGAAGGCAGGAAGGAAACATTCTGGTGTTGCTTACAGAAACTGCCTCTCCGTTAACCCTTATTACATTCTTGGCAGGACTAGACTTCCTGTCTCAGGAACTTCTCTGGAGTTTTTTTCCCCTCCTTTGCTGGCACTTTGCTTGTTTGGAGTGACCATTCAAAGTTACAATGGCACTGAAAAAAGTGACTTATGACCATTTTCACACTTACGACTGTTGCAGCATCCCTACAGTCATGAGAGGCCAGGCGAGGAGATGCATGCCTCGATGTGAGTGATATTGACAGCCACGCCCAGCCAATAACATGACCACCAAGCCATGCCCACCAACTAAGCCACGCCTACAGAACCGGTTGTTAAAAAATTTGAATCCCACCCCGGTTGCCTCCAGAAAAAGGGTAAACCTCTGATTTTACCAACTTTGGGTAAACCTCTGGTCTCGGTGACTGACTCAGATTGGATCCTGCAACATTATCCTGGAACATGTTTACTTGCCTTCATTCATAAACCATTACTGACCAAAGCTTATGCCTTTAAGAAAATTTGGAGAAAATGCTGTCAGACTCCTGATTTGGGGTCCCTCCGTAGTTTTGTTAAAAAGAAAGAGGTTGAACTCCATCACCCCTCTTACAGATTTACAGTTGGAAGAGACCTTGTAGGTCATCTAGTCTAACTCCCCCCCGCTCAAGCAGTAGACCCTACACCATTTCTGTCAAATGGCAGTCCAATCTCTTCCTGAAAGCCTCCAGTGATGAAGCTCCCACAACTTCTGAAGGGAACTTCTGTTCCATGGGTTGATTGTTCTCACTGTCAAAAACTTTCTCCTTTTTTCCAGGTTAAATCTCTCCTTGTTCAGTTTCCATCCATTATTCCTTGTCTGGCCTTCGGTTGCTTTGGAAAACAGCTTGACCTCTTCCTCTCTGTGGCAGCCCCTCAAATATTGGAACACTGCTATCATGTCTCCCATGGTCCTTTTCTTCACTAGACTAGCCAAGCCCAGTTCCTGTAACTGTTCTTCATATGCCTTAGTCTCCAGTTCCCTAATCATCTTGGTTGCTCTTCTTTGCACTCTTTCTAGAGCAGGGGTGGGCAAACTACGACCCGCGGGCCACATCCGGCCCGTTGGTCTGTCCAATGCGGCCCGCCCCTGAAAAAAAATCACTGCCATTGGTCTGTCCAATCCGGCCCGCCCCTGAAAAAAAATCGCTGAGCGTGGCGTATTGCCCTGTGCTGCGTGGCCCCCAAAGCTGCAAAACAGTGCAGAGCGATCTAGGAGTAGGAAAGAAAAGAAATTTGCAAAGGCCTCGGCTGGGAGTTCAAAATCACCTTCGAGTGCGACCTCTCCGAAGGTGAGTCCCCGCCGATCCCCTTTTTTTCTGGGGCTTCCAGGCTTAAACTTTGCAAAGGTAAAGCTTGCAGGCTGGAGCGTCTTCCCGCCGAGGAGCGGGAAGGGTTCCACCGGCGGGCGGGCGGGCTGCTTGGAGCCACCTAAAGCTAGGCCGCTGCTGGTGGAGCCTTGCCCTGCCTTGGTGCCTCGTTTCCCGGCTCGGCGGTCCTGCTCGGGCGGCACTTTAAAAGCCTGCTCCCAGCACCCGAGCAACTTCCCAGCAACTTTCGGCTTCCTTTTAACTCGCGGGCGCTCGCGCCTGGCCCCAAGCCGCGCAGCAGAGGGAAGCCTGGCGGGCGGGCGGGCGGGCTGCTTGGAGGAGGCGACCCGGCAGTGCTCCGGCAGCAGCAACAGTTTCGCCCGGGCTCCGCTCAGGTGTCCGGCTGGGGCTGTCAGGAGTTGCTACCGCCGGCGCAGCTCCGTGCGGCTCCAGTCCCGCGTTGCCTTGGGAAGGAAAAGGCAAAACCAGGAGCCGCTGAGCCTGAGCCTCCGGTGCCGCTGCTCCCGTTGCAAAGCACTGCGCGGCTCTTCCTTTTTGCCTTTCCCTTCCCGAGGCAGCGGGACTGAGCCGCGCGGAGCCGTGCGGCGGTAGCAACTCCTGACTCAGGGGGCCTCCGAGGGGAGGGGAAGGAGGAGAAGAGGGGGGAAGGGTGGGGGCGATTCCCAAAAAATCTTGTGCTGACCCGGCCCATCTGTCAAATTTTAAAAGTCAATGCGGCCCCGAGCCAAAAAGTTTGCCCACCCCTGTTCTAGAGTCTCAACGTCTTTTTTGTAGTGTGGTGACCAAAACTGGATGCAGTACTCTAGGTGCGGCCTTGCTAAAGCTTTATAGAGTGGTATTAGTACCTCACTTGATCCCTCTGGAGTTGCATGAGTAGAAATGTCAAATCTTTTGCAAATGTACAAAAGGAGTAAGATAAGGGGCTTGATCGGGCCGGTTCTTTGCAACATGTGTCTGCAACAACGCTTGTGTAAGCAGTCCAGAGTCAATTCAGGGAGCAATATTCCCTTTGAACCCAAATGTCAGAGAGCTCTTGCCACCATGGCACATGATTATTGGCTTGGCAGCCCAGTTAGCATGAAACGCCCTCCCGTTGCCCTTCCAGGGACACATTGGACGCAATCAAGCAACGTGAAATTGTTTGCTCTTTGGAGAGGCAAGTGTGCACGTGGGCCTCTGTGTACAACCCAAACCGTTCTTTTCCTTCCCCGCCTCCGATCCCTGATTACCTGTCTTTTATTGACTTAGGTTTCCTCACTGTAATAAAATAAAGCAGATACGATATCAAACTGAATAAAGCGCCCAAAGGTACAATCATGCTGACTGCTATCCAGCTGATAAGGGGGTCATCAAACTTGACTGAATTGCAAACGTACGGTAAGTTTTTTCCTGGTGAAGTTCCCCCACCTGCTGCATCCTGCACTGCCCCATCTTCTAACTAGCCCCACCTTTCTAGTCCTCCACTTAGGACAATGTGTGTTTAGTGTCCAACATTACAACAGCACTGAAAAAAGTGACTAGGTTAAGATGAAGTTTTTTAAAAAAGAGATGTATTAGAATGTTTTGATTTTAGAAATGTTTTTAAAGAAAGATTAGTGTTTTAAAGTGGATTAAAAATAGTATTTTTCCCTTGGTTAAAAAATCTGATAGAGTGAATTTTCTTAATGTAAATGGTGATCGTTTATAAAGGTTATTACGTGTACATCAGAGATGGTATTCAGGTTCTGACTAGTTCTGGAAAACCAGTAGTGGAAATTTTGAGTACCAGCAAATACCATCTCTGACTGGCCCCACCCCCATCTATTGTCTGCCTCCCAAGTCCCAGCTGATTGGCTGGGTGTTCTTTTGTTGCCCTGGAAAGGAGAATGGAGCTGGAAAGCAGGTTAGTGGGGTGGGGAGGGAATGGGATTTTACAGTAACCTTTCCCCAGGAGTGGGATGGGAATGGAGATTTTGAAGTATCCTTCCTTTGCCGCATCCACCAAGCCATATCCACCAAGCCACACCCACAGAACCGGTAGTAAAAAAAATTGAATCCCACCACTTAGAAAGACATTATTTCAACAGCAAGGAAGGTAAAGCAGAAATGATTAAAAGGATTGTTCTATTCAAAGAGGAGTATATATTTATGTTTTTTTATTTGGATGTCACTTCTGGATTTTGTGCTTGTGATGAAAAAAAAAATGAAACTGGTTATGCCGATTAGATAGATTTGTTGTTAGAGAAATGGCTAGTTATATACTAATGTGTAAAAGTAAAAAGTTGAGCTTGTAATGTTGTCTTGTGTCAAAAAGAGTTGAAGTCAATGCCTTTTTTTCTTCCCTTGTACCTCATATTTTCTTTCCCTCTTTCTTTTTTTCCCTTCCCTTAATTTGCTATTTTTATTTTTCTTCGTATTTCATATGTTGATAAAACAATGGAAGTCATATAAGAAAAAAGTGACTAAAGGCCATATTTGCCCAAGATGTGGGCATCAGTGATTATCTCAAGCAAAGCCCATTGAAAAGCCATCAGTAAAATCACAAGCTGCAGTCACATGATGTCTCACTTATTGACTGCAGATGATTCACATAACCACACTGGGAGTGAGGTTGTAAATCCAGCATGGTCTTGCTTAACAACATCACTTAGTTCTGTCCCCTGTCTCAAATGACTTGCAAGCCAGCTTTGTTCCATTATACATTCTCTTGATAATAATAATAATAATAATAATAATAATAATAATAATAATAAGAAGAAGAAGAAGAAGAAGAACAACAACAACAACATAAAACAACAACAAAAAAACTGGCAAATCCAGTTTAAACATCTGGCTGACAAACTCTAACGATAATGACAATAAATGAGAATAAGCCTGAAAAAAAACTTGCAGCCCAATGTAGCTCCGTTATAATCTTGCTATAGGGATGCGGTGGCTCATTGGCTAATACATTGAGCTTGTCGATCAGAAAGGTCGGCAGTTCGGCGGTTTGAATCTCTAGCACTGCGTAACAGAGTGAGTGCCCATTACTTGCCCCAGCTTCTGCCAACCTAGCAGTTCGAAAGCATGTAAAAAATGCAAGTAGAAAAATAGGAACCACTTTGGTAGGAAGGTAACAGCATTCCGTGCGCCTTTGGCATTTAATCATACTGGCTACATGACCACGGAGACGTCTTCAGACAGCGCTGGCTCTTTGGCTTTGTAACAGAGATGAGCACCATTGCAAGAGCTGGAAACGACTAGCACATATGTGCGAGGGGAACCTTTATCTTTACCTAATCTTGCTATAGAAGTTTGTGTGTGCCCAGCATGCTGTCGGGGGAATTCTGGGAGCTGAAACCCACAGTCTAAAATCATTGAGGTTGAGAAACACTGTTCCAGAACCATAGAGTTCCAGTAGTCCTTTCAGTATCTGTTTTCTAACCTGGCCTACCTTGGAGGACTGACACCACTCTTCCTTGAATTCTAGTGCCCTGCCCTACCTACCATTTTCAAGAGATGGTTCCTCCTCGACTTGTCCAGACACATTAGAGAATTTGGTGTGACAGACAGCAGGGTTGTCTTGGATGTTCCTTTCGTTGACCCATGTGAGAATACCAGTCCTCCAACTCACGATGTATCTTGAGATATCATGCAGGATCATGGTGGGTGGGATCCTTGGAAGGCTGGAATGAGTCAGCTGGAATGAGTCAGTATAATTCAACAAGATATTGGTGACTGTCAGGCACACAGCCAATAGCCAACCTCTTTCTGAGCAGGAGATACCTGCTATTGTGTCCAGGGTGTGAGATCTATCATCCTCTCCCAGTATCCTGCTACTGTAAGACTGATTGCTAAGCAGATGATAAAACCACAAGCTCCCATTATCCACTGATTCAACTCTGATGTGTCTGGTAGCCTTGGATACTCTCCCAGATGTGTGTGATAGGCACCAGTGATTCAACCAGTTAAGATGAAGCCTTCAGGTCATCTTTAATTGCAGGCAGGTAGCTACAGGAGATAAACAAAGACTTACAACATCTACAACTGTCTTACATCGGTTTGGCTTTTCCTTTGGTTGTTGAGCCTGGATTGCAACTCATCCTTGTTTTGGGGCAACTTCCAGTGTGTTGGGATCTTAAGCAGGGGTAGGCTTCAAAAATTTTAGCAAAAGGTTCCCTGCCTGGTTGCTGGGTAGACGTGGCCATGGTGAGCGTAGCCTAGTCGGCCTGCACCATGGCACGAGGGGGGGGCATTTTTTGCCCTCCCTGGGCTCCAGAGGCTTTCCTCAAGCCTCCAGGAGGACGAAAACGGCTTTCCTGGGCTCTGGAAGCTGGAAAGAGACCCATTTCCGACCTCCCTGAACTTCTGAGAGGCCCGTTTTTCACCCTCCTTGGTAGCCTCTACACGTGCCTGCATTTACCTGCATCCAAAACTGGCTGTGTGGGGCAGTGGTGGGATTCATTTTTTTTTTTTTTTTTTTTTACTACCAGTTCTGTTAGCATGGCAGGGGAAGGATACTGTAAAATCTCCAGTCAGAGGTGGCATTTGCCAGTTCTCCGAACTACTCAACATTTCCGCTACCGGTTCTCCAGAACTGGTCAGAACCTGATGAATACCACCTCTGGTGTGAGCACTCCAGGAAGGGGCAGGGAGGGGTGGGTGGAGTCAGCCAGTAGTAGGATTTTGGGATTCTCCAAATTGCACAGAATCTTAGTTAGGGGCTCTCCCAAAGCCCTGCAACCCCCCCAGCAGCCCACCCCTGATCTTAAGCCTGGACTACTACACCATCAGTGGTTCCTGGCCTAGACTCCTAGTTGGTTTTAATGGCCCATTCTTCCAAATCGTGCCCAGCTAAGTGATGGCATCCAGCCAACTTTAGCTGAGCATGCAAAGCTAAACAGGATTCGACCAGGTTAGAAATTATCAAGTAGATATTACTAGGAAATCCTATTTCTGCTTTTTGGGGAAACAAACCAAAAGAAAAAAAAATCCTGGAAGAAAAGACAGATAATCTGTAAATACAGTCAACGACTGTCTTACAACAGTTTCTTTAGTGACTGTTCAAAGTTACAATGGCATTGAAAAAAAGTAACGTGCACCTATTTTTCATCGGAGCATTGCAGCATCTCTATGGCTATGAGTTCAAAATTGGGGTGCTTGGCAACTGGCATGTATTTATCAGGGTTGCAATGTTCTGGGGTCAGTTGACCCCCTTTTGCAACTTTCTGACAAATTTAAGTGAGACAGTTATTAAGTGAATTCTGTCCCATTTTACGACCCTACTTACCACAGGCGTTAAGTGAATCACTGTAGTTGTTAAGTTAGTAACAGGGTTGTTAAATGAAAAAGTGATCACATGAACCAGTGGTGGGATTCAAATTTTTTTTACTACCAGTTCTGTGGGCGTGGCTTGGTGGGCGGAGTGTGGCTTGGTGGGCGTGGCAGGGGAAGGATACTGCAAAATCCCCATTCCCTCCCCACTCCACTAACCTGCTTTCCAGTTCCGTTCTCCTGTGCAGGGCAACAAAAGAAGACCCAGCCAATCAGCTGGGCCTCGGGAGGCGGAGAATAGATGGGGGCGGGACCAGTCAGAGGTGGCATTGACCGGTTCTCCGAATTACTCAAATTTTCCGCTACAGGTTCTCCAGAACTGGTCAGAATCTGCTGAATGCCACCTCTGACATGAATCCAGGACACTGCAATTGTCACAAATATGTATCAGGTGCCAAACAGCTGAATTTTGATCATGTGATCATGGGGATACTGTGTCAAATTTTTCAACTTCCAAACATTAGGAGTACTCAAAAGTTGTGACCCGCCTTGGGGATTGTAAATATATTTTCATTACTTTAATATAATTTAGATGCGCTTGGTAAATAACTGCATAAATATCATAACTTTTTAACATTTTGTTCATAAGTGTGACAAATAGTCATAAGTCACTTTTTTCAGTGCCATTGTAATTTCCAATGGTCACTAAATGAATAGTTGGAAGTCGAGGACTGCCTGTATGTGAATACCATCTTGCAAGGGCTTCATGGAGGCTTTATCAAGTATGAGTCTGCAGCGTGTTACTTGACTGCTTCGTTCATTTACTGTTGATGGTTGATCCTAAAAGGCAGATGCTCTTCACCATTTCAGCATCTTCATTATCGGTTCTAAGGCTGGTCATTGTACCTGTTGTATTTTGGTAAATAAACAGCATTTAAACAAAGCAGGGCTTAATGAATGAATGAGCTGGAAGGGACCTTGAAGGTCGTCTAATCCATCCCCCTGCTCAAGCAGGAGGACCTATAATATTTCAGTTAAGTGGCTGTCCAGTCTCTTCTTAAAAACCTCCAGTGATGAAGTAAGTACCCACAACCTGTGAAGACAAGCTGTTCCACTACTTAATTGTCCTCACTGTTATGAAGTTTCTCCTTAATTCCAGGTTGCTTCTCTCTTTGATTAGTTTCCAACCATTGTTTTTATTCTGCCCTCTGGTGCTTTAGAGCAGGGGTCCCCAACCACCGGTCCGCGGACCGTACCGGTCAGGAACAACTCCCTACCGGGCGCGGCTTGCTGCGCCGCCATCTTTTTCATGAAAAGTGCTTCCGCTGAGCTTTTCCGGTAGAAAGCTCACTGGAAGCACATTTTCATCAAAAAAGATGGCGGCATCAGCGCTTTCGGTGAGCTTTTCCGGTAGAAAGCCATTTCTACCCGGAAAAGCTCACCGAGCGCTGGCGCCCTTTCTTTTTGATGAAACGTGCTTCCGGTGAGGTCACCGGAAGCACTTTTTCATCAAAAAAGATGGCGGCGCCCAGCTGATGCCGGTGCAGACGCGGCGCCCAGCTGATGCCAGTACCGGGCCGCGGCGTCAAAAGGTTGGGGATCACTGCTTTAGAGAATAGTTTGACCTCTTCTTTGTGGCAGCTCCTCAAATACTGGCATAGTGCTATCATGTCACCCCTCATTCTTCTTTTCTTTAGACTAGCCAAACCGAAATCCCACAGCCGTTCTTCTAATCTTGTGATATGTAAGCACTGTCACTTCGTATAATTTAAACTTTTCTTCATCTGACTCAACTCACTTTGTACTCTAAGGAAGAAGGATGGGATCAAAGACAGTGTGGGAAAAGTCAGCCCCAGAATTGCTAATATATGGTCAGCATGAATCAACTCTAACTGCTTGTCTTTTAAATCACCACATCTTGGAGAATGTGGGCCATAATATCTGAAAAAATCTCTTTGCAAAGCAGCACATATAACTGCTTAAAAAAAAAAAAAGAACTATTGGACAAAGAGAGCAAATGTAATAAATCAAATCAAATCAACATACAAGTAGTCCTCACCTTACAATCACAATAGGGACCAGTTCAGTTCACTAAGTGGTTGCTAAGTGAGTCATCGTGTGATTGTGTCTGATTTTACAAACTTATTTTTTGTCCTAAGCAATCAAGCAATCATTGTGGTTAAGCAGGGGTGAGATGTTGCTGGTGTAACAACCGGTTCGCTAATCGCGTGTTTCTACTTAGCATTACAAAGGCACTGAAAAAAGTGACATGACTGTTTTTCACACTTGCAATGTCGCAATATCCCCCTGGTCAAATGATTACAATCTGGGCATTTGGCAAACAAGTACAGGTAGTCCTTGACTTACGACCACAATCGAGCCAGAATTAATGTTGCTCAATGAGAAATTTGTTAAGTGAGTTTTGCTCCATTGTACAACTTTTCTTGCCACATTTGTAAAGTGAATCACTGCAGTTGTTAAATTAGTAACACAGTTGTTAAGTGAAACTGGCTTCTTCCCTCCACCTACACATTCCTACCGTGTTTTCTCACATAATAAGGCCGGGCCTTTTTTTTTGAGACCCGAAAAACGGCTAGCCGTCTTTTCGGGGTAACTTAATTTCCCCCTTTCATCCTCATCTAGAGCGCCCGCAGGCAGCCTCGCCACCAGCCGCTCCTAACGGGCGATCATGGCGAAGCGCAGAGAGCTCCCTACTCCCACCAAACACCTTTGCTGCAGACCCAAGACTTTGGCACCTGCCGCTGTTGCTTTCCCTTCTGCCCATTCCACTGCCGTTTGGAGTGCCGTTGGAGCTGCTGCCGCCGTTTGGAGCTGCCTCTGCCGTTTGGAGCCGCCGCCGCCGTTTAAAGCTGCCGCTTCGCGTTTGGAGCACTGCCGCTGTTTGGAGCACTACCGCCACTCCAAACACGGCGGCAGCTCCAAACACGGAAGCGGCAGCTCCAAACGTGACGGCAGCACTCCAAACGGCGGGCGGCGGCTCGCTTCCGTGTTTGGAGCTGCCTCTGCCGTTTGGAGCCGCCGCCGCCGTTTGAGTGCCGCTGTCACGTTTGGAGCTGCTACTTCCGTGTTTGGAGCTGCCGCCGTGTTTGGAGTGGCGGTGGTGCTCCAAACAGCGGCAGTGCTCCAAACGCGGAAGCGGCAGCTTCAAACGGCGGCGGCGGCTCCAAACGGCAGAGGCAGCTCCAAATGGCGGCAGCAGCTCCAACGGCACTCCAAACGGCGGTGGCAGCTCCAACGGCACTCCAAATGGCAAGTCCCCCCACCCTTCCCCCTATTTTGCATGTTTTAAACTAGGCCTAAATTTGGGGGGAGGGGCTTAATTTGATTTTATGCCTAGAAAACATGCTGGGTCTTCCTATTGGTGGAGGCCGTATTGTTGGACAAACACGGTAGAAACTAGGGAGATCACTTCTGGATGTTTGCCATCTCCCCATTCCTTCCCTGGGCCCATTTTATCTTATCTGCCTCTTATCTGACTACTGTCTAATCTGCAGCTCTTCCTTCTGTCTCCAAGGTCATTCCCAGGTAATATTACATTCCCTATTTCCCAATGTGCAACCATCCACTTACCAAGGCTATAGGGAAGTGATCCAGCTTCATTATGTATCAATGAGCTGGAGAAACTACCTCTCCAATTCATGTTACAATTCCTTTTTCCCTAAAGGTAAAGGTTCCCCTTGCACATACGTGCTAGTCATTTCCGCTCTAGGAGACAGTGTCTCCGTGGTCATGTGGCCAGCATAACTAAACGCCGAAGGCGCACGGAACGCTGTTACCTTCCTACCAATGTGGCACCTATTTTTCTACTTGCATTTTTACATGCTTTCGAACTGCTAGATTGGCAGAAGCTGAGACAAGTAACGGGAACTCACTCCATTACACGGCGCTAGGGATTCAAACTGCCGAACTGCCTACCTTTCTGATCGACAAGCTCAGATTTAAAGTTACACCTGTGAGTTGCACCAATTTGCATTCAGCAAAGTGCTGCAGGAAATGAGTACAGAAGATCCACAGCTTAATACTGTAATTCTGCCCAAAAAGTTTTGCTGCTAAGTGAGTTCTGCCCCATTTTCTTGCCACAGTTTTTAAATGAATCACTGCAGCTGTTAAAGTTAATAATTGTAAAGTGAATCTGGCTTCCCCATTTGCTACTCAGAAGGTCACAAAAGGGAATCACATGACCCTGGGACACTGCAACCGTCATAAATATGATGAAACAGTTGTCAAGCATCCAAATGTAAATCACATGACCATGCTGCAAGTCATAAAGAGTGAAAAAAGGGGTCATAAATCACTTTTCTCAGTGCCATTGTAATTTCAAATGGTCACTAAATGAACTGTTGTAAGTCAAGGACTACCTGTATGTATGTATTACCACTGCAATGTCTCAGGGCCATGTGATCACTATTCATAACTTCCCAGCTGGCTTCCAACGAGCACAGTCAATGGGGAAGCCAGATGTTGCTTGTTGACTGCATGATTCACTTAACAAATGTGACACAAATGTAAAATGGGGGCAAAACTCAACTGCTGTCCTGCTTAGCAACAGAAATTTTGGTCTCAACTGTGGTCATAAATTGAGAACCACCTGTAGTCACATTCTGTGTTGGGCAAAACCTTCTCAAAAAGATATGGCACATCTAGAGGGAAATGGCATTGCACATCAGATGTTATCTTGCACCTGCAGCCTCTTTGGCTCAGGATGAGTAACAGCATGTTTGATTAAAACACACCCACACCCCCCTCTTTTTTTTTCTCTCTCTCTCTCTGTATATGTATGTGTACATATACTATATACAAATACTATATATATATATATATATATATATATATATGTATGTATGTATGTATGTATGTATGTATGTATGTATGTTTTCTTAAGTTTTCGCGGGTACTTACATGTATGGTGTTCGGCTTGGTTCGGGTATTTTCCCACGTCATTGTAGTTCTTTTAAAGTTGTAGCAACGTTTCAGCAGAATCTCATCTGCCATCATCAGGCTTCTGTATTGTGTCCGTCTGTGGGTCAGACTTTTACAGTGGTTTCAGATTTAAATTTGGGGCAGCCTATTGCTGTGCCAGAATGGTTTTTTCTTCATCCTGATTGGTTGGGAGTCTTGGTCTGTGTTTATTGGTCTCGGAGTTTGCTGTGTTCTGCTTGATGGGTGTCTCTGATATCTTCTGTCTGTTTTTTGGCTCTTTTTGTATCTTGATTGGCTGGCAGCATTGTGTTACTTTAATGGAGGCCTTTAGTGCAGCTTGGCTTCAGGTAAATGGACGGCTATCATTAGTTAGGAAGCTGGGTTTCATCTGGGTGCCTGGTTGGGGTGTGTTTGAGCTGGAGGTATCAGGGGGATCTGTTTGTGCCCAGGTGTTTGCCTGGCTTGTGGTGTGGAGATTTTTTTGTTTGTGAGTGCAGGCTTCCAAATGATTGACAGCCTGGTGGAATCATCTCTTCTATTCATGCTTTCTGGTCTTTTTCAATCTCTATGGCTTCTCTGATGACTCTGTGGCTAGGGTTTTCCATAGTGGCCAGGGTTTTGGTGCCATTGAAGTTGATGCTATGACCTGTGGCTTCCATGTGTTGGACTAGTGAGGAAGTGTGTTCCAGCTTTTTGACTGCATTTTTGTGTTCATACAGGATGGTACTTATTCTTCTATTGGTCTGTCCAATGTATGTGGCCGGGCATGATGCACAGGGGATTTCGTATATGCCTTGGTTTTCCAGGTCAATTTTATCTTTGGGGTTGCTAAGGATGGCTGCTATTTTTCTGTCTGTTTTGAAGGCAGTCCTGATGTGATGTCTGTGTAGTACCTTACTAATTTTGTCTGTAGTACCTCTTATGTAGGGCAGGACAGCTGTTCCATAGGTCTGTTCATCTTCTGGGTCTCTATTATGTTTCAGTGTGTTTTTGTGGATCAAGCTGGTGATTTTGCTTTTGTGGAAGCCGTTGGCTGTCAGTACTTTAGTCAGGGTGCATAGTTCAGTCTTAATGTGTATATATATATACACATACATATATAGATAAATAGATATATATATACACACATATATAAATAGATATATAGATAGATACACACACACACACACACATATTGCCAAGTGCTTTAAGAGTTGTAAATTTAATTTTATGAAGCTTCTCCTCTGGTAATACTGATTTACAAACTAGGGCATTTAAAACCTTTGCTAGACCAATACTTGAATACAGCTCTGCAGTCTGGAATCCGCACTGTATATCAGACATAAATACAACTGAGCAAGTCCAGAAGTATTTTACAAGAAGAGTACTACATTCATCTGTTTGCAACAGAATACCCTACACCAGCAGACTTGAGATTCTTGGCTTAGACAACCTTGAACTACTCCGGCTAAGATTGGACTTAAGCATAATACATAAAATCATGTTACAACGTCTTATCAGTTAATGAATATTTCAGCTTTAACAACAACATAAGAGCGCACAACAGATATAAACTAAATGTAAACCACTCCAAATTCGATTGCAGGAAGTACAATTTCAGCAACAGAGTGGTCAATGTCTGGAACTCACTACCTGATTCTGTTGTCACCTGCTCAAACCCCCACTCCTTTACCCTCAAACTAACCTCTATTGACCTCACCCCATTCATAAGAGGTCTGTAAGGGGCGTGCATAAATACACAATCGTCCCTACTGTCCCTGTCCTATTATCCCCAATTATTAGTTCCTATTTCTTGTATTTAAACTTGTTTATTCTTGTTGTATTGTTAGCTTTTGACAAAATAAATAAATAAAAATAATAATAATAGATAGATAGTACAGGTAGTCCACGACTTATAACAGTTCATTTAGTGATCAAAGTTATGATGATACTGAAAAAAGTGACTTATGACCGTTTTTCACACTTTTGACCCTTACAGCATCATAATCACATGATCAACTTTCAGATACTTGGCAACCAACTCCTATTTCTGACGGCTCCAGTGTTCCAGGATCATGGGATCACCATCTGACAAACAAAGTCAAAGGAAAAGCCAGATTCACTTGACAACCCAGTTACTAACATCAACTGCAATGATTCACATTAACTGTGACAAGAGAGGCTGTAAAATGGGGCAAAATTCACCTAACAAATGTCTCGCTTAGCAACAGAAATTTTGGGTTCAATTGTGGCCCTTAAGTTGAGGACTACTTGTATATGTATGTGCATATATGGGTATATTATATATACGAATGTGTGTGTGTGTGTGTGTGTGTGTGTATCTATATATATAAAAGTGAAATACCACTCATGCATCATCACAAAATCTCCAGAACTACAAAGCCTACAAGTTTGAAATTTGATACATATGTTCATCTTGGCTTCTCACTAAGAAAGAATTTTTTGAAATGACCACCAGAACATTAGTATTTCCTATATTATTATTATTATTAATGTGCTCTGATGCTAGGGAGTTGTACTCCCCTTCCCCACCTGAAAACAAATCTGTTCCAAATGCAAAGCACAGAGGAGTTTCAGTTCTATTTTCAGAGCAGCAACCAGCTTTAGTACAGAACAGTTGAGCTAAGCCACGCCCAGGCTCCTTGCTGTCTGCTTGCTCACACAGCAAATACTCTTCAGTTTCCAAACAGTTTCTCAACTCACACACAATGACGGGAAGCTAGCCAGATGAATACTGATGGATGTTGGTAGGCAGAGGCAGCATCCCCCCCCCAGTTTATTTTCCTCCCCAAAAACTAAGCCTGACCAGTTTTAAGATATGGAGTTAGTGTGTATACACCAGGGGTGTCCAACCTTAGTTGAAGTCCACAAGTCTTAAAGTTGCCAAGATTGGACACCCCTGGAATACACAAACACACACACAAACATATTCTTTTGAGAGCAGGTAACAAAATTTCATTTTTTAATGTGTGCCGGTTTTTAACGTGTGCCAATGGGTTCACAGAAAAAAGGGACAATAAAGGTTGCCGCCTTGTTTTCATCTCTCATCTTATTCTCCGAGTATTGGAGCCAATGGGGTAGTGGAGAAAAATAGAAAAAGAACTTCGCCTTTCCCCAAAACTTTCACAATTTCCTCCCCCATAAACACAGCCAGACACTGTAAAAATAAAATCGACTTAAAAAAAAACCGGAAGGTTTTAACAGGAAAATTAGGCGAGGGGGACGTTGTGAGGCAAGCGGGGAATTCCTCCTCTCTCTGGCAAATGTTCAGCGGACGTATTATGTAGAGTGTCTGTGATTCAGATTTCCCGGCGTGGATTTCTGGAAGCGAGCGAGGGCTTGGGAGGAAGCAGCCGCGGCCTCCACGTGCGTTCGCATCCTCCCCGGCCGCACGTGTCGGGGAGACGTGTCAGTGATAATCCTCGTTTTACACACCGGCGCCTCTTTCCATGCTCCCAACTCCCGCGCGCCTCCAGCCTGGGGGCGGGGGCGGAGCAGAAGCGCCTCCTGAGAAGTATGAATGAAGTGGGCGGGGCGAACCCTTTTGCTGTGAAGAGAACGCCGGGATCGCCCGGGGCAACCTTTGTTGCCGGCACAGGAAGTCCCCCGATTGGCCGGCGTGGTTATGACGACACGTTCTTTCTGTTTAGAAGGCCGGCCGAGCCTCCGTTCTCTCGCAGAGAGACGACGCGATTCCCTGGAGGAACCTTTGGAAGCCCGCAGGTGGAAAAAAAAAAAGAAGTCACCGACTCGCATCATGGCCAACCAGCGGGAAGAAAGGTCAGCGTGGGAACCTTACCCTGAGCCTGTTTGCTCCGGGGAAAAGGATTGCGGGAGCCGGGAAGGTCCTCGGTGAAACAATTAGGGTCCCTCCGCCTCTGCCATCAAAAAGGAGATAAAAATTTAGGGGTCCTTGTGGTGTTTGTGTATGTCTGGATTACAACTCCCATTATCCCCGACCGCAAATCGGAGTAGTCATGCGACACGTCTGGATGGCCTCGGGGTGCTGAAAGCGATTTTAAGGAGTCCCGGCTTTTAGGGGAGGTGGGGTGGGTGGAAACATCAGCGGACGTTTTTCAGCATCTTTTCCTTCTTTTTAAAGGGAGCCATTCCCGAAGGACCCCCTAAATTTTTATCTCCTTTTTGATGTAAGGTTTACAAATTTACAATGTAAATAATCTGGGGATAATAATCCTTGGAAGAGTCTGAGCTGTTGGGTAGATTATAACTGTTATTATTATTTACCATTGCGGTGGCTTCTATATGGAATCTCGCCCTTTAGCTGACCTCAAGTCTCTTGATCTCCATAAGGACAGATTTGTGTAATTGTTTTGGTGACCTTGATGTTCTTTGAATTCGGTCTCCGCCAGGTTTCTCATACTTGGGCAACTTTAAAATGGTGCAGTTTTCAAGTCCCAGAATTCCCTACCAGCCACTGGAGAATTGTGGGAGTTGAAGTCCACACATCTTAAATTGGGCAAGCTTGAGAAACCTTGGTGTAAGACTAAACTGTGACCTTTCCTGGTGGTCTCCCATCCCAATGCATTAAAGTTTCTCCTCCACCTCCCATCCCCCCAAAAACCGGCTGTGGTCTGCTATCCTCTGTGACATTTTCATCATCACCACCATCATTTTAGCAGTAGGAGTAGTAGCTTTTCCGTACAACAAAGTTAAGCAGTGCATGAACCAAGAGCCCCAGAGTTGAAATTAGATCCCAATTTTAATAGTGGATTATTTTAACCTGCCTACGTTTGGGGGTGGTGTTCTCCAGCCCCTCTTTTCAGGCATCCCCTATTGTGGTGGCTGTTGTGGTTCTTTACTTCTTTGCTGCTGAGCTCAATCCTCAGCTGTGGGAAAAGAAGTTGTCAAATGGGAATTGGAGTTTTGGGTAGGGGGAGAAAATTGAGAAAGGGTTCACCTTAGGGGGTTTAAGAGCTGGGCACAAGAGATGGAAATCATGGCAAGTATTGTACTTAATCAATTACATTAACATCTATGTAGCTTCTTTAGATCAAAAGATCCTATTTAAACACTTCATGCACCAAATTTAATTTATATATTTTATCCCGTTGTATTTTTATCCCCCACAAACAGTTAACTTCCTCCTGCTGCTTTACTCATAACAGTCTGGCAAAGTAGGGTGAGATTGCATGTAGCTTAACTTTCCCGTATATGAGAGGCAGAATTGGTTGTGCCCAGCCTTCCATCACCTACAACCCTCCCCACGGTATGCCAGGACTAGCTAGGAATTCTGGGAGTTGAAGTCCTAAAGTAGTACCGGAGTACAAAGCACCGGAGTACAAAGATTTTTCTGATTTAATCTACTCTTTGCAACCTGCGAAGTAAATTAGTGCTGTTATCAATCTATTCAGGTTGTGTATGTACATTTGTGTCCATTAGGCTTTCAGGAAGGCATTTGAATTAATGATCAAAATGATTTTTTGCCTTTGCTGCTAATATGTGCAATTAGAACATGCTGAGTGAAAAACTGAATATCCGTTTGAAGTGTGTGTTAATATGATGCATCATATTGAAAACTGAAAATTTTCTCTGGGGTCTGAACTAATTTGAGGCAAAAGAAAACTTGAGTAATTTTTAATACAGAAGGAGACTGAGAATGTTTTTATGACTTACAGTTCCCAGATTGCTCATCAACCCTGTTTTGATGTGGTTTCTGTGTCTTTCTGCCTGTAAAAACTGAAATTCTTGTTTTCCCCTTCACTGTTTGAGAATAGAGAGCCCGAAAATATTGAGTTTTCTAGAGTTTGCTTATGTGGTTTGGACAGAAAGTCCAAAAAGACAAGTCCTTGTCATGTGACTGCTGGTTTCTCAGATGATTTTTTAAAAATGAAGTTTGATTCCCATTAAAATGCCAATTTGTTTGAAACTCTAGAAAGCAAATACAGTGAGGTTCTCATGAAAGAGAATTAAGAGAAAGATAAGGGGAGAGAAAAGTGAGAAACTCAAATTTTTACATCCCAGTTAGATCCCAAGGCACATTTAGTATGGTAGTATGTTTTCCTTTTTTTAAATTTTTACTTGCAAGTAGTTCTTGACTTGCAACCGTTAGTTTAGTGACCTTTCCAAGTTACAGTGATACTGAAAAAAAGTATCTTCTGACTTTTATTCACATGACGGCTGCAGCATCCCCATGGTCATGTGATCAGATATTTTTGGTGTTTGGCAACTGACATGTATTTAGGACAGTTGTATTGTCCTGGGGTCATGTGAAACGCAAAATAAATAAAAATGTGATCACCATTTGTAACCCTCACACCCAGCTTGTGACAAGCAAGTCAGTGAGGGAATCCATTTAACGACTGCATGATCCTCTTAATAACTGCAGTGGTTTACTTAACAAATGTGGCTAAAGTTAGTAATAAGTTAGTAATAAGGGCGCAAAATTTAACAACTGCCTTGCCTTGCAATGGTAATTTGGGGCTCATTTGTGATCCAAAGTCCAGGACAACCTGTATTTTATGCTTGTACAATTAGCCTTTAAGAAAATGCAAACTGAAAGCATCAATTAAGAAAATGAAACCAAAGTAGTTTATATTTTATTATCGCTGGCTATTTTATCAGGATATAGCTTCAGAGATTCATCACTGTCCTTGGGGAATCTGTAGCAATGGAGAAAATCCAATAGGTCAAAGAACAAGAAAGAGACATAAAAATGTTGGCAAGGAATTAAGAGTTCAAGGTTTGGCAGTTTGGACTCCTGTTTCTCTTGGCCTCGCTGTCCCTGTTTAGCCTGGCTTGATATTAGAGTTATGGTTAGTCCATGTCAGTGCAGAAGAACATCCTGAATGAGTAATATTTCAATACAAGAGAAGCAAAGCTATGTTGTAATGATGAGTTACAAGGAATTTTATAAGCAACTTTGTTCTTTGTTGATGTCTTTTGGATTATTTATTTTGGCTGCAATTGATCTGATGATGCAATAGTTTTCTTAAAAACAAAACCAGAAAACTGATTCTTTTATAACCGGCCTGTTGAAACTCAGGGGTTGGGTGTTACTGACCAAACAGATGTGTTTGGTTGGGTTTTGTTTGTTTTTCAAAATAATTTTTAGGAAGAGATTTTATATAAAACAAATTTAGAATATGAATGGAAGAGAGGGAGGGAGGGAAGGACAGAAGGAAAGAAAAATAGATATCTGATAAAAAAGTAAAGAGGGGAAAAATAGAAAATGTATAAAGCAGTGGTTCCCAACCTTTTTTTCGCCCCGCACCCCTAAAGAAATTTCACTCGAACCTCGCACCCCCTGAAATTTAGACTTTAGGAACTACTGAACGCGTTAAATATATGGTAGGATTGAATCTTTTCAGCTATGTATGTGACGGCCACTAAATAACGATACTTAACTCTAAAATGAAAACAAAGTTAATCAATTGCATAATAAATAAATAAATAAAAATAAATAAATAAATAAAAATAAATAAATAAATTAATTAATTAATTAATTAATTAATTAATTAATTAATTGCCTGGACTTTTCTCACACCCCCTGGAATATCGTCTCGCACCCCAGGTTGGGAACCCCTGGTATAAAGGGTTTGCTTCCAACCTTCTTAATACCCATTACAGATAGATTTATTGTGTAGCCTTTTTAAGATATCCTAATTGCCTTCCTCCATTTTTCTCTTTCTAGTCAAACCCAAAGACCACGTTCATTCCCCCCCATTTTCAGCAAAAAGATTATGAAGGGTTTCCAGGCATGAATAAATACAATTATGAGCACATGTGTTTGGAAAATTTTATGATTTGAGAACATCTTTTTGGCTTATCTCAATGGTGAAAGCAGTTGTTTAAAAAAAAAGGGGTGGGGGAGATGTATATGGTTCCAACTCAGTTGTTGCCCTATAATAGACCAGGATCCTTAATCTAGAAAATAACTTGGTTTATAATTTTTGTTTTTAAAGGAGCAATGAAACAAGATAAAATATTACTTAAATTATTTCTAGTTTGTTTAAAAACTCAGGCTCGTAGAAGGAATCAAGTAAAACAGATTACGTGCCCAGCCAAATCCTTTTTTTAAACAATAGCTAGCTTTAGGGACATACATAGCTTTGTCAGCAAAACAATATCTTTGCTTGTCCCTTTGTCTTGGAATACAGTTCTTTATCAGTAAATCAGAATTATGGCGTTGCATTTCATGGAACTACAGCCAACATCTATTCTGATAACACATTTTATTCAACCTAGAAGATTGCAATTCTTTTTAAATTGCAGTAGTAGAATAGACAAGAAATGTGAAAAACCTGTGACTTCCCTTTGTGAGAAACTTCTCAAAAGTTTCTCTTTGTGGGAAATTTCTTAAAATGTTAACAGTGGACAGAAGCTTGTCTACCAATTTTATCAAAGGTATAGCTTTCTTGCAACTGGTCCCTGTTAATAGATAAAAAGAGCTGAATAATATTTTGTAAAACATTAGCCTTATTCCTATTAAAAATGCTTGGGTAAGTAGGCAGTTCTGGGGCAAAATCATGCCTGTTGCCTAATATCCAGTTATCTAGTCATTGTCCTTTCCTGTGCAATCTTTGACTCTCTTCAGAACGGTCAGATGGAAAAAATGCTGATTTGAAGATCAGGAGATGGACATGGAACTTAGGTTTATAATTTGGGTTGGCATGGATCCAATTGGTTAAGGAATGCTTTTGACTCCAGTAAACTGGCATGACCCAGTGACTGATTGATGGGTCTCAGCTGATGGATTCCAAGCAGGGATGGGATCTGACCAGTATAACTACCAGTTCTGTTGCTCTGCGTTGCGCTAGTCGCGTGAGTGGTGCAAGTGCGCAGCGGTTGGAAAAGCCCCTTTTTTTCCTGCTTTTTCAACCGCAGCTGTGCTGCACAAAGCAGCTGAGGTTGAAAAAGCAGGAAATAAAGGACAGGTAAGAGCCCGGGAGGGCAGGTGGACCAAAACAGCAGCAGACATAGAACCGGTTCTATGTCTGCTTCTCTTCAGAGTAACCAGTTCTACAGAGGTGGACAGAACCCATAAAAACCCACCCCTGATTCCAAGTCTTTGTTGAGTCATGATATCCACTGAGAATGTCTTGAGCAATTCACCAGCTCCCAATATTGGCCACAGTGGGTGAAATATTGGGCCATAGAGGGTGAAAGAACTAACTTAACTGTAGCAATAAAAGATAGTATTTGTTGACAGGAAGGGTCTTTGGTGCTGTGGTTGTTTTCTTGCAGGTGTTTCATTATCCAAACTAAATAGCACTGATGATGTTACCTAGTTTGGGTAATGAAATGTCTGGAAGAAAAGCAATCAAACTCAGAAATTCCAAGGACTCCTCCTCCTAACCTAACTGTTCCAAGCATGAGGAAGTGGTTGAAGGATCCAATCTGGGTTGGTCCCTGGTTTAGTCTTCCGAGCTTTTGGACTTGTGCTGGAACCCATCTTCAGGGAACTACTATATACCAGAATATGCAGAGAGAAGTTCCCTGAGGTTGGGTTTCAGTATGAGTCCAAAAGCTTGGAAGTCTAGACCTCTGGTACCAGTGACCATCTCGGATTGGATCTTGCAACATGGGACATGTATATTTGCCTTTAAAAGGAGTAGAAGACCCAATGTGGAATTGTCCATATTGAGTTAAACATGGTATGGGCTATACTGTGTATGATTTGATAGCTATCAATTTTAAGGTGTTTTTTAAAAAAACAAGCTGGGGTCATAACAGCAGTCTTTTCCACCTTAATTTGGAGCAAAGCTTGATTACCCTGGCTCCATCCATTGATTTACTCAAGCCTAAATTAATCCATGCTGTTGAAATCTTTTGGCCAGCTCCAGTTCCTATCCTTTCATTGACCCATTCTCTGGATTGGAAGTTCTCAACAAAAGGCATTTTTCCATTCTTAAATCTATCTTGGCTGTTGACTTTTAAGATCAGAAGAGAGGTTCGTGGTTTCCTTTTCCCATTTCCCGGCATTTGGGAGTTGCAATCACAAGACTACTGTGTGTATTCTGGTATTTCTTTGTTTTTGCAGCATCTGGAACCCAATGAAAGCTTAAGTGGCTGTCCTTATAAGAGTTGTATTCATGATTCAGCACTTCCCCATTGCCTATGTTCTTACAGTGCCCAGTTTACGTAATCCAGAAATAAGTCTGGGAAATTATGAGTTAGTGTCATTGTTTCTGGCAAGAGAATGAACATCTCGTATCCTTACAACGAGATTGCATCAACTGCCAGGATCTGACTTCCTGACTTGTGTCATTGCTAAGAATGTAACACGTTTCTGGTTAAGTATGGCAACATACATGTTGCTAAGCATGGTTACTCAAGAAGAAGATAACATAAGAACACAAGCAGTGTTCTGTTGGATTGGACTTCTGGCCCATCTAAAGGCAGTCCTTAACTTACAATTATATGTTAGTGATAGTTGAAATTATACCCACATTGAAAAAGTGACTTATGACTGTTTTCACAGTTATGACCATTGTAGCATCCCCATAATCGCATGATCAAAATTCAAAGGTTTGGCCATTGGCATGTATTTATGACAGTTACGGTGTCTCTGGGTTATGAGATCATCTTTTGTGACACCCTGACAAGCAAAGCCAATGGGAAAGTGAGATTCACTTAAAAACTGCGGCCAGAAAGGTCATAAAATGGGGGAAAACTCACTTAATAACGGTCTTGCTTAGAAAGGGAAATTTTGGGCGCCATTGTGGTTGTAAGTCAACGATTACTTTTAGCCCTTTCTCCACCAACTGCACAAGGAAGCCCTCCAGCGTCTCAGTAGGTAGCCTTCAGAGGGCATCTTGCTGTTGTTATGGCTGATAGCAAAGGATTCCCATCCTTATAGGTTGACCTCAGCAGCTTGGGTGATGCCACTGCAACCCTTAGATGCGTACTTAGCATACAGTGTCCACTCCTTTCCCCTAAACATATGACATACTGATATGTTCCAGGAAGAAATATCCAGCCATATTTAGCCAGAGGGACTTCCACAAAATCTTGCAGCATAGATTCAGTCCCTAATGGAAGGGCTTTTTATTGAGATTCTAGCCAGCTTGCCCTATCTTTCCTAGGGATACTATGAGGTGTGAATGGCTCAAGTACCTCTAAGTTTATATAAACTGGTTAATTCTATCTCCCAGTCCATTCTTAGGTTTTTTTAGGCAACAGTGCCGTCAGCGTCTGATTTTGCTATTACAGAGGGTACTTTTGTTAATCGCTGATATCTTGAAGTACAAGAATACCCACAATTGAAATCAGAATTTTTGTTGCTAAAGAAGGATTCAAAAGTTAAATGAGTCATGCCCTATTTTTCAATCATTTTTCTTGTGATTGTTGAGTCACTGCAGTTAAATGAATTAAACGTCTATGGAAATTCTCAGTCACCGAGGTCATGTCCCAATGGTGCTTTTCCAAAAGGCAACTGAGCTTTATTTTTTCTTGGACATTTTGCTTCTCATCTAAGAACGTCTTGGAGGACAACCAAAACATTTTCAAGAATAAAAAACTAAAGTCCAGTTGCCTTTTGGAAAAAAAAAAAAACCTTCGAGTTAAGGGAATTAAGGGGTCATTAAGCAAATCTGGCTTTCCCCTCCTTTACTTCACTCATTGGAAGACCCCTGGGAAGTCTGCATATGGTGATCTCATGACCTCAGCTGTCTGAACCGCATGGCCATTGCCAACTGCCTACATTTTGATTACATGATTATTGTACCCTATGACTATTAAGTGTTGTACCTTATGATTCTTGACTCTTGACAAATGTATCTTTTCTTTTATGTACACTGAGAGCATTTGCACCAAAACAAATGCCTTGTGTGTCCAACCACACTTGGCCAGTAAAGGATTCTATTCTATTCTATTCTATTCTATTCTATTCTGTTCTCTTCTCTTCTCTTCTCTTCTCTTCTCCTATTCTATTCTATTCTATTCTATTCTATTCTATTCTATTCTATTCTACTCTACTCTACTCTACTCTACTCTACTCTACTCTACTCTACTCTATGATTATGGGGAAGCTGCAACGCCAGTCTTAAGCGCAAGGAATGGTTGTAAGTCACTTTTTTAATACTGTTGTGATTTTGGTTGCTAAATTGAAGTTGAAAACTTCCTTTAACCCAATCTGCCCTAACGTAGGGTTCATCAGATACATTAAAGGTTCAAACCCCAACTCTTAGCCAGCCTAGAGTTTGTGACTGGTTCTAAAACCAGAAGTGATCCATCTGGGGTTAGCATTTTTTTAAAATAAATTTTTTAATGGTTTTTAAAACAAACATAAACAAATAAAACATAAAAACATCAAGTCATCTTCCATATATATACATACAGTGTGCCGGTTGGTTTACAAATTGTTTTGTGCTTCCATTTCATAGTCTTCAATTATGATTACATTGTATATAATCTCATATTTTCAGTCAAATATTAAATACATTAATATCATTATTAATCAATCATTTGACTATACTTTTATTCATTCATGTTTTACAAAATGATCATACTCTACTTAATTTGTTTTATGACAATTCATATTATCATCCTGAATCTATCCAAGTATCATTTTGTAGATATAATAAGAAAAGAATACATCTTTATATATTTATTATTTTCTAAAAGTCTACATATTTCATTGCTATATTTTATTGTCTAACCATTGATAGAATAGATCCCAAATTTTATAAAATTGTTTATCATCTTGTTCTCTAATTTCAAATGTCAATCTACTCATTTCAGCACATTCCAATATTTTCTTAATGATTTCCTCCTGTGATGGTATTTTCTCATTTTTCCAGTTTTTAGCAAATACAATCCTAGCCGCTGTTAATACATTTACAATCAAGTCTTTCAAGTCTTTACTATATATTTCAGGTAGAATTCCCAATAGAAATATCTCTGGTTTCAAATCTATATTTTTTTTGTCATTTTTTCCAACCACGTGTGGATTTTAGTCCAGCATTTCTTAGCATCCGCATAAGTCCACCACATATGGTAATATAAGCCAGGTGTCTGATGACATTTCCAACATTTTTCGGATTTATTCTTGAACATTCTTGCTATTGTTGGGGAAAAATGCCACCTGTAAAACATCTTATGCAAATTTTCTTTATATGCTGTTGACATTGTCATTTTATAATTTTGAGACCACAATTTTTGCCATTTCTCTAAATCAATCCCATATCCAAAATTCTTCCCCCAAGCAATCATAGTTTCTTTAACTTGTTCTTCTTCTAGTTTAATTTCTAATAAATATCCATACAATTTTTTAATCACCTTTTCATCAGTACCTGTCAAAATCTTATCTAAGTCAGTCAGTTTATCATAGAAACCTTCTGTTTTAGAATCTTTATCATACCTTGAATGTATTTGCTCATATGAAAACCAATTCATCTTTATACCTTGTTCCTCTAGTTTTTGTATAGCTTTAAGTTCACCCTTTTCATTCAATATTTCATCATATCTAACTGTTTGTTCCTTTTTGTATATTATAGAATAAGAAAATGCTTCAATAGTCGATAGCCAGACTGGAATTTTCAAATAACATTATCTTTTAATCTTCTCCCAGTTTAACCACAGAGACTCCCGTATATAATGTCGTCTAAAGTACCCCTGTGTTTTAGTTCCTTTATACCATAGAAAAGCATGCCACCCCAACAACAGATCATAGCCTTCTAATGTCAACAATCTAGTATTTCTTAATGTTATTCATTCCTTAACCCACATCAAATTTGTAGCTTGGTAATACAACTCCCAATTAGGTAAACCAAATCCTCCTCTTATTCTAGCATCTTGCAAAAGTTTTTATTCTCGCTTTCTTACCTTGCCATATATATTTCAACACAATTTTATTTAAATCTTCAAAGTAGTCTTTTCCAAGCCTAATTGGAATTGTTTGAAACAAATATAAAATTCTGGGTAATATATTCATCTTGATTGTTGATATTCTCCCTATTAATGACAGTTGTAAATTTTCCCATTTCGCCAGATCTAGCGCTATCTGCTGTTTAAGTTTGGTATAATTATTCTCTTTTAGTGGACTGCATCTTGCTGTCAAGTATATCCCCAAATACTTAACCTTGTTCGTAACCCGAATTTTCAATAAGTCTGCCAGTTCTTCCTTTTGTCTTGATAGCATATTCTTTGTCAAGATCTTTGTCTTATCTTTATTTATTTTCAAACCAGCCACCTTTCCATATGTCTCTATCTTTTCTATCAATTTTGATGCTGTTTCTAGTGGGTCTTCTAAGATGAAAACCAGATCATCTGCAAATGCTTGCAGCTTAAATTGTTCCTTTTTGATTTTCATTCCTTTTATATTCTTTTCATCTCTAAAATTTCTGTTTAGTACTTCCAAAGTTAACACAAACAACAAAGGTGATAGTGGGCACCCTTGTCTTGTTCCTTTTCTTATATTGATAGAGTCTGTCAGTTCTCCCTCTATCATTACCTTTGCCGTTTGCTTATGATATATAGCTTCTATTGCTTGAATAAATTTTCTAGCAAAACCCATCTGTTCCAACAGTAATAACATGAATCGCCAATTCACATTATCAAATCCATCTGGGGTTAGCATTTTGTCTTCAGTATCTGGGAAGTTTTCCAAGAGAGCTTATGGAGATTCTCAGTCATCCAGGTCATGGTTGCCCCAAAGGTGCTTTTTCAAGAGGCAACCGGACTTCCTTTGTTTTTCCTTGAAGACGTTTTCGCTTCTCATCCAAGAAGCTTCTTCAGTTCTACCTAGCTAAATGTCTGTGGAGATTCTAGGTCATCCAGATGATGCCTGAAGAAGCTCCTTGGATGAGAAGTGAAATGTCTTCAAGGAATAACAAAGGCAGAGGTGGTATTCAGCAGGTTCTGACCAATTCTGGAGAATTGGTAGCAGAAATTTTGAGTAGTTCGGAGAACCAGCAAATACCACCTCTGACTGGCCCCGACCCCATCTATTCTCTGCCTCCTGAGTCCCAGCTGATCAGATGGGTCTTCTTTGGTTGCCCTGCACAGGAGAACGGAGCTGGAAAGCAGGTTAGTGGGGTGGGGAGGGAATGGGGATTTTACAGTATCCTTCCCCTGCCACGGCCACCAAGCCACGCCCACAGAACCAGCAGTAAAAAAATTTGAATCCCACCACTGGACAAAGGAAGTCCAGTTGCCTCTTGAAAAGCACCTTTGGTCTTTCAAGAGAGGTTGTCCACATTTTAACTTCTAGACCCAGGCATGGCTCTCCCTTAGAGATCTACTGAGCATTGGCCTAACCCTGTTGAAACCGAGACATTTTCATACTGCCTGTTTCACAAGAAAGGGTATGACGAATATTTGGACCCAGGATCAAAGCTCTAGTCAGCAAACAGTATCAAATAAAATGCTTGTCCCCTGAACAAGCAGGACTCCTTGTTCTTGTGCAGTTTTTTAAAACAAAGCATTACATTTTCTGAGTGACGGTGGTCGTACACATGTGCACTCACAGAAGGCTGTGCTGCAATACAAGTTCCTTCTTTGCAGGCTGGGAACCAATGAGGCATTTTCCTGGCTCACACACCCTTCAGGAGATCAGCCAATCAGGAGCTAGAGATGTCTCAGCAACCTCTATTCCCCCCTCCCCGCCAAGTGTGGAAGGAGATTTTATGATGCAAAATCAGGTGCTCTGCTTTCATTGGTGGTGGTTATGGGTATCTTACATCCTCATATTTTTTTTTTCTTATGGTGCCTTATTAGAACCTATAATTTTCTGTTTTATGGTGCCCTAAAGGCTTTTCACGTCATCAGCCTGGGCACATAATCCTATCCAAATTCCAGTAATCCAGATTCTTACAGCATCTGGAGGTCAAAAAATGGGGCAACAAATTCACTTAACAACTGTCTTCCTTAGCAAAGGAAATCTTGGGCTCAATTATGATCGTAAGTCAAGGATTACCTGAGTTTCATGCCTCTTTAATACCCGATGGATCTCTGGCTCCTCTCTTTTGCTTCTCTGTCCTTACTCTTCCATAATTCAGTGGATTGACCCCTGAACCAGTAACAATCTGGATTTTCCTGTCTTGAATAATCTCTGCTGCTGACGGCCATAGATGCCACTGCACACAGAAAGAGGAAGAAAAGATTTGCATAACACGTTTGCTGTACTTTGTTTACCAGCATGACATACGCTCTGGATTTGCGCAATAATTTACAGTTACCGATCCAATAACTGAACCTGACATCGCCCCAAGTAGAAAAAAGACAAGTAAAAAGTTTGAAACCAACTCTATTTTTCATGTTATGTGAATACACGTAATCCTCGACTTACAACCACAGTTGAAACCAAAATTTATGTTGGTAAGGGAGACATTTGTTAAGTAAGCCTTGCTACATTTTATGACCTTTCTTTCCACAGTTATTGAGTGACTCATTTGCATTTGTTAAATTAGTAACATAGTTGTTAAGTGAATCTTACTTCCCCGCTGATTTTGCTAGTCAAAAGGTCACAAACCCTGATTACATGACACTGCTACCCTCATAAATATGAACCAGTTGCCAAGCATCTGAATTTTGATCATGGGAATGCTTGCATGGTCATTAAGTGTGAAAAATGGTCATAAGACTTTTTTTCAGTGCCGTTCAGTGGTGGGATTCAAAAATTTTTTACTATCAGTTCTGTGGGTGTGGCTTGGTGGGCATGACATGGTATGGCTTGGTGGGCGTGATAGGGGAAGGATACTGCAAAATCCCCATTCCCTCCCCACCCCCTTAACCTGCTTTCCAGCTCCGTTCTCCTGTGCAGGGCAACAAAAGAAGACTGCCAATCAGCTGGGACTCAATGGGAGGCAGAGAAGAGATGGGGGCGGGGCCAGTCAGAGGTGGTATTTGCCGGTTCTCCGAACTACTAAAAATTTCTGCTACTGGTTCTCCAGAACTGGTCAGAACCTGCAGAACCTCTGGTGCCGTTGTAACTTTGAACGGTCACGAAGTAAACTGTTGTAAGTTAAGGAGTATCTGTAGGAGTACTCCTCAAAAGTAAGAGTACCTAGTTTTTAACTGACTTCATTAAATCAGTCATTCAGCTAATGAGGAATGTAGATTGGACTGGAGCAATGTGGGGTTTTCTTAAATTTTATTTTTTGTTTGCAAATATTGGTGGCTAGTGGGCAAACTGTGAGCAAACACAACATAATGTCTGAATCTGTGCAGGAGAGAAACAGAAAGTTTAGTGAGAATCAAGGGAGGTGAATTGATAGGGTTTTTTTCCCCTTGTCATCTGCTCCCTAATCACACACACAGTTTTTTCCCCTCAGCATCTTAGTGTGCTTGTGCTGATAATAATCTTGAAAGTGGCAAAGGTTTGTTGTAAGACTTTATGACTTAGCTTGGGAACGTGACTTTGAGCCGGATGCATTTATCCTGATCTGGTTTCTGCTCTGTTTTCCAATCTCACCCACTTGAAAATGGACTTCTGGACTTCTCTTCCCAGAATCCCCCCAAGACTCCTATCAGCTCTCTCTGGTATTCTATGACTATGATAATGATTTATCACTTATAACTTTTATGTACAATGAGAGCTTATGCACTGAAGACAAATTCCTAGTGTGTCCCATCATCCTTGGCCAATAAAGAAATATAGATTCTATTCCTATTCCTATTCTGTTCTGTTCTGTTCTATTCCTGTCCTCTCCTCCCCTCCCCTCCCCTTCCCTCCCCTCTCCTCCCCTCCCCTCTCCTCTCCCCTTCCCTTCCCTTCCATTCCATTCCCTTCCCTTCCATTCCATTCCTATTCCATTCCATTCCTATTCCTATTCTATTCTATTCTATTCTATTCTATTCTATTCTATTCTATTCTATTCTATTCTATTCCATTCCATTCCATTCCATTCCATTCCATTCCATTCCTATTCCTATTCCTATTCCTATTCCTATTCCTATTCCTATTCCTATTCCTATTCCTATGCTATTCCTACTCTATTCTGTCAGGGAATGCACAGCAGGTGTCCAAATGAAGTCAGAAAAACTGGCATGAATTTGCACAATCCCTCTGCTCCAGCTAGTAAATTTAAATATTGTATTGTATTATTCAGGGGATTGGGATTGCAATTCCCAGAATTCCCCAGTCAATGGTGCATTGCAGGGGCAACTGCTCTGGAGAGCACCAGCTTGGAAAAGGCAGGTTTAATAAAACGTGCTGTTACTCATCCTGGGCCAAAGAAGCTGCAGGTGCAAAATAACATCCAATGGAGTGATATCGATTTGAGAAGCTTTTGCCCAACACAGAATCCTCGATTTAGTCCTTGATTTATGACTACAATTAAGCCCAAAAGTTAAACAATTTTTCAGCGAGTTTTGCCCCATTTTACAGTTGTTAAACGAATCACTGCAGTTGTTAAGCTAGCATCATGATGGTTCCGTGAATCTAGATTCCCCAATGACTTTGCTTGCCAGAAGAAGGTCCTAAAAAGCTACCCTGTGACACTGCAACTGTCATAAATAAAAGCCAGTGGCCAAACATCCAAATTTTGATTGTGTGGCCATGGAGATGCTGCAAAGGGGTAAAAAATGGCCATTATAACTTCAAATGATCCCTAAACGAATGGTTGTAAGTTGAGCACTACCTGTATCTGCCTGCCAGTCTTGTGAGGTAGTCCAGACAAGCACACCCAGAAGTACAAACCCGTAACTTTACTCTAAGGTTGCATTAACAGGATCTTGTAACTTTGCCCCCTCCACTTAACACATTCCAAGAAACTAGGAAGCTAGCCACTTCTGGAAGTTTGTCATCTCCCCATTCCTTCCCTGGGCCCATTTTACCTTATCTGCCTCTTATCTGACTACTGTCTAATCTGCAGCTCTTCCTTCTGTCTCCAAGGTCATTCCCAGGTAACATTATATCACCTACTCAGTCTCTCCCCTATTCCCCAATATGTACCCACCACTATTCCCCAATATGTACCCATCCCCTATTCCCAAATATGTACCCACAAGGCTATAGGGAAGTGATCCAGCTTTATTATGCATCAATGAGCTGGAGAAACTACCTCTCCAATTCATGTTACAATTTCTTTTCCCCTAACACTCACTTAAAGCTGTGAGTTACACCAAGTTGCATTCAGCAAAGTGCTGCAGGAAATGAGTACGGTTGCAAGACCCCTGGGTTAGATCAAAAAATGGCTGGTGAATTCAGGTGTGTTTACTATGTGTTTCTGCTTTGTGCCTGAGTCCTGGAAGTGGGGTATGGGTGTTAAGAAAGAACATCAATGGGAAAAATTCCTGTGTCATTATTTTTGAATGACCTTCAATCGGTTTAGCATTCTCATGATGTTACAAGGAAGAAACCTCATGATCCTCACAAGGAAGTGTGCTCCCAAAGTGCATGAGCAAAAAAAAACACAAAAAACCATAACCGTGCAGCATTGATCATTCAGAGTGCAGGGTGAAATAGATGGTTGCAGTGCAAATATTGTTTTTAATTGCTTTTGTGTTAGGTGTTTACAGTAGATTTTATTATATGCTGCCCTTAGTCACATGTTAGGAGATGATATACAGCTAGTCCTCAATTTACAACCACAATTGAGTCCAAAATGCTAAGTGAGACATGTTAAGTAAATTTTGCCCTATTTTATGACCTTTCTTGCTACAGTTGTTAAATGAATCACTGCAGTTGATAAGTTAGTAACCGGGTTGTTCAGTGAATCTGGCTTCCTCCTCGACTTTGCTTCTCAGAAGGTTGCAAAAGGGGAAAAAAATCACATGACTTTGGGACATAGCAATGGTCACAAGTATGAACCCGGTTGCCAAGCAACCAAATGGTGATCATGGGGAATGGAAAGGAGCTGTAATTCTCCTTCCCTCTTCCCCCGCCCTCCCCCTGCTCCCCACTGCTTGATGTATCAAGGTCACCCAGCTGGGAGAAAAAGGCAGCTGCATACCAAACTAAACCATTCTCAAAACATCTTGCTTGAATTTGATTGGTTGGAGAGGGGCAGTGTTGGGAGGGAAAAGTTGAACTTAGGGATTTGGGCGCACGATTATCAGGTCTGCCTTTGCATCACTGCAAGGTACTTGACTTCTAATAAAACTATGCCTTTCTTAACAAATGGAGGCAAGAATCATTTCTATTTTGAGGTTTAAGTTGCAGCAGGTCTGCCCTAGTCCTTGACTTATGACCAGAAATGGTTTAAAATTACAAGAGCACTGAGAAAAGTGATTTATGACCGGTCCTAGCACTTACAGCTGCCACAGCAATTTTGTCACGTGGTTGAAAAAAAGGAGGTATATGGCAACCGGCATGTATTTATGACGGTTTCAGCATCCCAGGATCATTTGATTGCCTTTTGTGACCTTCCCAGCTGGCTTCAGACAAGTAAAGTCAAAGGAGGGAAGCTGGATTCGCTTAACAACTGCAAGATTCACTTAGCGAATATGGCAAAAAGGTAGTAAAATTGGTTATGACTTACTTAACAACTGCTTTGTTTAGCAGCAGAAATTCTGGCCCCAATTGTGGTCGTATGTCAAGGACTACCTGTATCCCTTCTCTGTCACCACATCAATTTTTTGGAATAATATTACCCCAGATAACAATGTCGCTCCCCCCCTCCCCCCCCGCCGATTAATGTTCTAGGAATCTTAAAATGTGTTCCCCGAGAGGGGTGGGGTGCCTGTTAAGCTTTGTTGATTGTGTGTGTTTTTTTTAATATGGGTGTGGTTGTCCAGTTGCATAATGTTTCTTATTAACTGTTTCTTAGTGTAAGCCACATGGAACTATTCTGCAATCAGCCAGCTTCTAAATATAATAAATAATAATACGGTAGTGATAACAACAATAGCTGCTTCCTTTTTTCATGTTTAGTTTAAGAGTTCCAAAGAATGCAGAAATAGACTGCATTTCCCTCTGCAAGTCCTTCTATGTGTGTGTGTGTGTGTGTGTGTGTGATTGTGTTTGTGGGTTTACGTAAAAGATAAGCAAAAGTGCATCTGAACGAGGCAGAGAACCACCACCACCCCACTCCTAATGATTATTGTGATTTTAAAGGCATGGAATACAGGTAATCTTCAACTTACAACCTTAGTGGCTTTTCAAAATTACAGTGGCACTGAAAAAAAGTGCCACTGTGATTCTCTTACACTGTTTTTCACATGTATAACTGTTGCAGCATCCCCAGGATTCATAAGATCAATATTTGGACCTTTGGCAGCTGGCATATGTTTGTGACGCTGGCTTCATGTCCCAGGGCTGTGTGATTTCCTTTTGCGACCTTCTGACGAGCAAAGTCAATGGAGAAACCAGATTCACATAACAACCG
This sequence comes from Notechis scutatus, assembly GCF_049901735.1. NCBI lineage: Eukaryota > Metazoa > Chordata > Lepidosauria > Squamata > Elapidae > Notechis > Notechis scutatus. The sequence goes on from NC_142025.1 coordinate 125,309,772, forward strand.
TGTTACTAATTTAACAGCTGCAAGGATTCGCTTAACAACTGTGGCTAGAAAAATTGCAAAATGGGGCAACAGTCCCTGAACAACTGTCTCACTTGGACCCAATTGTGGTCGTAAATAGAGGACCAACTGTATTGCTTGCATGAATTGTAAAGGGAGAAATGAAATTGCACCTGTGATTTCCATCCTCAGAAAGACAGTTCCTTGCCGGAGGCAACAGCTAAGTCTGTGAGCTCCTAAAACCCTCAAAAATTCAGTTCGAAAACTTACCACTTGCTCAGCTCTGGCATAAAATAAAAGCCATTTATGAACAGTTCTGCCCTCCCTTTGCTTTTTTTTGTAGCAGTCAAGATCTTTTTTCTAGGAAGATGAAAAGGTGACAAATTTAAATGCCTGATTTAAGCACTGCATTTCCTTTTGATTCATTTCTTTCCAGGTGCACGGGGTGCACATGTTCTTTTCATTTTGCAATGCCAATTTTCTTTTGGGTCATTACTTTGGCATGCTGCACATGGCACAGGGTAATTGTGGGGTGTGTACAATAGATTTGGACAAAGCCTAATTTCAGTTTCTTCCTGTTTGGATAAGCCTATCACATGAAGTACCTCCAAAAGGCGTTGGCCACCAGTTGTGCCCCACTGTGTATTCTGGGGGTAGACGTGGGCAGGGTTACTGTGTAGATGTGCCTTTTTCTGCACATGAAAAGGGTGCGTCTCTTTACACCATAGGCTCATTCCACATTCCTTTGGTGGCACACTATGTTGTCAGCTGCGTTCCATTTCTGATTTCCCAGAAGCATGAGAGCAGGGAGATAATCAAAAAATCCTACTTTTTCAGGATCTGGTTGAACTTGAAAAGGTAAGCAGGATAGGAAGGGCTTAATCCTTGGATGGAAGACCATCATGAAATCGGAAGAGGAGAAGATCAAGAAAACAGTCCAGTTGAAATAACTGCAAAGCACTTTCATTCTGCTACCAAAAAAAATATTACAGTAAATACACAATATTTCTCAAGCATGGCATGGACTCCTAGAATTCCCCAGCCAGCTCTTAAAAAGTTGAGAAACACTGATCTTAAAAAATCAGGAGAAATTTGGCCCAAAGATTTTATTTACCCACAAAAAAACCCCCAAATGAGCTTCTCCTTTACCTCTCTGGTCTAAATTGGTCAGTGCCACTTCTCCTGATTTGAGATTTGGGGTCCAACTGACGTTTCCAATATTAGGGGCTCCCATGGACCACCTGGAATTTGGGCTTAGCAAAATGGTGATGGTGACAAACAAGGTAAGCTTTTTTGACTGGGACATTCAAGCATTCATTCACTGGAAAGTGTGTGTGTGTGTGTGTGTGTGTGTGTGTGTGTGTGTGTTGGAAAAATACATGAACTTTGCCTATCAAGCCAGTTCACCCAGTGGAAATTTTTGAAAGCATAAATACTGTGTTTCTGTGCATATGTTTTGTGTGTGTGTGTGTTTATGAATATAGATATATTAAATAAAAGAAAAGGATTTTGCACACAATTAAAAGGCTACAAAAGCATAAAAAGAAAAATGGGGGGAGAGAAAGATATGAAAAAGTGACATTAAAAAAACAAAGACAAGAAAAAGCTAAGAATATATATATATATATATATATATATATATATATATATATATATATATATATATATATATATATATATATATATATATATACATACATACATACATACACACACATACACACACACACACATACATACATACATACATACATATCTAAAGATAAAAATAAAGAAGCGATTTCTAATCTTCTTTGCAGCAGGAAGAAGCATAATGATTGTCATTTTCCTAAATTACATTCCAAGGTTCCCTTCTTCCCATAAACAACACATTATAATCAGTAAATCTCCAAATCACCACTTTATTTCTGCCAGCTTCAGCAAAAAAAAAAAAAAAAAAAACCCATAAAGGTTTTTTCAGTCTTTTATAAAAATACAGTTGCTATTCCCTCCTTAATCAAACTGGTCACCTCTGCTATTTCTGCAAACTCAGCCACCTTCACTATCTAGTCTTCCATTGTGGTTATTTCTGTATTCTTCCATCTTTGTGCGTACAGATAAACTCCCTGCAATTACCGCATATAAAATCAATTGTGCACGAGTCTTTTCTAGAACTTTTCTTTAGCTTCATGGATTGAAATGGCCCAGGAAGAAATGCAAAGGGTGCAGAAAAAGGAGAGAGAGAAAGAGAGGGAGGATGGGAGAGAGAGAGAGAGAGAAAAGAGGATGATCCGTGTTAAAAAGAGCTTCTTGAGTTATGGAAAAAAATGCAATTTGGATTGTATATTTGGAAGGAGAATTTTTTATTTAAAGAAGTACTAATGGAGCAAATAAAAAGTCTTCTTTCTTTGAATACTGGATCAACTACGAATCACTAGCTTGTAATAATATAGGAAATATTTGCTTCAGATCTTTCTCCTTTCTCCATTACTTTTAAGTTCAGCAGTCCGTTTGGAACGTTCTCCCTTTCTTAGCATAGTCTAGCTTACCAGGAAGTTATGAGAGTTCAAATGTTTACAAGTGTAGGCCTCGACTTATGACCATAAGGGGGATTGTAAAAATCATTATTAAGGAATGTGGTTGTTAAATGACGTGTCAGGTGACCGTACCCGATTTTACTATTGTTATTTTTTTTGTGGCAGTCATTAAGTGAGACATCATGTGACACTGAGCTGTAACTTTTCCTGCTGGCTTTCAAGTTGTTGCATGCTTGGGTGTGAAGGTCACAAGTGGCGATCTTGTGATTGCAATGTGCAATGGTTGCCGAGTGTCACGTGACACACAACCCCCTGAGGGATGTTACAACAGTGAAAGCATGAAAATTGGCCTTAAGTCACATATCACAGTGCTGTCGTACCTTTGAATGCTTGCTAAATCAAATGGTTGTAAGCTGAGGACTGTTTGTATTCTGAATGCAAGTAGTGCTTGATTTACAACCATTTGTTTAGTGACCATTTGAAATTACAACAGCATTGAAAAAAGTGACTTAGGACCATATTTCACACTTATGACCATTGAAAGCAGGGGTGGACTGCTACTGTTCACCTCGGTTTGACCGAACCAGTACTGAACCGGTACCAGTTCGCCTTGCTTGAACTGAGGCAAACCAGTACCGAACCAGTAGCTAATTTTATGGCCGGTTCAGCAAACCAGCAAGTCTCACCCCTGGCTGGCTCTGCCCACTCCACCCAGGAGTCCCCATATGACCCATTTTGGATCCCAGGTAAGTATAGGGCCCACATGGAGGCTCGGGGAGAGTGAAAAATAGGCCTCCCGGAGGCTCCAGAGGGCTGGAAACAGGGAGGCTGATGAGTTTTTAGGAATTGAGATCTTGTGTCAATTCAGAAAGACTGGGCCAATCTAACGCCTTCAGCCACAGAAGGCTGGAGCTGATGGGATTAAGAATTTATATCCCCAGCCCAAATTCTAAGGACAGGATATGATCTTTAGGACATAATAGGATTAACCCACCACAGCTGAAATAGTAAAAGACATAAGGCTCACTTCCTTGCACAAACCCCTGAAGCATCTCAATCACCAAATCCCAGAACCCTATAAACATCTATCCTCTCATTCAGCCATTTTTGTCAGCCACCCCAGAAACATTTGCTGAAGTTTCTAGAAACCAAATTGACAGAGACCTTTCCTTGTAGCCAGACTCCATTTTATTTCCACCATCTTTCTCCCAGTCTTGGAACCAGACTGGATTTTTCTCCTTACAATGGGGTAGAACTCACTTAACAACTGTCTCGCTTAGCAGCAGAAATTTTGGGCTCAGTGGTGGCTGAGGACTACCTCTAGTCACCGAGGCCTTTGTGAAGTCTGGAACGAACACGTAGAATATGAGCATAATGAAAATATTAGAAATCTTTATGGGGTGGATTACTAATATACTGTATATGAATTGAGTGTGTCATTGTGGGAGAAACAACTGAAAGACTTAATGTGGCTTTTTTTTCTCGTCTCACATAATATTTGGACAGCTGAGTTATTCCTTTCCTTCCTTTCCCATATCTGGTTGGTTCGATTGCCTGCCACTTCCCCCGTCCTGCCTGTTCAAAAACAGTTTATTTTAGTGTGGTTTCTTTGGAATTCAAATTAAATACCCTTCATTAGAGTTTTGTGTGCATATTTCCTGCCATCTACTGGTGAAACCCCAGTCCTGCAGGTAAGTTTATCTCATCTCATCTCAATATTTTCTTGTTTCAGATACACCTATGAGGATTATCAGCGGACAGCAGACTGGCTCCTCAGTAAAACCAAACATCGGCCTCGAGTGGCTATCATCTGTGGCTCAGGACTTGGAGGGCTGGCTGACCTCCTGAAGGACCAAGTCGTGTTTGAATATGCGAAGATACCCAACTTCCCCCAAAGCACAGGTAATGGGAGATGCCCAGGGAGTGTAATTTTCATGCAGAACACCAGGTGGCACCATAAACCAACAGGATATAGAGAAGTTGCAATGCAACAAAATGGCCGGGGGAGGTCCGCAAAGTATTTAACCGTTTTCCTTGTCTTATTAAAGTTGTAGGCCATGCTGGGAAGCTGGTGTTCGGAAACTTGCATGGAACGCCAACTGTGGTGATGCAAGGCCGCTTCCATATGTATGAAGGGTACCCACTGTGGAAGGTGAGTTGCTCCACTCCATTTCAGAATGTAAGATATTGATCCAATCGTAATTTGAGAAACTGGAAAACCAATGAATTATAATAAGAGGTCCAAGTGTCTCTGAGCCCACTCAAAGATACATTTCAGCACTATTGGCCCAAAATTTAAAAAACAAAATACAAAAGGAAGTCTCCAAAGTGAACTTTCAGCTAATTGTCAGGATTCCAGCAATTGCTCTAATTAAATCATGATCCTCGAGCCAAACTTAAAAAAACTTCAAAGGATTTATTAGAGGCGACATACTGGCACTGCCCTGTATGAAGCCAACTCTGGCATACATAATTTATAGTCACCTGTGACTGTGTTCCCCCCTCCCCTGGGTGTCTCATAAACCAGATTCTCCAATTGAACATGTTCACGGGCTGGGTGTCATCATTCATGTTCTCCAATTAAATATATCTGTGGTCAAAAACTCTGGTATTTTAGTTACAATCTTTTAAAGGTAAGAGTTGGAATGTATTTCCACTTTCAAACTGCTGTACTGCTCTTCCAAATTTCCTTCCTCCCCCCATTTTTATGGCAACTACTAAAACAGGCATAGGAATGTTTTATAAGTTGACACTAATCTTCTTCAAAGACATTTACCTTGTAATAAGCGGTTTCTTTGCTTCCTCCATCTACTTCGCTTTCCTTGGAACTCCATAAAAAACATACAGATTCTGAAGCAGATTCCCAAGGATATTTGCAAATTTAAAATCTTTAGTCACGTCATCAACGTTCTGCTTCTAATGGTATCATATGCTGTGAGATCTACGAATATAGTCCCTGTTACATTGCCCTGAAGAGCTGACATTGTATCTCAGTGGTCGGGAAAGGACAAAGACAGATTCCCGAATTTTTGAAAGCAGAAAATTTAGGTCAGGGTGTCAAACTGGATTTCTTTGAGGGCTATTTTCAGTCTGGACAGCCTCCTGCAGCACCCTGCTGGAGAAAACAGGGCGTTGGGGGGGTGCATGCTCCCCCCGGTGCCATTTTTGGCCTGGACGGTCTCCTGCAGCATCCTGCTAGCCAAAATAGGGTGCAGGGGGGGGGGCTCAGGTGCATCCCCTGTGCCCTGTTTTGGCTCACAAAGTGCTGCAAGAGCCTCTCCAGGCCGAAAATGGGGCACGGGGGCCCCCAAGCGTGCCCTCCCGGTGCCCCATTTTTGCTAGCAGAGGCCGGTCCTTTGCAATAGCCAGCCCCATGGGCCAGATCTAAATAGCCTGCGGGCCGGATCCAGCTTGTGGGCCTTGAGTTCGGCACCCCAGGTTTAGGTGGTGAATCCAAGTGGTCTTTCTTTGTTAAGTGTTTAGACACTGTTCTCCTTCAAAAGAGGCTACGGACGATTGCAGGCAATTTCGGACAGATGGATTCTTTGCTTAGAACACGTCAGAAAACTGGGATGCGCTTCCAGTAATCCTGCCCTCACTCCATGCCACGATGCCCCTTCAGGATCTTTCCTTTGTTTTCTCCTTCTAGGTGACCTTCCCAGTTCGGATCTTCCATCTGCTTGGCGTTGAAACCCTGATTGTTACCAATGCGGCTGGGGGGCTCAATCCTGCCTTCAAAGTGGGGGACATCATGGTGATCCAGGACCACATCAACATGCCTGGGTTTTCTGGGCAGAACCCTTTGATCGGACCGAACGATGAAAGGTAATGTGAACTTTTCACCCTTCTTGTGTTTTCTTTCTTTCTTGCTCACTGGAGAAAACAGTTTCTTTACGGCTCTTAAGTGACAGCTTCCAGAATAGATTTGCAATTGGACTACAGATAGTCCTTGACTTACATCGACAGTTGGGACCAGAACTTCTGTCGCTGTAGTGGAATGTATCCTGGAATCCCAGGAGGGAAGGGACGACTTCCAAGTAGGCAATGAGACAGTGGAGGTTGAAATGTCTAATAGGCAGGAAGAGGGCTAAAAGACGGACCCTTCCTAGCAGTTCGCATAATATATCTATAAAGATAATCCTTGATTTTTCAACCATTCACTTACCAAAGTTACAAGAGCATTGAAAGTGTGATTTACGACTATTTTTCACACTTACAAACATTGCGGCATTCCCATGGTCACATGGTCATCATGACCACATCATGGTCATCAAAATTTGGATGTTTGGCAACTTCCAGATATTTATAATGGTTGTAGTGCCCCAGGGTCATGCGATCACTTTTTGTGACCTTCGGACAAGCAAAGTTAGCGGGGAAGCCAGATAGCAATACTTATATACCACTTTGAAGTGCATCAGAGCCCTCTAAGAGGTTTACAAAGTCAGCGTGTTGTCCTCAACAATCTGGGTCCTTGTTTTATTGACCTCTAAATGGAAAGAGCTAGTCCTAATTTCCTTTTATCAGTGTTGTCATAGCTTCAAACAGTTGTTAAATGAATCATCTACCTGCAAGCTCAGCTTACAGCATTAGGGCCAAGACAAGGAAACTTGTATTCAGTTCAGTGAGTGTCTCCCCAACCTTTTATGAACGTGTAATGACCCGGGGCGTGGCACAAAGGCAACAAAGTCAGAGAATCAATAGGAGTCCCTTTATTAGCTCCAACTTTGCCCCCGATGTCCTGGTTACCTTCTGGGCTGGAGAAAAACTCTCTCAGGCATAGCCTTTGGCTGCAGAGAATCAAGTCTAAAACGTGGTCAACAAAAACTGTAACTATAAGTCCAATCAGGGCAAGAAAAGGAATTCCAGACATGAAAGAACGGCAGTAATTCAATACGGCTGGGAGGATGCAAGGAACGCAGATAACCAAAGTCAGCACAAGATAAACTCATGTTTGTTCCCAGCAGACATGGCACTCAGCTTGCATCTCTTTTAAACTCTCATTCCCAGGTGTGACTAATGAAGGGAACCAGGGCCCTTTTCTCCCCTGTAAGCCACACAACCCACGTTGCTCTCTTCTCTGTTCCTCCCTGCGTGCCCTTGGATGAAGAGGGGGTGGGCCTGGGTCTTCCTCTGAACTCCCTCTCGTTCTACCTCTCCCCTGTTCTGCCCAGCTGAACTTTGCCCTTTCCCAGTTTCCTCCACAGCCAACAGAGCCATACTCCTTGTCATGCCCCTGTTACAATCTGACTCTGAGGGTGAGGAGGAACAGCCGACAGGGAGTGGGAGTGTGGCTCCAGAGGTTGTGGAGGAGGCTGGGGAAGGGCACAGGCCGGCTGGGCATTCAGTGGAAGACCCAGGCCCATCCCCTATTCATCCTAGGGTACACAGGGAGAGGCAGGTAAGGGAAAAACGTGAATGGCGTGGTCTACGGGGGAGAAAAGGGCCTTGATCCCCTTCATGGGTTGCAGTTGTGAGGACTATTTAAAAGGACAAACTACGCATGGGCCAGTGCTGGAAGCAAAGCATGAAAATATTTCTAGTCTGTCAGTTCTTATCTGAGTTCTGGCGTCCTTCCCAGTGTAGTATTTTGATATCTATGGAGGTCTTCAAGCCCTTATCCTGCCTTGTCTCATTAATTCTTCAGTGTGGTTTGTGTTGTTTTTTTCCTATTTATGATTTATACAGTATTTTGAGTTTGAACGGAAGTTCTTCCTTTTTACAACTGTTTGTGGGGGAGTTTTTTCTCCAGTCAATGATTATTGGAGCTTTGAAGCTAAGTTGAAGGAATTAAAAGGACTTCACCTGTTTTTGTGACTTTGTTGCCTTTGTATCCCACCATGGGTCATCACACTACCGCTTCCTGTCAGCTGTTCATCTTCCTCCTCGGATTCAGACTCCCAACAGGGGCATGACAGAATGTTTCTGATTTAAACAGAATGATGGGCTGCTTTTCAGATGCAAATAAAGGAACGCAATCCCATTGACTCATTTTTTTTGTGTTGATTTCTGCAGGTTCGGCGTCCGCTTTCCAGCCATGTCAGATGCCTACAATGAAGACTTGAGAAAACTGGCTGTCACGGTGGCTTCTGAAATTGGATGTTCCAGCTGCATGAGAGAAGGGGTCTACTGCGCCCTGGGAGGCCCCAACTATGAGACCATTGCTGAATGCCGCTTCCTGCAGAGACTGGGTGTCGATGCTGTTGGTTAGTCAAGGACAGGGATAAGGGGAAATGTTCCTCCTGGGGCATAGATAAAACCAAGTCTTCCTCCCTGGCCTGATTATTATTTTTTTAGGCAAAAGTACAGCCAGTCCTCAACCATAGCTGAGCCCAAAATTTATGACTTTCCTTGCCACTGCTGTGAAACGCTGCAATTGTTAAGTCGGTCACACAGTTGTTCAGCGAATCTGGCTTCCCCATTGACTTTGCTTGTCAGAAGGTCGCAAATAAGGGGATCTGATAACCCCGGGGCGCTGCTGCAATCGCCATAAATATTCAGTTGCCAAGCGTCTGAGTTTTGATCATGTGACCCTGGGGATCCTGCAATGGTCATGTGAAAAACGATCATAAGTTACTTTTTTCAGTGCCGTTGTAACTTCGAACGGTCACTAAATGAATGGTTGCAAATTGAGGACTATCTGTAAGAAAACAATAAAGGTAGGATCTAAATAAAATGATAGGATACGATAGAAAATGGAATGGAATGGAATGAATTGGAATAGAATAGAATAGAATAGAATAGAATAGAATAGAATAGAATAGAATAGAATAACAGAGTTGGAAGGAACCTTGGAGGTCTTCTAGTCCAGGGGTCTCCAACCTTGGCAACTTTAAGACTTGTGGACTTCAACTCCCAGAATTCCTGAGCTAACATGACTGGCTGAGGAACTCTGGGAGTTGAAGTCCATAAGTTGCCAAGGTTGGAGACCCCTGTTCTAGTTCAACCCCCTGCTGAGGTAGGAAACCTTATACCATTTCAAACAAATGGTTATCCAATCTCCTCTTAAAAACTTCCGGTTTTGGAGCACCCAGAATTTCTGAAGGCAAATCGTTCTACCAATTAATTGTTCTCATGAGGTAATTTCTCCTCAGTTCTAGGTTGCTTCTCTCCTAGGTTAGTTTTTCCACGGAGAGTATTATCCTCCTCTTCCTCCTCCTCCAGTTTGGTGGCATGTTAAGAGAGCTGTGTCCCTGTCCTTCCCGATGCTCCTCCTGAACCCGTTCTTCTAATGCTTTCCCTCTTTCCTTCCCCCTTTCAGGCATGAGCACAGTACCCGAGGTCATTGTGGCCCGTCACTGCGGCCTCCGAGTTTTTGGCTTCTCCCTCATCACCAACAAAGCCATTCTGGATTATGACACCAAAGAGAAGGCCAACCACGAGGAAGTCTTGGAAGCCAGTCGCCAGAGCGCCCGTACCCTTGAGAAGCTGGTCTCCATGATGGTGCAGCGCATTGAACACAACAACAACCTTGCCTAGGGCCCATCCAGCTCACAGTCCTCCTCGTGACTTTGGGCAAGGAGAGAATATGCTTCTTTTTATTCAATCCTACTGCTAAGATTCCTACTCTGGGATGGTGCAGACATTTTAGGAGTTGCCGAGAGTTGGAATTCTAATCTTGACTATTGTCCGCCTCTGACCAAGAAGTCTATTATTGTCTGCCTGTTTTTGTCCTTTGGTGTGTTGCTTCTGCATGTGGGTAGTTTGAATCCCTTCCATCTCATCTGTTCTCTGTAAAAGTCCTCCAGAAAACCCCTTGAGGGAGCAGACCACACAGTCACCTCATGTGGGCTTGTTTTACTTTAAAATGGGGAATGTGTGAGGAATCTAGAAGTCCTTTTCTCATTTCATAATAGCCGTTCTCTCATCAGGAACCTAGCAAGAACTGGCTGCTTGTTTTTAAGGTGCCATTTTGTTTTTGGTTACAGCTTTGGGTTCAGTTTTCTGAATCCTAAAATTATTGAAGGCGAGTCAAAGACCACCAAATTCAGTTTGTTATATGTTTGGGTCTTCTCTTGTGCATGGGCATTTTGAACATAAAGTCTTAACTGTTATGCAATAACTTGTTCTGGCCTCTCATGTTTCCAATACTTGAAATGTAATTCATGGCTTCTCCTTGCAAGTTTCCTTTGGTCCTTGAGGTTATCTGTTGAATCTGCATATTAATGTCTTGGATTAACTTATTTCCAACCGTGCTTGTGCTCCAAAGAAACTACTGAATTGCTCAGAATTTGAACCCACCATCTTCAGGCAATAAGCCGGCGAGATCACGTATTCACAAAATGTAGATGACAGGGATAAGTGAATGTCAGGATCTATGTCAAATTTAACCCACCTGGATGCACCTCCCTATCGACTAAAATAAAAGACTCTCCTCCATATAAAAATCAAGTGCATTCTGTTTAGGTTAGAACTCTGAATTGCTAAGCATCCTCTGTGGGGGAATCTGTTTATTTTTTCTTCAGAGATGTCTAACCCTAAATTTGAATCTTCGCTAAGGATATGTGGAGATTCTCAATTATCCAGATGATGGTTGTCCCAAAGGTGCTTTTTCAAAAGGTAGTGGACTTTGTTTTTCCTTGAAGAGGTTTTGCTTTTCATCCAAGAAGCTTCTTCATGTTCTTGGATGAGAAGCAAAAACGTCTTCAAGGAAAAACAGCCTAGTTGCCTCTTGAAAAAACATGTTTGGGGCTCTTTTGTAAGGCAAAATCGGTAAGAAGTAGACAAAGGCCCTACTTAGTTGTGTCTCACTGTCTTTTATGACCACAGTCACATGTTCTGTTTTAAGGAAAAGTAGGCATTCTTGTGTGTTCTCTCTTAATTTCCCTTAGTTTTCAGATCTACCAGGTTCTCAATCAGGTGACGGGAGGGTAGTTAAGCATGGATTTCCAGTTCTCTAACAAGCAATGTGATTGGACCATTCAACTTGCTGGTCCACAGAGAGGTGGTCAATGCATATTTTTTGCAAGCAGCTGATAGTCTGGAGAATCCCAAATTCGTTAGTGAGCATGTTCAGCTCTATACAGAGATTCATTTGCACCTAGCTACTTTCAGGTCAGGTAGGGGAGTTCATCTCCTGTCCTCTGCCCATTTCTGGGAAAGGGGAATTCTCTAATTTGTTACTGCTTTTAATCATATCTTCTTAGCCTAATAATTCTGCCGGTCTTCAGGGGAAGAGGAGGCAAATGATGGTGCATAGTGATGATGTCATCAGCCACTTATCATTTTGACATCATTGTGGCTTGTTTCAAACATTGGCGCTGCTCACAGTTCTTGTTTGGAGCTCGTAGTGCAGGGCTGTCAAATTTGTGACCTGCAGGCTGGGTGTGTCATGTGCTGGCCATGCCCCCACCCGGTTTAGCGAAGGGGAAAAAAGTCCCGATATGTCACGTGGTGATGCCGTGAGTTTGATACCCCTTGTCCTAGTGAGTCACCTTATGCATCTTTGTCTGAAGGAGTATGTCTACAGGTCTGGTGGAAATGTCTTCTTCTAATGTGGTCCCTAGGACTCAGCAGCTTTTTTTGATTCAAGAAGTTGTTTCTGTTGGAGGGGCCAATTACTTTCCTAAATTTGTTGCATTCTGGGATGAGACACACTCATTAGGGACAGAGATGTTGGACAGGAGATCGACTGATGTGAAAGTTTATGGCTCAGATTTTGGCAAAGGCAGATATGAAACAGTGTAGGGGACAAACCAGTTGTGGAATAATTCTTGTGTGTTCTCATTCTGTCAGGTGGAATTTTTTGCAAGAGAGAGGTTAATTTTAGCTTCAGCTCTGCACATGCAATTTCCCTTTGAGGCACAGTGGCCAAGTCCAGCTGAAAAGCTTGGCTTAAAAGAGACCTTCCTGAAATCCAGACCCCCATATAGTCTTTTAACCTTTTCTGTTGCATAAAGGTACTATTCCAAAATGCAATTTTGATTTCTGCTTGCAAATCCTCTTTCTCCCCTGTTCGCCTTTCTGAATTCCTCTTTCCTTTTTCTCTTCTTTCACCCTGGACTCATAAACAAGCTCTTGCCATCTTTCAACTCAGGTTGAGGAATCAAAGCAGACCGAAAGGAAATTGACAATGAATGCTAAGCTTGAATGTTTTCAAATGAGACCTTAGGAATATATTTTTTTAGAGCGTCCACAATCTGCACTTTTTATTTTATTTAAACTACTGTAATGGAGCCCCCCTTTTATTAATTATAATGTAACTAAATAATAAAGTTAAGTTGGAATGAGAAGACTATTGTGGTTTGTATCAGTCATTTTTGGTACAATGGCGAAGAAAGAGAGAAAGCAGTTGTGAGTTTATTCAGAGCAATTTCTTTCTCAAGTTTCCAAATACTTCAAATACTTGGAGTAGGGTATCCAGTTTTTGTCACCACGATGTAAAAAAGATGTTGAGACAGTCTAGAAAGAGTGCAGAGAAGAACAATAAAGATGATTAGAGGACTGGAGGCTAAAGCATATAAAGAATAGTTGTTGGAATTGGGTATGTCTAGTCTGATGAAAAGAAGGGCTAGGGGAGAGATAATAGCAGTGTTCCAATATCTCAGAGGCTGCCACAAAGAAGAGGGAGTCAAGCTATTCTCCAAAGCCCCTGAGGGCAGGACAAGAAGCAATGGGTGGAAACTAATCAAGGAGAGAAACAACCTAGAACTAAAGAGAAATTTCCTGACAGAACAGTTAATCTGTGGAACGACTTGCCTCCAGAAGTTGTAAATGCTCCAACACTGAAAGTTTTTAAGAAGAGATTAGATAACATTTGTCTGCAGTGGTGTAGGGTTTCCTACCTAAACGGGGTTGGACTAGGAGACCTCCAAGGTACCTTTCAACTCTGTTATTCTATTCTATTTTATTAACTAGATAACATCATCCATGCTAGCACTGTGACTAGCACTGATGATGTTACCTAGTTTGGGTAATGAAACATCTGCAAGAAAATAACTAAGTTTAGAGCACCAAGGACTCCTAATGTTTATTTATTAAATCAATGGACGTGCCTGAACAACCTCATCTGATACAAAAATGATCAAGACACAAAACCTCTCAGCCTAGATCCTGGAGGTAAAGTCTTCTGAAAGGCAGATAGAGTTGGGATCATATGAATCTATTGGAGAATGCTATTTTATAGGACAGGCATATCTCCTGGTCCCACCAGGTGTTGAGTACTCAAATGACAGGACCCCAATTTTATTGGAAAGGCAGAAATCATTGGAAACAAGCAGTTCCTCCAACAACCAAGCCTTGCACCTTGGAGGACTTTATAGCTCATAACCAGCAATTTAGAATGACACCCAGAAGTCTCTTGATAACCTGCACACAAAGGTGCGCATAACTTCCTATATTGCTGAATTCTGCACCAGCTGTAGCTTCTGAGCCATTTTCAAGGTTAGCCTTGAAATGCAAGTCCCACATAGAGTGCATTGCAATAATCCACACAAAAAACAACAAAGGTGTGTGGATGACCATGAATATGGCTTCCTAGTCCAGGTAGGGTGCAATTAGCACACCACACCGATTTGTGCAAAGACCTTGTCAAATTCATAGCATCCGAGGCAGGTAGATTTCTCAAAGAATACTTATGTTGGAAATATATTGGCACATATCTGGTGAAAACCAACTGAAAACTCCTGTGGTTTTTACCTAATTAAAAATAAAAGATTTTCTACTTTCTCAAAACTATCAGTCACATGGTCCAATCACTGTGCGGTCTAGCAACCGGGTAGCATTACTCCGCCTTCCACTGACTGTGTGAGAATGTTGTTGGTTCCCAAGAGAAAGTATTTTGTTTTCACTACAAAATCCCCTCTATCTCAAGCTCCCTCTCCCTCTCCTTCAGTTCCAGTGTGACTGAAGCAGTCAAAACAGCTTCTGTCAGGCCAGCTTCAGGGTTGACAACCCTCTGAGGTGTGGCTTCTGTTTGCTCTTCAAGTAGGAGTTATAAATCTGGGAGGATTTCCCAAAATGTACCCTGGTTTGTCTATGGTTGTATCAGCCCAAAGTGAACCAAAGATGGAAATTCCCTGGATCTAGGTAGCCCCAAAAACAGCATCCAGATCTCCCTACTTCCAGAAACCAAAAATATTGCAGTGGCATCACTTGGACAATTGAGTTCAGAAGTATAACTCCACATCAGTGGATGATTTCACCTGATGTAGATGTTCAAAGGGAGATGACAAAAAATCAAGTTTAAGTACATCCAGAGCAGGAGCTGAAGACTGGATCTCTCCCTCCCATCAAGACCAACTGGGACAACCCTGGAAAAATGAAAAAAACTAGAACCCCAACTCTTAAACCACTCCAGAAGGATACCATGATTGATATCAAATATTCAAAAAGGATCAGGACGGATCCCAATCCTGCTATAATGTAGGTAATCTACAACAGTGATAAACAGAGGTGGTATTCAGCAGGTTCTGACCAGTTCTGGAGAACTAGTAGCTGAAATTTCGAGTAGTTTGGAGAACCAGCAAATACCACCTCTGACTGGCCCTGCCCCCATCTATTCTCTGCCTCCCGAGTCCCAGCTGATCGGCTAGCTCTTCTTTGGTTGCCCTGCACAGGAGAACAGAACTGGAAAGCAGGTTAGTGGGGTGGGGAGGGAATGGAGATTTTATAGTATCCTTCTCCTGCCATGCCTACCAAGCCACACCACACCCACCAAGCCATGCCAACAGAACTGGTAGTAAAAAAATTTGAATTCCACCACTGGTGATAAATACTGTTTTGGTACTGTCTCATTGTATAAAGTCCAATTGAAAAAAAAATGCCCTGATAAGTTTCTGCAGAGATCTCTTGAAGCTGCAAGCCATCTACGGTTTTTCTCAGAAAGGAAATGACGGAGATGGTTTGGAAATTGTCCAAAATCCTAGGGTCATAATTATTTCTTGAGGAAAGAGTAGGTCATTACTTCCTTAAGCAGAGACTGGATTATTTCTTAGATCCATCACTATTACATCATAAGAGGATGTGATCAACCAGGAAGGACATGGATCTAATAAGCATCATCATTGCTTATTATTGACATCTCTCAGACACTACAACCAGAGTCTAATTCTTACTAAATCTTGTCTGAATCAGCTCAATTAGATCTGTCCATCTGGAGTTCAACTCAGAGCAAACCTAAGTGCCTCTCAACTGACACCTTACTCATAGTAACCCTAAGCATAGTTTACTGATTAATTTACACTTGGATGATGCATAATTATGTTTATAAATCACAGTACTGGGATTCAAACAACATTTAAAGTGTACTAATCACTGAATGTGTCAGACTTCATCTGTAGTGCTGTCAAGTCCTGGGCACCATGTTTCCAAAAAAGTCAATGAGTTGGAGGATGTACAAAGAAGATGAGGTGTCCAGAATGAGGAAGGATTAGAAGATCTGGGTTATGTTTTGTCTACAGAAGAGACAGCTGAAGGAAGTTCTTGAAATAATATTCAACTTTCTGAGTGGTTGTCAATCAGAAAATAGAGTGGATTTATTTCCTGCCCTAGAACCAATGAATCATTAAGTCTGGTTAGATAATTAGAGAGAATTCCTGATTGTATGAATTGAGGAACTCAAAGAGTTGATGAAATTGTAAAGTTCAGGACCTCATCCCTGACTAAATTCATCACTGAGGCTTCCTTGTGGGACATAGGCAGAGGTGGTATTCAGCAGGATCTGACCAGTTCTAGAGAACTGGTAGCGGAAATTTTGAGTATTTCGGAGAACTGGCAAATACCTCCTCTGACTGGAGATTTTACAATATCCTTCCCCTGCCACGCCCACCAAGCCATACCCACAGAACCGGTAGTAAAAACATTTGAATCCCACCACTGGACACAGGACCATACAGAGACCTGGAAGGATGTCCTCCAACTGTTGAAATCCAGTCTTTAAGAGATAGTGGAGATGTATCAGTGTGATGACCCCAAGGTTTCTGAGAGGCAAGAATGATTTGGCTAGGTAAGAGTTATTTTGGAAGTTGCACCATGCCCAACACCAAGTGTACCGTATCAAACTTCATCTTACCCAGCACCATTTTCTGACAGACCAGTCTCCAAAGGGGATCCATATAAACCAGGCAGAGTCTAAAAATCATGGGCCAGAGAAATCCCCCATAAAGACATTCCTGGGTATGTTACAGAAGCTGGGAATGCTGGTATGACTGGATAGAACAAAAATAGAAAATATATTAGTAAATAACGTAAAATGTAAATCATAATTCTATATTCGCAATAAGATGTATTTGTAAATGTATCACCAATATTGATAACAAACAAGGAACCATAGACTGTCGATAGTAGAATTGTTAGTTTTTTAATCATTTTCTTTTTTTCTATTTCTTTTCTTTCTTCTTCTGTGTGTTGTGTTTGTTTGATATTTTAGTTTTGTAATCAATAAAGTTTGTTTAAAACAAAACAAAACAAAAAAAGATATTCCTGGGTAATGGTGGCAAAACCTTTCAACCCAGAAGCTCCTTTTGGTTAGTTTTGTTGGTGCTTCTGACACAAATACAGCGTGGTTGCCATTCTAGTAACTGGGTGTGAGAGTGGATAGACCTGTTTTGGCTGGGAAGGATACCCAACTCATGATTTTTATAATGCTCACTTACTTCTCAAACTCAACAGCTGATCAGGGAACCAGGAACACAAAATGCTGTTTAACAAAGGCCACCAGAGATATTATTGAAGGGTTTTTTCCCCCCAGTGGAAAGATCGGAAAGGAGAGTTGGTGTTTGCAGTGATTGGACAATCATCTGTCTGAAATGGTTTAGGGTTTCCTGTCTGAGCAGGGGGTTGACTAGAAGACCTCCAAAGTCCCTTCCAACTCTTGTTATTCTGTACTGATGGAAATCTTTATCTCATATTTGGAGGAAAAATTAGCAAAGTATGTATGAGATATTTTCCTTTAGGAGAAAAAAAAGATCAAGAGTCGTCCTAGATAGACAGCCTTATTCTGATTGCAAGGACTTACCCAGAGCCTGCCCTAGAATCAGGAATATCCCTGAGGAGATGGAGCTTCAGCAGAAAAAACAACAACCAGATGTGGATTCATGGCTCCAAATGGAACAGTGAGTTAGAAGTCTATTTTGGGAAACAGTGGATGGGAGCCATCAATAAAACCTCTGGAAGGAAGAGACCTCAAGTAGTTGCTCTTGAAGTTGAAGTGAGATGGGTGGCATATAAATTTAACTAATAAAAAAGTAAAAGACTGTAATGTTGAAAGTCTCTCTCTCTCTCTCTCTCTCTCTCTCACACACACACACACACACACACACACACACACAAGGAAGGGTGCAAAGGGACAGTTAGCTAAGTCTAGCAAGTTTTGCAAGCACATCTTGAACTTATGCATAACTCCTAAATGGACACACGGGGATAGGCAGAATCAAAGAAAGGAGAAGGTAAATTTTTACTGGGCAGGGTATGATGGGTTAGGATTGAAAATATAAGATCCTATGACATTTGCCAGAAACAGGGTAACAGAGAGCAACATCTTGGGATCTACCTAGTCTAAGGCACCTTGGCCGAAGCAATACAGAGTTGTATGGAAGGGAGCATTAGATTGTGGGACACCCCCCCCCAAAAATGAAATATTTTGGGGATTATTAAAAGAGGCACAATATTTTATTTCCCCAAAAGAGAAATGGAGAAAGATGCTCTTAAAAAGCAGAAAGCAGCCCCAATCTTTCTGCTATAGGAAAACCCAAGCTGACTCAAGCAGAACCCTGAAGTCTTTAGAATCTGTTTTGTGCCCATTAAGAAATCCAGGCTGGTCTATTCATAAAGAAAATGCCTTCAGTCCAGCTCCCCTAGGCTGGAGCTGATAGGATTAAGAATTTACATTCCTCCACCCAAATTCTAAGGACAGGACATAACCTTTAGGGCATAATAGGATTAACCCACCACTATTGAAATAGTAAAAGACACAAGGCTCACTAGATTGCACAACCCCCTGAAGCATCTCAATCACAAAACCTCAGAACCCTGTAAAAATCCATCCACTCACTCAGCCATTTTGTCAACCACCACAGAAACATGTTGCTGTCATGGAAGTTTCTGGAAACCAAATGAACAGAGACCTTCTTTCCTTGTAGCCAGACTCCATTGATTTTTTTATTTATTTCTCCCATCTTGGAACAGGACTGAACTTTCCTCCCACAAGATCATCTGGTTCAACTCTCAGCAATTTTCAGGAAAACCCATACCCTTATGAGGTAGCTATCCAACCTCTTCTTGAAACACCACAGAGATGGAAGAATTTAGAACCTCCATCAGTAGACTGTTCTACTGCTTTATGGATCATATACTAAGAAAGTTTTTCCTTATATTTAAATAAAATTTGGGAAGCTATAACTTGCACCCAATGATTCTACTTCTGCTATAATTTTTGCCACCATGGAAAATAGTTCCTGACCATCTTTGGTACAGACACTGGTATTATGTCTTTACTCTCTTTCCCCCCTTCATCCCCAGATCCTTGAATTGGTCCTCATAGCTCACGTCCTCAAGTTCTTGTATCATCTTTGTTTACATCCTCTAAAGCAGAGGTGATATTCTACCAATTTGGCCTGGTTCGGCCAAAACGGTAGCTCCGAGGATCATCTGTGAGCGAACTGGTTCACTCAAAGAGCAGCTGCTGGGCCCACTCTATTCTGACCTTTGTTTCCTGGTTTTGAAACTCAGTTGCCGCGTGTCAGCTGTTGAAGAAACAGGGAGAGTGCAGGATTGCAAGAGAAGGTCAGTATCTGCACGCACCAAGCCACATCCACAGAACCGGTGGTAAAAAAAGTTGAATCCCACCACTGCTCTAAAGGTAAAGGTTCCCCTCGCACATATGTGCTAGTCGTTTCCAGCTCTAGGGGGTGGTGGCTCATCTCCATTATGCAAAGCTGAAGAACCAGCACTGTCTGAAGATGTCTCTGTGGTCATGTGGCCGGCATGACTAAATGCCAAAGGTGCATGGAATGCTGTTACCTTCCCACCAACGCGGTCCCTATTTTTCTACTTGCATTTTCACATGCTTTCAAACTGCTAGGTTGGCAGTTCACTCCGTTATGCGACACTAGGGATTTCAACCGCCGAACTGCCCACCTTTCTGATTGACAAGCTCAGCGTCTTAGCCACTGAGCCACCACGTCCCTTTATATCCTCTACAGCTTCTCTAATCTTTCAAAGTTTTTCTGGAAATAAAGTACTGAAATAGAGCACACTGAAGAAGGAATTCTGGGAGTTGAAGTTCACATATCTTCAAGCTGCAGAATTTGAAGAGCACCAAGCACTAAGATAGAGGCATGGTTCACCCAAAGTGAATGGTTTGGGTCAGGAGATGACCCCTTCCTTCTCCCATCAAGCTTGATTTGGCCAAGTGTAAGCAATAATAAGCGGCAACAATTGGCAACACTGTTTCTCTCCAATTGTAGATGTAACCCATATATCTTGATTTACTTTAAAGGGTAGAGAAAGAAGGATATTTAGAGTCATGGGATTTAGAAATTGTAAGGAGTATGTCCTCAAAATAAAAATTAAAACAAAATTACTCAAAGCAGCCTTAGAATCCGACATGATTGAACGGGAGAAGAAAATTTCTAGGCAATAATGCATTTGTACCACGAGGTGGTGTAAGTATCTTCTACTTACAGAATGCTTATTCTACATCCCAACGTAGCATATAGTGATTATTTAATGTACAGTAGAGAGGTGTATGAAAACTTTTTTTAATGGTAGCTGGCTCGTTGGTCTAGGGGTATGATTCTCGCTTTGGGTGCGAGAGGTCCCGGGTTCAAATCCCGGACGAGCCCTTTTTGAAACAGCAATACAAAATAAATAAATGAATAAAATACTGTAATCCCATTCAGATGTTGAAATAACCTTAGATAAACACAGCTTTTTTACAGAACTTTTTTTCCTCTTAAGAATCTACATTTTATATTTTATATTACCATTTTCTTTTAAAATTTGCAAGTTTGGGGATAGTTTGACAGGAAGCGCATTCAGCATTCACCCCACTTATTTGGATAGTTTCCAATCCATTGTAAATCCTTCAAAGGCAGGAATTTTAAAATGCTGTACATTCACCAACTGTTATCAGTGAAGCATCAAAAGGCAAGGCAGTTCTAGCTGTCACATTAAACACAACAGGTAAACGTGTGCAGAGTGCTTTCCTACTGAATCTTAAGTTTAAAATAACTGAAAACTAGAAATTAAAGGTTCCCGTCAGTCATCTTTAAAATATTGAAAAATTCTCCTTTAGCATAGATACTCTTATGCTTAAATAAAAATATATCTTCAAAATTGATGGGTAGAAATCATGGTTTAATTTAAAAGCTGTAATACAACTCACACACACATTTAATATGCATTTTGAATCATTATTCTTAGACTTCCAGCTAAATGTTAGTATTATTAAAGCAATTCGGAAGTAGAAATTTTAATAACTTTCTCTTCAGATAAGTTAGCCTGAGGAAAAAGGCTTTTTCTACCAGAGAGAGAGAAAATGTTTGCTTTTCTTTGTTACATGGGAACACTTAGAAGAGACTGGTAGATCCAGTCACCATGCAAGTGGGAATGACCCACACAATCGTCTTTTCCAGTGCTCCCTGCCCACTTCCTATCAGTAAAGTCAATGGGGAAGCCAGCAGGAAATTGGAAGTTGTTCCTGCTTCTATTGTTCTTTTGCCTACCCGTGGTTATTCTGTTTCTTTGTTTAGGGAAAGAAATATCTTTGAAATGATGAGCCTATGAATCACATGCTATCTAGATACAAATAAAACCAAATACTTTTCAAAGTTTATGCCAGCGTTTCTCAATCTTGATAACTTGAAGATGTATGGACTTCAACTCCCAGCATGCTGGCTGATGAATTCTGGGAGTTGAAGTCTAGACATCTTCAAGTTGCTACCAAAATGCTGTTTCAGGAGAGTAAAGGTAAGACTGGGTCTATGTAACAAAATGAAAATCAATTTAGAGAAAAGTAAAATCCTACACTTAGGCAAGAAAAATCAAAAGTACAAATATAGACTGGGTGATACCAGGCTTAATAGCAGTAATTGTGAGAGGGATCTTGGAGTCTTAGTGGACAACCAATTAAATATGAGCCAGCAGTGTACGGTGGCAGCCAAAAAAGCCAACACAATCCTAAGTTTCATTAATAGAGGGATACAATCAAGATCAAGTGAGGTACTAATACCACTCTATAAAGCCTTAGGAGGACCACACCTAGAGTAATGCATCCAGTTTTGGTCACTACACTATTAAAAAGACGTTGAAACTCTAGAAAGAGTGCAGAGAACAGCAACCAAGATGATTGGGGAACTGGAGGCTAAAACATATGAAGAACTGTTGCAGGAACTGAGCATGGCTAGTCTAGTGAAGAGAAGGACCAGGGGAGACATTATAGCAGTGTTCCAATGTTTGAGGGCTGCCACAGAGAGGAAGGGGTCAAGCTATTTTCCAAAGCACCTGAAGGCCAGACAAGGAATAATGGATGGAAACCGAACAAGGAGATTCAACCTAGAAATAAGGAGAATTTTTCTGAGAACAATCAACCAATGGAACAGAAGTTTCCTTCGGAAGATTTGGGAACTTCAACACTGGAGGCTTTCAAGAAGAGACTAGACTGCCATCTGTCAGAAATGGTGTAGGGTCTGCTTGGGTGAGAGGGTTGGACTAAATGATCTACGAAGTCCCTTCCAACTCTGTGAATCGGTACCTGTAAAGCCTCAACTGTATAAACAAGCAACCATGTGTTTGAATCCCCCCTGAGGCAGAAGTTTCACTTTTGCATTTAGAAAGTTTCTGTCTCTGTCTCTCTCTCTTGAGAGGCTTCCCATAGGGACTGCTCCAATTGTCACTTGACCAACAACTGAGCAATTCAGTTGCAGTTCAGCCCTGCCATTAGTCCGATTGCAGATGCTCAGGGTCAGCTGAGGAGGATGTAGGGCTGCCGAGGGAGTTGATTTGGCACCAAGGCTGCAACCCACAGAGAGCACAGTGCTTAAACTTTTTGCAGGACTTGTCTAGGCCTGCCTGCCTTGGGTCTCCAGACTCCGTGACACAGGTGAAGACACTCATGCACACAAAACTGACTCTCTGCTTGTATCCGTGTCAGGTCTGCTAAACAACTGTCACCTCCATTGATTGAACGAGAAAAGAATCCGAGCCAATTCTGTCCGCCTTTTTCTGCCCTAAACTGGGCTATCTTCCCTATGACTGTTTTCCTTCCCCTTATTAAGTCATGTCTTGAATAAACTACAATTGGGTGGGTCTGCCTTGTGTTTTGCAAATCACCATGTCTCGGGGCAAATAACATCATTGCCCTCACCTCTATGACACATCTTAGGTCCTCTTTCTCTTTGTTTACTTACGGCATATTTACCATATTTAGTTAAGATTTAATGTGTTTGAGAGCTCATCCTTTCAGCACTGAAAATGGAGCTTAAACACATAGTTTATGCCTGTTAAGTAAGATAACAATAAGCAGTATCCCCTTCCCTAAATTGCAACAGCTGGCCACTTGGGGGGGGCATAGCGATGAATACAAAAAGGATGTGATTAAACTGGACAGTTGTAAAACAAATTAATGCAATGAAGATTTCAAATCCCAGGTGGTAGAATTAAGACACGGCTGGCATTACAAAGAGGACAAAAGCTCAAATTGATTTTATCTGGGCTCAGAAGCTTGCTAGTTTGTATTCAGATCAGGAAAGCAGGGCTGTTATAATTACAAAGCAGCTATTACGCCACACTAATGAGTTCTCCAGGGTATCCTGAGAACTGAACTTCTCTGAAAAAGATTGGTCTCTATCAAGGTATTCTGAACGCCATTGCTAAGTTACCAAAAAATTCCCACGGTTCCTCTGGGAGAAAGGAACCATGGCAGCAAAGGTTTTTTTTTGTAATGCCAGCCATGCATAAACAACATTGTGTTAACAAAGTATATGATACAGCGTGCATTGTTTAAATTATAAGACAACTAATAACATAAATATTTTATTCACACTACATTCCACAAGAGGCATTTTATTTTTCTTCACAGATGCACAAGGGATGGGAATAGTTTCAACAAATAAACACAATGCAGAACATTTTAAAGATGAAGGTGGACAGATCCTATCCTGTTGCAGCAATCCTTTGTATCTGCATTAAAAATAAATCTTATGAGTTGCACTGAGTTTGCTCTGAAACCTGGAGCCCTCATAATAGTGTGGGTAACAAAGCCCATAATTCCTTGTCCAAAGCCAGTATGGCTACGAGGGATGTTTGCTTAATCTTATTTCACTGCAAAAAATACCCTGGGTGGAATTTGCACCATGGATGTGGATTCTTGACATACTAAATCCTAAAATGTGATTTATAAATCACAATGATTGAATTCACCCATCATGCTGTTCCAGAGCCAAGCAAATCAATAATCTAGTTCACATCAGGAATACTAAATTGGTCAACAGTTTGAAATTAGGTAACATTTATGGCCAAAGTATTTCCTGAAGACCACTCTGATATTTTGTTCTAGATTACCTCCCCACCAACATGAATTTTCCTAAAGCCGTCTCAGGCAGTGATTGTCATAGCAGGAAGTTCCTTATGGCAGGAAGTTCCCCAAGCTATACATAACTGATTGAAAGGGGAATGGTCAGATTTGTGTACACACACACACACACACACACACACACACACACAGAGAGAGAGAGAGAGAGAGAGATGTTATAATGCTATGCTTGTCAGACTAGGTCTGTATACTCCTATAATATTTAGAATATTCAATGCTTGCCTTTGATAAAGGCAACTATTTTCCTTTCTTTTCTTTTATAATAACAATTTTTTTAGATTATAATGTAGCATACCAAGAAAATACAGAAGTAAATAATACAAAAAATAGGGAAGGAAAAAGGGAAGAGAAAGTGGGGGAGGAGAAAAAGCAAAAAAGGCATGCAAATATTTTCTTTTCAAACAAATAGTGGAAACTTCTTTAACCTATTCCAGTTATGTCTGGCTTCTCTTGGGAATTTAGGGTGGCACCCATGACAATCTCTTCTCATTTTAACCTAACTACACCCCTGCAAGGTAGGCTGACCAAAGCACAGATGAACTCAATGGCAAAGTGATAATTTATACCTTGCATCCAATCCAAATCCTGACCCTGAAGGGCTGAGCTACTAAAAGCCCGGGGCCTGCCATGTGAACCCCAACAATTGTGATTTATACCACAAAGCACCCTTCAGCAATTGTGATTTATACCACAAAGCAGGATTTAGTGTGATGCACAATGCCATTTATTCTGTGCACAAAGACTACTTTAAAAAAAAACAACTATAGCTTGCATTAGTTTTATTTGACTATGTTTCCCTGTGTCACTCCAAACTGATTTTTTAAAATTTTTTATTAGTTGTTTCCATCCCTGCCTGGCAACCTTTTTGTAATGAAGATGTTTACTGCCCATATTTTAAATAAAAAGATACCCAGGTTTGTCAAGCTTTGGGACACAACCGGCAATCACTTGAAAAGTGTTAAAAGCTGCAGCTATTGGCAAATAGTGAAAGTCCTTTCCATGCTCTGGAAAGCTTGATCTGCTCTGTGTGTTTTTGTGTGTGTTTGTGTGTGTTTAAAAGAGAAAATTAGTCAGATTTAAGTTTAATCCATTCTCAGTCAGAGAAAATCACTGATCGTCTTTGTTGTTATTTTCCCTCATCTATTTCCTTTCCATTTATAACAAGTTTGTTCTGCTAATAATAGAATGTCCTTTCTGGGCCTGATTATTAAATCTACAGGTAATTCTTGACTCATTTAATGACTGTTTGAAGTTAGAATAGCTCTGACAAAAGGGACTTATAGCCAATTCTCACACTTATGTCTGTTGACTCATATTTATGACGATTGCAGTGTCCCGGGGGTCATGTGATCCCCCTTTGAGACCTCCTGAAAAGTGAAGTCAATGGGGAAGCCAGATTTACTTAACATCCTTGTTACTAACTTAACAACTGCAGTGATTCATTTAGCTACTGAGGCAAGGAAAGTCATAAAATGGGACAAAATTCGCTTAACAATGTCTCACTTAGCAACATAAATTTTGGTCTCAATTGAAGTCATGAGTGGAGGACTACCTGTGTTCCTTTTCCATGCCTCAGATGTATAAACTAGCAGAGAAGGCAAGAAAATGCAGGAAAAAAAAAATTAGATAAAAATAAACAGACGTGATTGTTTGAGAGTCAAACCCAAATTTTATGAGAGATCTGATTCCCAACTGATTTTTTAAAAAGTTTTCCATAAAGCAAGGAGACGTGACCAGATATTGCTGTTGTGTAAGTTTTAAATTAGGTTGCCAGCTAACTTGACACTGTGCTGTTTCAGCTTGCCATTAAGGATGAATCAAAACAGAGGATTATTCTCTAATACTTTTTAAATTGGGTATATGTTCGTGTTTAAGTGCAACACAAAACCTTTTTCCCCTGTCACAACAGCCCTGTTAGGTAGGCTAACTTGAAAGTGACTGGCTCAGCTTTCCATTGAGATGCTGTTGTTAAAAATGTCCAGAATTAGGGCTCCACACTACACCCCACTGGCCCTCGGAGGCACAGGAGCCGGGCAGGAAAAGTTGGCAACCTGTCCAATATTCAAGCGGCGTTAGAAATTCATCTCTCTGTAACATGATTAAAATTCTTGCTTGCTCCGTCAGTGTGTCATTAACGCTTGCCTGGATGGGCTGTCCCTGGTGACCTGCAAACTGTCATTGTAGTCCAACAACATAACTTTTACACACGCCTCCTCGTTCCTCCTCAAAATATCCCCAACGCGGCAAAGTTTCTTGCTAAACTTTGCAAGTTTTAATGAGGTCTCCAGGTAGACATCGAAGCATCTGTTCAGAGGAGGAGTAATGAGAGGGGAGCTAATATTCCCCGAGGCTGGGAAGATGGCCAAGGAGGATGCTCTTAATTGGAAGGCCAATTATCCTCCCCAATTGCACTCCAGGGGTATCATTAAAACCACCCTGTCTCATTGTGCCTCCGTGAGGAATAGGGTGGGTTGGCAAAGGAGCAGGTGCAATTATGAACTACATGGCTGAGTCCCCGCTGAGTGTACGGTAGTCCTCTAGGATGGGCAAATATCTCAGCAGCAGCAAATGAATTGCGATACAGCTAATATTGGATACAGAAAAGGGACTTTATCTAGATTCAGGGCCATAGTTCGGCCACAATTGGCGTGGTTCACTTGGATGTGGATCTAAGCCTAGTTTTAGCAAATGGAGAACTAGTGGTTTGTTTGTTTATTTGTGTCAGGAGCATTACAATTAAAATAAGGCACACTATAGATATGCTATACACTTATATGTCTATCTATATATGTAGACATTATATAATTATTATTACTCTGTTGTTTTGCATGTATACTGAGTGCTTATGCATTGGAGACAAATTCCTTCTGCGTCCAATCACAGTTGGTCAATAAAGAACCTATTCAATTCAATTCAATCCTGTTCTATTCAATTCTATTCTATTCGCTATTCAATTCCATTCCATTCCCATTCATTATGCTATGCTATTCTATTCCTATTCTCCATTCTGTTCTGTTCTGTTCCTGTTCTATTCTGTTCTGTTCCACTCCATTCAATTCCATTCCCAATTGCTATACTATATATTATGCCATGCTATTCCCATCAGTAGTGGGATTCAATTTTTTTTACTACTGGTTCTGAGGGGATGGTTTGGTGTACATGGCAGGGGAAGGATACTGTACAATTTCCAGTCAGAGGTAGTATTTCCTAGCTCTCCAAATTACTCAAAACATCTGCTACTGATTTTTCCAACACTGGTCAGAACCTGATGAATACCACCTTTGATTTCTATTCTATTCTATTCTATTCTATTCTATTCTATTCTATTCTATTCTATTCTATTCTATTCTATTCTCTATTATATTCTGTTCTGGTCATTTCCTTTCCCTTCCCTTTCATTCTATTCACTATGCTATGCTATGCTATTCCTGTTCCATTCCATTCCATTCTCATTCATTATGCTATGCTATGCTATTCTCATTTTTTTATTCTATTCTGTTCTTTTCTGTTCTTTCTGTTCTGTTCTGTTCTGTGTTCTGTTCCATTTTTATTTCCATTTACTATGCTATGCTATGACTATGTTCTATTCTATTCTATTCTATTCTATTCTATTCTATTCTATTCTATTCTATTCTATTCTATTCTATTCTATTCTACTCTACTCTATTCTATTCTACTCTATTTTATTCTGTTCCATTTTTATTTCCATTTCCTATGCTATTCCCATCTCCTATTCTATTCTATTCCATTCTATTCTATTCTGTTCTGTTCCATTCTGTTCCATACCATTCCATTCCATTCCTTATGCTATACTAAGCTATGCTTTTCCCATTCTCTATTCTGTTCTGTTCTGTTCCATTCCGTTCTATTCCATTCCATTCACTATGCTATGCTATTCCCATCTCTATTCTATTCTATTCTATTCTATTCTATTCTATTCTATTCTATTCTATTCTATTCTATTCTATTCTATGCTATGCTATGCTATGCTATGCTATTCCCATTCTCTATTCTATTCTATTCTATTCTATTCTATTCTATTCTATTCTATTCTATTCTATTCTATTCTATTCTATTCTATTCTCTATTATATTCTGTTCTGGTCATTTCCTTTCCTTTCCTTTCCCTTCCCTTTCATTCTATTCACTATGCTATGCTATGCTATTCCTGTTCCATTCCATTCCATTCTCATTCATTATGCTATGCTATGCTATTCTCATTTTTTATTCTATTCTGTTCTTTTCTGTTCTTTCTGTTCTGTTCTGTTCTGTGTTCTGTTCCATTTTTATTTCCATTTACTATGCTATGCTATGACCATGTTCTATTCTATTCTATTCTATTCTATTCTATTCTATTCTATTCTATTCTATTCTATTCTATTCTATTCTATTCTACTCTATTTTATTCTGTTCCATTTTTATTTCCATTTCCTATGCTATTCCCATCTCCTATTCTATTCCATTCCATTCTATTCTATTCTGTTCTGTTCCGTATCATTCCATTCCTTATGCTATGCTAAGCTATGCTTTTCCCATTCTCTATTCTGTTCTGTTCTGTTCCATTCCGTTCTATTCCATTCCATTCACTATGCTATGCTATTCCCATCTCTATTCTATTCTATTCTATTCTATTCTATTCTATTCTATTCTATTCTATTCTATTCTATGCTATTCATTTCCTTTCCCTTCCCTTCCATTCTATTCACTATGCTATGCTATTCCCATTCCATACCATTCCATTCCCATTCATTATGCTATGCTATGCTACGCTATTCCCATTCTCTATTCTGTTAAGTTATGTTCCATTCTGTTCCGTTCCGTTCTATTCCATTCCATTCGCTATGCTATGCTATTCTCATCTCTATTATATTCTGTTCTGTTCATTTCCTTTCCCTTCCCTTCCATTCTATTCACTATGCTATGCTACGCTATTCCCGTTCCATTCCATTCCATTCCCATTCATTATGCTATGCCATGCTATTCCCATTTTCTATTCTATTCTATTCTGTTCTGTTCTGTGTTATGTTCCATTTTTATTTCCATTTGCTATGCTATGCTATTCCCATATTCTATTCTATTCTATTCTGTTCTGTTCTGTTCTATTCGGTTCCATTTTTATTTCCATTCTCTATTCTCATCTCATGTCATCTCATCTGCTATTCTATTCTATTCTATTCTGTTCTGTTCTGTTCTGTTCTGTTCTGTTCTGTTCTATTCTGTTCCATTTTTATTTCCATTCGCTATTCTCATCTCATATTCTATTCTATTCTATTCTATTCTATTCTATTCTATTCTATTCTATTCTATTCTATTCTATTCTATTCTATTCTATTCTATTCTATTCTATTCTGTTCCATTTTTATTTCCATTCACCATTCTCCTATCCTATCCTATCCTATTCCATTCCATTCCCTATGCTAGGATATGCTATTCCCATTCTCTATTCTATTCTGTTCTGTTCTGTTCCTTTCTATTCTTCCCCATTCTCTTCCCTTCTATTCTATTTCCTATGCTATGCTATTCCCATTCTCTATTCTATTCTTTTCTGTTCCATTCCATTCCATTTTATTTCCATTTCCTATGGTATGCTATGCTATTCCCATTCTCTATTCTGTTCTGTTCCTTTCTATTCTGCTCCCTTCCCTTTCCTTCTGTTCTATTCTCTATGCTATACTATGCTATTCCCATTCTCTATTCCATTTCATTCCATTTCATTCTATTCTATTCTGTTCCTTTCCCTTCCCTTCCCTTCCCTTCTATATAGAGCACTGCACACTAGAACAACTAGACACAAGAACAGTTTTTCCTGAATGTCATCACTCTGCTAAACAAATGATTTCCTCAACACTGTCTAACTATTTACTAACTGAGCATTCCTCCCACCCTTCCTTTCACCCATCTTCTCCCACTTATGACTGTATAACTGTAACTTTGTTGCTTGTATCCTAACGGTTTTTATTTACTGTTTCCTAGTATGATTTGATTGTACCCTATGACTGTTATTAAATGTTGTACCTTATGATTCTTGACTCTTGACAAATGTATCTTTTCTTTTATCTACACTAAGAGCATAGGCACCAAGACAAATTCCTTGTGTGTCCAATCATACTTGGCCAATAAAGAATTCTATTCTATCTATTCTATTCCCTATGCTATGCTGTGCTATGCTATGCTATTCCTGTTCTCTATTCCATTCCTTTCCATTCCATTTGCTATATAATGATATATAACTATGCTATGCTAATCTATGCTAATCTATGCTATGCTATTCCCATCTCTATTTTTTATGTTCTGTTCTGTTCCATTCCTTTCCCTTCCCTTCCCCTCCCTTCCATCCTATTCCCTATGCTATGCTTTCTTATGGTATGTTTTCCTATGCTATGCTATTCCCTTTCTCTATTTATTCTATTCTGTCCTGTCCTGTTTTCTTCATGTTCTATTCAATTCTATTCCATTCCATTCTGTTCCATTCCATTTTATTTTCATTTGCTATGTCAATGCTATGCTATTTCCATTCTCTATCTTATTCCAGTCTATTCTATTCTACTCTGTTCAGTTCAGTTCTGTTCTGTTCCATTTTATTTCCATTTGCTATGCTATGCTATGCTATGCTATGCTATGCTATACTAT
The DNA here is from genome assembly GCF_049901735.1 of Notechis scutatus. Taxonomy (NCBI): domain Eukaryota; kingdom Metazoa; phylum Chordata; class Lepidosauria; order Squamata; family Elapidae; genus Notechis; species Notechis scutatus. The sequence continues at coordinate 125,340,443 of NC_142025.1, forward strand.
GCTATTCCCATTCTCCATTCCATCACATTCCCATTCATTATGCTATGCTATTCTCATTCTCTATTCTAATTCTATTCCATTCAATTCCAATCTAGTCTAGTCTGTTCTGTTCTATTTCATCTTATTTCAATTTGCTATGCTATGCTATTCCCATTCTCTATTCTATTCTATTCTATTCTATTCTATTCTATTCTATTCTATTCTATTCTATTCTATTCTATTCTATTCCATTCCATTCCATTCCAGTCTAGTCTATGCTGTTCTATTTCATCTTATTTCAATTTGCTATGCTATGCTATTCCCATTCTCTATTCTATTCTATTCTATTCTATTCTATTCTATTCTATTCTATTCTAATTCTATTCCATTCAATTCCAATCTAGTCTAGTCTGTGCTGTTCTATTTCATCTTATTTCAATTTGCTATGCTATGCTATTCCCATTCTCTATTCTATTCTATTCTATTCTATTCTATTCTATTCTATTCTATTCTATTCTATCCTATCCTATCCTATCCTATCCTATCCTATCCTATCCTATCCTATCCTATCCTATCATATTCCATTCCATTCCATCCCATTCCTTATGCTATGCTAAGCTATGCTATTCCCACTCAGGACACAAAGGGCAGATATAGATATGTGCCATTCTGGATGTCACCATAATCGCAAAGGGAAGAAGCTATCAAATAGCCCCATTTGTTCAGAGTGCCTCTGGATCTTGCTGTACCCTGTGCATTAACTATTCAACGATGCTAGCCAATGAGAGAACACATTCCAAATCCAATATGTTTGAACTATAGTCCTTGACTTACAACCACAATTGAGCCCAAAATTTCCTTTGCTAAGCAATACGATTGTTAAGTGAATTTTGCCCCATTTTAAGACTGTTCTTGCCACCAGTTGTTAAGTGAATCACTGCAGTTGTTAAGTTAGTAACATGGTTGTTAAGTGAATCTGGCTTCCCCATTGACTTTGCTTGTCAGAAGGTTGCAAAAAACTGATCACGTGACCCTGGGACTGTTTATCAATAGTGCCATGAATAGTGTTTTTAATTTGATTGCTGCACAATGTTCAGAGGCACTTCATGTGAGACAGGTGGCTATGTACATTTGCTTAACATAAAAGTCAGGATTCCGGCAGTGGCCTTAATTAAATCATGAACTTCGAGCCACCAAGAGATTTATTAGGAGCTAACATGATGATATGACCTGTGTGTAGCCAATTCTGAGTCATATAATTCACTGTCACTCTTGACCCTGGTTTTCCCACACCCCCTCTGGGTGTATCATAATTCATATTCTCCAACGAAACATGTCTATAGCCAAGAGTCATCAATCATGTTCTCCAATTAGAGATTTGCATGGCAGAAACTCCAGTCGGTTAGTTATAATCTTTGCAAGGTATGAATGGAATGCACTTTCGATTCCAAACTGCTGCACTGCCCTTTCAAACTCCTTCCTCCCACCCCTTTCTGTTGGCAACTATAAAATGGGCATAGAAAATGTTTTATGAGTTGACATTAAATATATGAATACTGTCAACTGTCCAACTACCATGTTTCTCATAAAATAAGGCTGGGTCTTATTTTTTTTTTTTTGAGCCCTGAAAAAACAGCTAGGATGTCATTTCGGGGGTGACTTAATCCCCCCCCTTGCATCCTTGGGTGGGCAGTAATGGCGTGGATGTCAGCCTCAGCGGGGTGCCCACTGCCGATGCTTCCTCTTGGGCGTCCTCTTCCGTTTGGAGCATCGCCGCCGCGTTTGGAGCTGCCGCTGACACGTTTGGAGCATCACCGCCACATTTGGAACTGCCCTCACCACGTTTGGAGCGTCGCCACCACGTTTGGAGTTGCCGCCATGTTTGAAGCTGCCGCTGCCGCGTTCGGAGCATCACTGCCATGTTTAGAGCTGCCGCTGCTGCGTTTGGCGCTCCAAACACAGTGGTGGCAGCTCCAAACATGGCAGTGACAGCTCCAAATGCGGTGGCAGCTCCAAATGCGGCAGCAACACTCCAAATGCCGCGGCGGCAGCTCCAAACGCAGCGCCAACAGCTTCAAATGTGGCGGCAGCTGACCCAGCTTGCAGGCAGCACCATACCCAGGTCTGCAGCAAAGGTACTTGGTGGGAGTAGGGAGCTCTCCATGGTCCACCATGATTAGGAGCAGCTGGTGGCAAGGCATGGCTGCCCGCGGGGCGCTCCTAACGGCAAGGCCCCCCCACCCTTCCTCACCATTTTGCATGTTTTAAAATAGGCCTAAATTTGGGGGGAGGAGCTTAATTTCATTTTATGCCTAAAAAACATTCTGGGCCTTCCTATTGGGCATATTGTTGGGGAAACACGGTAATGAACCCAAAACAAGAAAATGCTATTAGGACCTTTGAATCCCCCAAAGTAAAACTTTATTGAATACACCATTCTGGTACTGAAGAATCAAAACCAGCTCTGGTTTTCCTTGCTTAGTTAAACAATAGCTTTCCTTTCTCCCCATCCCTGGGTGATCACATTGTCCAATTATGGAACATCCTTTTGTTATGGGAACAGTCCACCTCCTGCAAGCACCTGCAATGGTGACCTTGATGGTTGCCAGGTTCTCATGGTCCACGCACACTTTCTCCGCATTCTGTTTTCCCCTTTTAGTGGGGGAACAGCAAGGCTGGCTGGGGAATTCTGGGAGTTGAAGTCCACAAGCCTTAAAGTTGGTGAAGTTGGACACCCTTGATTTAAAACTCCTCCAAAGAGCTGAATCTTCACTTAATGTACCTGAAATATTACTCTCTCTCTCTCTCTCTCTCTCTCACTCACTCCCCCCCCGCTGCAGCATCATCACACTTACTAGGAAGGTCTCTTGTTCCAAAGGAGGGGATCTCCATCCAATCCCATCCGTCTCCTTCCCCATTCCTGGCGCAGACGAATCACAGCTCTTCTTATTGCCTTTGGAGATTCTCAGCCATCCAGGTCGTGGTTGTCCCAAAGGTGTTTTCTTTCAAGAGGCAACTGGACTTTCTGTTTTTTCTTTGAAGGCCTTCTTCAGCTCTCTGAAACTTCTCTTCTCTCTGAAGAAGAGAGAAGAGCTGAAGAAGCTTCTCGGATGAGAAGCGAAACGTCTTCAAAGAAAAACCAGAAAGTCCAGTTGCCTCTTGATAAAAGTACCACTGGGACAGCTCTTCTTATCGCATTCTTGCACGGGAAACAACAGGGAGGCTGGGAATGCCCCGGGGCTATCCTCAGCTAGCACGCATCTCTGCCGGCGCTCACATCGGAAAACATCCCTTGATGCTGCGGAGAGTGAAGCAGTTGCCCACCTGCGTTTTCCAGATGTTTGGATCCGCGTTTCTTTTGCAAGAGAGCCCGGATTGTTCCATTGCTTCCGCGGATTACGTGGCGTTTCTTTGCCTAAACATGCGATTTTTCCACCGAGAAATCTGCCTGCTTTCCTCGTGTCTTTCTGTGGAGCTGGAGACCATCTGCTAGGGGCTTTTTTTGGCCTCTTTTTTGAAAATAGGATCTTGTCCATTCGTGGCGTAAATATATAGATCTGTTTGCACGCTCTTGGTTTGGAATGGCGCGTTCAGACAACTCGATCAAAGTTTTCATTTTCCCAGCTTTTCAACTGCAGCCAAGAAATGCTATTACGGAGAGACAAAATTAAATGCAGTCTTTTCCCCCTAAAAAAAAAAAAAGGAATAGTTCAGACTTTTAAACATGAATAAACTTACCAGAATACTATCCGTTTTTTGCATCCAAAGAAGGCTTGAAAAATGATTTGCACAGCTGGCTCGTTGGTCTAGGGGTATGATTCTCGCTTTGGGTGCGAGAGGTCCCGGGTTCAAATCCCGGACGAGCCCTACTTTTTAAAAATAACTTATTTTTAATATTTAAAATATGTATTAAATGTGGAAAGGGCATTACATTTATTCAGAGAGGAATATAAAGTTTTGTTTTTTGGCTTGTTTATAAGATTATGCTTTCAACCCTATAGAACGGTAAGATATTTTGAATGAAAAGGACTTGCTTTAGGCTAAAGTTAGGAATAACAAATATTTCCATGCAGAAAAGGACCACCAAAACATGCCACAGAGAGATATAATTTGCCTGATTTTCTTTATCTTAGCTTGCATTGCTATTTCATTGTCATCCTTTATTCTTTTCTTTTGATTTTTTTTGGGAAAAGGGCACCTTGAAATATATTTAAGTGAAAACCCTAACTTCCCCAAATACATCTTTAAGTAACAATTAATTAATACCTTTATATTAGGCATGTTCCCTGCTTTGAGTTAGATATTTTAAAAGGCAGGATGATGGTGATGATGAAGAAGAATTCAGGAGCATCATCATTAAAATAAGGCATACGACATGACATATAAAATTTAAAACTTAAAATCCAAAGCGTGGCAAGATGAAGAGGAAAATAAATACTTTAAATCAGTACTGAGAAAATGTGATTTGGTTAGGTGTTTTCTAGGCAGTTGACTGCATATCTATTATCAAGCAAGGCTCCATAGCTCAGAGGGCAGAGCACTGGTCTTGTAAACCAGGGGTCGCGAGTTCAAATCTCGCTGGGGCCTTTGTTATGCTGGGGTCAGCAATATAATACCCTAACCGGTTCTGAAATCTTGTTGGATTTTGGGGGAATTTTGCGATTTAGCAGAAGTCTCCCGGTTAGGAACCTTTCCAAGCGCTTCAATTGGAACCGGTTACAAAAGTGAACCAAAAAAAGTGAAAGAATGGAGGGGCGGGAAAAATGATGATTTTTCTTTTCTTTTCTTTTCTTTTCCTTTCTTTTCTTTTCTTTTCCTTTCTTTTTCCTTCCTTTCCTTTAGAGAAGATGGTGCCAAAGGAATTGAGAATCCCAAAATACCTTTTGGTGTCCTAGTCATTGAGAGAAAACGAGCGAAAGAAGGAAGAAGGACGTTTTGCATCCAGATCCTCACCTACTTTGGCTGCGCGATACCAGCAACTCTTCCTGGCAAGGATCGGAACTATCCCTGCCGGGTCCGGCCGGGGATGCTAGCCCGACGGTGCCAGGGACCGGAGTCACTCCGTATCCTTAAAAGTTTCGCTTTGAGGAAGCCCCAAACCCCAGCTATTTTATTTCAACAACGGGGAGTCATCTAATTTCTTTCTTTCTTTCTTTCTTTCTTTCTTTCTTTCTTTCTTTCTTTCTTTCTTTCTTTCTTTCTTTCTTTCTTTCTTTCTTTCTTTCTCTTTCTCTCTGTCTCCCTCCCTCCCTCTTGTCCTTTCTCCCTCTGTCCCTCCCTTCCCTTCCTTTCTCCATCCCTTCTCCCCTCCACCCCCTTGTCTTATTTTCCTTTCTTCCTTTCTTCCTTCCTCCCTTCCTTCCTCCCTCCCTCATTCCCTCCCTCCTCCTTGTCTTGTTTTCCTTCCTCCATCCCTCCACCCCCTTGTCTTGTTTTCCTTTCTTCCTTCCTCCCTTCCTTCCTCCCTCCCTCCTTCCCTCCCTCCTCCTTGTCTTGTTTTCCTTCCTCCATCCCTCCATCCTCCTAGTCTTGTTTTCCTTCCTCCCTCCTTCCTTCCTCTCTCCTTCCCTCCCTCCTTCCCTCCCTCCTCTTTGTCTTGTTTTCTCTCCTTCCCTCCTTCCTCCCTCCCTCCTTCCTTCCTCCCTCCCTCCTCCTCGTTCTCTTTTCCTTCTGGCTTACCATGTCAATATTTTTCCCCTTTCCCTTCCTTACGTGATTATGGAAGAAGACAAGGAAAATGCAAACTAGAAGGCAGAGATAGTTAAAAGAAATCTTTTTACATCCTGGATTTGGAAGATGTGATCGAGATTGGTTTTTATGCCACTTCCCTTCTCTTTTCTTTGAGGATGGACAAATAAAAAGGATTAAATCTCCACTTTCAAATCACAGTAAATATATATAGTACATTTGCCACTAGGTGGCTCTAAAGCTCAAAAATGTTGCTGAAGAAAACAAAAAACATCTGAGGCTCGTTGGTCTAGGGATATGATTTTTCCCTTAGGGTGCGAGAGGTCCCTGGTTCAAATCCTGGATGAGCCCTCCTTTTTTTAAATATTTTCTTTCAAAGGACAATTTTGTTTGATCTGTGCTACTTCAGAAGGATTCTATCATCTACAGTGCCAGGAATTGTTCACCTGGGAAAAATAATTGATTCAATTGTTAAAACTGCAGGTTGAAAGATTAATACAAGTGTTGAAACTACTAATATTGCTGGGCATTTTTGCATTTGCAAATCAAATTTTATTACAATCAGAGACCAGAATATTACCATTCATGTTTTTTAAAATTGGTACTATTAATGAACAAGAAACCTCTCCAAAGCATTGCAAACAAAATCAACAGTTTTAAACTCAGTTGGTTTTTATTTCCAAGAGAAAAGCAGAGAAATAGATTTTCTTCTTCATAACTATAAGAATGAGGATGATGCAGTGGACACCGATGGGAGAGTTGAAACACCAAAGATAGAGAGAGATTGACATGGATAAAATCTATCTATAGGGTCACTAAGAGTTGAAAATAACTTGATGGCACAGAATCAACCAAACAATCAATCAATTAATCATCAACTAGAAACAGTCCTCGATATAGACCATAATGGAGCCCAAAATTTCTGTTGACATGAGTTTTGCTCCATTTTATGTCCTTTCTTGCAAGAGCTGTTAAATGAATCACTGCAACTATTAAGTTCATAACATGGTTGTTAAATGATCTGGCTTCCCCATTGACTTTGCTTGTCAGAAGGTCGCGAAAGGCAATCCACCGTCATAAATACGAACCAGTTGCCAGGCATCTGAATTTTGATCACGTGACCATGGGGAGGCTGCATTGGTCATAAGTGTGAAAAACGTCACTTTTTTCCCCCAGTGTTACTTTTTTTTCCAAGTCAAGTGACTTTTTTCTAGTCACTTTTTTCAAAGCCTTAGTAACTTGGAACAGTTGCTTAAATGAATGGTTGTAAGTCGAGGCCTACCTGTAGAAGCAAAGAGAGAGAAAAAGCAGACAGCTGAAATGGTTACTTTGGACCCACATTTCTTCACTCCTCCAGCTCCATATAACCTGGAACTTCAGTTTCCAAGTGGACTGGGTAGCCATCTTCACAAGCGATAATAATCCTATTGACAGCGCTGGTTCCAATGTAGTTGCAATCTGGAGCCCAGGAGCCCCTATAAAGTTTGCACATTGTCAAGGGGAAGCTGGAGTTACTCTCCCGGAGGTCTCCCGTGGTTGGTTCTCCTGCCGGGCCACAGACGGCTTGGATCTGAGGGACTTCCATGTGGACAAACGTGTTGAGATGTTTGCAATATTTACTGGTTGCCATGTGCCGACGTTTCATCATGAGATTGCAGTACCGTTGGGCATCCGGGACTTCGGTCCTTGGGTAATCCACGTGCTGTCGCAGGAACTTCTCAAAAGTGGCAGCATTGATCATGGCCAACCAAGCCATCAACAGGAGGAGAATTGTGGTTAGCCCGGGACTTAGGCCCTTGTTGGTCATTCTTGTCTTGGTCTTCCTCAGTAACTTCTCAAGAGAAAGAAAAAAGAAGAAGAGGGAAATCTGGTGGACATAGAAGGAGGAGGTTGGATGTCCAAAGCACAAAAACAAAATGGCTTCCTCAGGAAAGATCAAAGCATATGTCCCTATTTGCACCTAACACGAGACAAATATTTTTCAGGAATAGAACAGAATAGAATTATTTATTGGCCAAGTGTGATTGGACACATAAGGAATTTGTCTTTGGTGCATATGCTCTCAGTGTACATAAGAAAACATAAAATACATTCATCAAGAATCATAAGATGCAACACTTAGTTATTGTCATAGGTTACTAATATGCAATCAAAACATACTGGGAAAACAAATAAAGCAAGACAAGTGTTCTTGTCTACCTTTTCTTTTGAAGTTGTCTCCATCTCTTACTTTGCCTAGGTCTGAATCAGATTTAGGTTGTTCTTAGTTTGACTAGTTTATGTGACAAACCAACAAAATATCTGGCATTCATTTTGGGGGAAGAGGAAAACAAGTACATATATTGCCTGACATAAAAACTTTCGATGAGTTCAGAGCGTTGGGCCTTCTCTGCTTTGGCACCCACCCAGGGGTGGGATATGACAGGGTTAACTACCGGTTTGGATTTACGAGGTTCGGTGATTTATGATGTGCTTCCCTGCACACTGCGAGCCGCACGCCTGTAAATCGTCATCAGTACACCGCGTGCAGAGAAGCAGCCTTTGAAACAGCCCTCTTTTCCTGCTTTTTAAACTGCAGCTGTGCCTCGTTCGGCAGCTGAAGTTGAAAAATCAGGAAATAAAGATCAGGTAAGAGCCCAGGTGGGCTGGTGAGCAAAAACATCAGCAGACATAGAACCGGTTCTATGTCTGCTGCTCTTCGGAGCTACTGGTTCTACAGAGGAGGACAGAAACGGTAGAAACCCATCCCTGCACCCAACTTATGGAACATTCTCTCCCAGATATTAGGTTAGCTCCATCCCTTCTGATGGTCTGGAAGTTCCTCAAGAGCTGATTATGCCATCAGGCCTGGGCGCCCCAGGATCCTTGTTTAGGTGGCTCCACTATTGAGGTGGGTATGCCCATTCCCTCTGCTTCAGATTTGTATATATTTTTAGTTTTAATTTTCTTCATTTTTAATACTGATTTTTCTATTTTTAAATGTCTGTTTTTAGATATATATTCTTTTTCTAATTGACTGGTGTACGCTGTTCCAGAGTCACTTTTTGTGAGATGGGTCACTATACAAATTTGAGAAAGAAGGAAGGAAGGAAGGAAAATGAAATAAGAAAAGAAAAGGAAGAACTATAATTATGGGTAACAATAACAGAGGGATTGAGAGAGATGTGCAGTATTCATATCACCTTAAATTAACTCTTCAAGTCCACACACCATACCATAAACACATGGCTGAATTGATACTTTGCCAAAGTTAGCACTAGTCAAATTTAGTACCTTGTGTAAAGGCATCCCCGATTTCTCATCTTGGATTAAGCATCTGGTAAGAACACAGATGTTTTCTTTATTTATTTCTGACAATAAGTTATTTTTTCCCCATCTGCGCTTATATTTAAATGTTTCAACATTCTGATAGTCTGTCTCTCTTTCATCCCCTCTTTCTCATCTCTGTCTGAATATCTATCTATCTATCTATCTATCTATCTATCTATCTATCTATCTATCTATCCATCATCTATCTATCCATCCATCCATCCATCCATAATCTATCATCTATCTATCATCTATATCTTTCTATCTCTCTCTATCCATCCATCCATCATCTATCAATGTCTATTTATCTATCTATCTGTTCTATCTATCGTCTATCATTCTCTCTCTCATCTATATCTATCTATCTCTCCATCCATCCATCATCTATCCATCCATCATCTCTATCTAACATCTCTCTCTCTCTTTATCATTCTCACTCTCATATATATCTTTCTATCTCTCTCCATCCATCCATCCATCCATCCATCCATCCATCCACCCATCATCTATCTATCATTTGTCTGCCTCTTTGCCTGCCTGCCTGCCTGTCTATCTCACCTATTACCTATCATATCACCTCTCACCTATCTCTATATCCCCATGGTTAAGCAGAGGAAATCCATAGGGGTTTGCCATTATTTGTTTAAAAAGATTGTACCTTTTAAGTTCTTTGGAAAAAAAGATGAACTGGAGAAAGGATGTTAAACCTCTTTTTCTCTAAAAGTTTAGTGCCATCTCGTATTCATCCCTGCTGCCAAAGAATGGTTAACACCACCAATTTACACTTTTAAATAATCCAGACAAATCTCATAACCCACCTTATGTTAAAATGCTCCTGTCTCATCTGACACCGTCTCTGAATATCAGTTAAGGAAGCCAACCGTCCAGATGGAGATCAAGAGGTATTTGTTACCAGCAGGGAAGAAAACAACAGGAAATACCAGAAGTGCTTCCATGCAGTGGTAAAGAGCTTTTAGAAATTGCTAGAGGCTTTCACACATTGCCAAGCGTCTGTGTCAGCATGAGGACTAGAAGCTTTTGTTTGTTAAATGACAGCTAGCGAATTCCATTCTGTTCAGTTGTGGGTGATAGCAGAAAGGAATGACAGAACACCCCCATCTATGTTTCTGCAGTTGTTGCAATCCAAATTCCAGGTTGTTGAAGTTGGAGGGGCATGATTTGCAATTGGGCTGGCATGCTTTTTTTATGGTATGTAAGATACACGGTTATTTTCAAAGACATGTTAGAAATGCTTTATTGTTCATATGGGAGAAAATCAGAGAACAACATTATTTGAAAATTCCAGTCTGGTTATCAACAATGGAAGCACTTATCCATCCAAATGTTTGTAAAATGGGACCTATTGTTAGATATAAGGATATACTGAATGAAAAGGGTGAGCTCAAAACTAAACAAGAGTTGAATGAACAAGGGGTTGATATATGCATTGGTACTCATATACAGTCAAGATATGAAAAAGATCTTAAAGCTGAGTGTTTTTACAAGGAGTTGACAGAATTGAAAAAAATTACTAACAGGAAGACAAGCTGATTAAAAATTTGTATTGTTATTTATTAGGTGTCAAACTAGAAAAAGAACAAGTGAAGGAAACGATAGTGTGGGCAATTTTTTGGGGGGTATGCTATAGAATTAGATAAGTGGCAGAAGCTATGGGAAAGAAACTATAAATTAACATTATCGACAGCATATAAAGAAAATTTGTATAAGATGTTTTATAGATGGCACTTTGCACCAGCAAAATTGGCAAAGATGTTTAAAGACAAATCAGCCAAATGCTGGAAATGCCATCAAACACCTGGATCATACTACCATATGTGGTGGACATGCACAGAACCCAAAAGATACTGGAAAAAAGTACACACATGGTTGGTTTAATGATAAAGCAACATATAGATTTAAAACCTGAAATACTTCTTTTAGGGATGGTACCTGAAAGCTATAGCAAAGAAAATGTATATTTAATTATTTATGTATTAACTGCAGCTAGAATTGTATTTACTCAGAATTGGAAAAGCGAAAAAATTCCAGTAGAGGGAGATGGGACTGAGAAAATATTAGAATGTGCAGAGATGAATAGATTAACATAGGCAATTAAAGAAAAAGAAGAAACTGAATACTGTATGATATGGAATCTATTTTATTAACAATTGGAAAATAAAGAAATAAATTAAAATTGAGTAGATGAAATCTACTCAAGTAGATTTGAGTAGAGAAATAAGATTGTTATAAAGATAAAATATGTAAGTGACAATGATTTATAAAGAAAATTTACTGATATTTTGGCAATTATAATAACAATTATAATTGTTAGCACAAGATATATGTACCCAATTGATACACTATTTAAATGAAAGATGGCCTTGTTGTAAATATAAAATAAAAAAACTTAATGAAAAAGAAGAAGAAAGGAATGACAGATTCCACCCCACCTTCCAATATACATTTCAGCAGTTGCTGCAATTTAAATAGTTGCTGTAAGAAATTGACTTAATAATTATGAGCCAACATTCTCATTTTGAGGATGAGATGACATTTTCATCTATGTTGGCGTTGGATGAGATTCCTCCCTGTGCCATGTTGATTTATCATGGCATCTTAAACATGTTATCAGCAATCAAGCTTTGCTGCTGAATAAGCAACCCAAGGTTATACTATTGTCTTAACATGCAAGTAATTCATAGATGCACTTTATTAAAGGTTGTTTTTGGCAGCGGTTTGCTCTCCAAGCTTGTTTTAATTCAGTTTCTGTGTCAGTCCAGGTTGTTTTTATTATGCATTTATATCAGCCAAGGAAAGAAACAAATAGAATCTGAAACAACACAAACCATACTAAAGTAATTAACACGGCAGGCCAGGATAATAAATTGCAGACTTCCAAAAGATAATGAACCACACACAGTTGGGAGGATGCCAAAACCCAGATAAGCCTCAAAAAAGATAATGCACGCTTTGCTTCCAGCAAGGTGCTGTGTGCAAATGCCCTTCTTATATTCTGTTCTCCCAGCTGCAACCAATGAAACTGATCAGGGCCCTTTTCTCTCATGTAAGCCATGTTGCTCCCTTCATGTTGCTCAGTCTCCCCCTCAGAATCGGACTCCAACAAGGGCATGACAGTGGCGGGCTCTGGCACTTGCATGTGAAGCTTCACTTGCATGTGTAACAGGTGCCCATTATGGTTTCATAAATGGAACACTGGGCTTCCTGTCTCTTACATAATAGGAGAACGATTTAAAAAAAGAGCTGCCCAAAGAATTAAGGATATAGAAGCACAAAATGGTATAGCTATCCTTTGTAAGGTGGGTAACTTGAAATGGCTGAGCAAATACAAACATACTTTTCAAATAGAGAGCTATTTTAAAGTTACAACTGTCAAATCATCTTAGGGAGATATTTCTGTGAATAAGATTTGAGCAGCTCGACACAATGGTCAGATATGGGAGATTCCATTGTATACCCTACAATGAACGTCTTTGCATTTGCAGAGTGGCAGAAGTAGAAGACACGGCTCACATCCTATTTGATTGTTGCCTATAAAATAGGGTGAGAGACAGGTACCTCAGTCTATATACCAAAGGAATGACCCTTTGGGATTCCCATGTCAAAACAGCTTACCTTCTGTGTGGCCAGAAACTGAAAATAACATTTAACACAGCACAGTACTTAAGCGAAATGGTTCAGTTGAGATCAGCACATGTGGGACTGATTGGGGTAGATTGTAGGGGTAACACCGACATGTAATTTTATTGTATTTTATTTATCTCTACATTGTATTTTATTGTACTGTATTTTATTGTATTTTATTTTATTCCAATTTCATTTTAAATTGTATTTTATTCCAATTTCATTTTAAATCATATTTTATTCAAATTTTATTTTAAATTGTATTTTATCCAATTTCACTTTAAATTGTTTTTATCAGATTTTAGTAATAATTTGTGTCTGGAACTCTGTACTTTGATATGGCCTGTGGGCTCATCAATAAAGTAAACACATAAATTGAACACAGGACCATCCTATCTCCATCCGCCTCCCGCCAAGCCAGAAAAGTTGAGTATAGCTGATTTAGTGAATCCAACTTCCTCCATCGACTGTTCTTGTCGGAAGCCCCCTGCTGAGCCCCTTGTAAATAATGATCACATAACCCTGGAGCACTACAAGCATTGTAAATACATGCCAGTTGCCAAGTGCCTGGAATTTTGAGCACACAACTGCAGGGATGTTGCAATGGTTGTAAGTGGAAGCACCCATCCTAATTTACTTTTTTCAGTGCTGCCATAATTGTGAATAATTGTTAAAGGAATGGTTGTAAGCCAAGGACTACCTAGATGTTCAGTGGAGGCATAGTTGGTGAAGAGGATAAGATTTCCCGAGATGGCAAAATTGACTTGTTTGATTAGGGAGAAGACAATAAGTACAATTACTAGTTAATGGAAACCCTTTATGGACTTTTTGCCGAAAATGGAAAAAAACTGAAGTGGTAATTTATGGATCTGATTGTTATTAGAAAGGGCAAAAGAGAGGAAGAAGGCCTTAATAAGAATAGATGATAAATTTATTTCTAACTGCTGTCAAGATTGGTTGCTGCTTCTTTATTTTTTTCCTTATTTCCCCTTTTCCTTTCTTTATCTATTTACTATTGTTCTTTTCCCTTTTTCTTAAATTTGTATTGCTTTTACTATTGTGTAAATTTTTCATTTTATTTTTTGAATGAAGACTTGAATGATCGAATTAGGGACAAAACATCATGGAAAAAAATCCATCTTTTGTGGCTGCTAAGAGTCAATATTGCTTGATGGCATGCAATAAGTCAATCAATCAATTGCAAATATGGAGGTAGATAGTTCCTTCTGGCTGATTGATTGTTAAGTGAAGTGGCACCTTAGCATCAGGAACAAATCTCTGTAATAAAAATCATGATAATGGAAAATGTACTGTTGATGATGAACAACAGAAAACAACACATAATTGAGTTTTTGTAGTGACAGAAGCAGGAAGTCTTGTGACAGCATGTGCTCCTGAGCATATGTTGAGTGCTAAAAGGATAGTGACTCACTAAATAGCAGCAGGTCCAATTCAAGATGAAAATTGCTCATAATATTGCTGACTAGGATACAGAATATGGGTTTAGCATAGCTAAGCATAGAATATTTATTTTAAGGGAGATAATTAGATATGTTAAGGAATGCACAGGTAGTTCTTGACTTACCACTACAATTGAGCCCAAAATTTCCATTGATCAGTGAGACGTTTGTTAAATTTTGCTCATTTTACAACCTTCCTTGCCATGTTGTTAAGTGAATCATTGCAGTTGTTAAGTTAGTATCAAAGGTGAATCTGGCTTCCCCATTAACTTTGCTTGTCAGAAGGTCACAAAAGGTTATTACAGGACCCTGGGACGCTGCAACCGTCATAAATACGAGTCAGTTGCTAACCCTCTGAATTTTGATCACGTGATCTTGGGGATGCTACAAAGGTTGCAACTTTGAAAAATGGTCATACATCACTTTTTTCAGTGCTGTTGTAACTTTGAACATCTGTTCTTTTTTCTTGATTTATTCCTGCAAATAAATTGTTTTTCCCCCATCTGCGCTTACATTTAAATGTTCCAACATTCTGATAGTCTATCTTCTATCTCTCTACCATCTATCTCTCTATCTCTCTATCATCTCTCTCTCTCTCTGTCTCTCTCTCTCTCTCTTTATCTATCTATCTATCATCTACCTACCTACCTACTTACCTGCCTACCTATTTATCTATCTATTATCATCTACCATGTTTCCCTCAATATTTGTGCACCTAATATAAGCCCTACTTAAGACCCCACCCATTCCATCCCACTGTCTGGTTGTATGAGGCACACGCATAAAATCAACTTAGGGTGGGGATGAGGGGGTGGAGCTGCCCCATGTGCCCCACACTCATTTTCCTTAGGACCTCCACAGCCAGGCCTCCCATGCCCCAACACCTGTCATACCACTGTCTGACTTCTTCTGTGGCTGGATGCCATGTGGCGCATCATGCCACTCCAGCTACTCGTGGAAGGAGGCCACATGGTGCATCACGCTGCTACTGCCACTTGCACATGCAATGGCACCATGAGCCATGCGACGTCCTACCATGAGTGGCAGCACTGGCACGAGGTGCCATGTGGCATCTGGCCGCAAATGGCTGTGAGCAGCTGCAGAAGAAGTAGGCAGCCGCCCAATACGTGTTGGGGCATAGGAGGCCTCACTGTGGTGCTCCTAAGGTAAGTGGGTAAGATATCCCATGAAAATAAGACCTGGTGCTTATTTTGGGGCCCAAAAGCAAATAAGACTGGATCTTATTTTCGGGGAAAACCAGTATCTATCATTTATCTATCACCCACCCACTCTCATTTTCTAAAAAGGAGGGAACATGTCTAAAACTAGCATCAATTGCCTGCCTTTAAAGATAAAAGTGTTGTCACTAGTTTTTTTGGGAAAAGTTCTTCACTAACCCCATATTTTGTCTCACATAAGTTAGAAAACTCCCCCATGGCCTTCGGATGCCATCTTGTTCAATGTTACAAACTATCTCTTCAGCTGTTTATCCAGTGAAGCTCTTTTGTTGGGTGGAAGCTTCTCTGATGATGCCACTTACTTTTATACAGGTAGTCTTCAATTTACCACCACAATTGAGCCCAAAATTTATGATGTTAAGTTTTATGACTTTTATTGCAACATTTGTTAAGGAAATCACTGCAGTTGTTAAATTAGTAAAATGGTTGTTAAATGAATCTGGTTTCCCCATTAACTTTTTGCTTCTAAGAAGGTTGCAAAATGGGACCACATGACTCTGAGGCACTGC